>NC_048602.1:26675867-26980867 GCF_003668045.3 Cricetulus griseus | reverse complement strand
CCTCCCTTCCTCCTCTCTCCTCCTCCTCTTGTTTGTTTGTTTGTTTTAAAGGCAGGATCTTGTTTTACAGCCCCGGCTGGTCTCAGGCTCCTGGATACCCTCCTGTTCCTCACCCCTGCCCTCATCTCTACTTTTTTCGGATGTATTTGCTCCATCCCTCAGGGTTACAGTCCTCCAGCCAGGTAGCTCCCTTGCTGTCTCCCCCTGACCCCATCTCCGCTCCTGTGTCTCCTCCAGGCTTCTGTCCCGCCCTCCTCTCTGCCCTTCCCGTGTGCTGGAGAGATGGCTCTTCAGTTAGGAACACAACCTGCTCTTGCAGAACACCCCAAGTTCAGCTCCCATCATCGGTGTCCCGCAGACTGCCTGTAACATTAGCTCCGAGGGACCTCACCTCCTCTCCCCACCTCTGCAAGCCCTGTACTCACCTGCATAATGCCTCCCCCGCCACACACGTAATTCCAAAAAAAAAAAAACATTTTTAAAAAGACTCTTTCCCTCCTGCTAGTTTCCCGTCTCCCCTCGTCTTTCCCTCACCCAGCTCCCCTCCCCTGCCCCGTTTTATTTCATGTGGATGGGTATTTAGCCTGCTCCTAGTATGTGCACCGCAAGTATGCAGTGCCGGTGGCGGCCAGAGGAGGGCGCTGGTGCCCTGGGATTTTAGTTACAGACCATTGTGAGCCACCATGTGGACGCTGGGAATTGAAAACAGAGATCCTGCGGGGCCTTTAATCCCAGCACTCGGGAGGCAGAGGCAGGCGGATCTCTGAGTTCGAGACCAGCCTGGTCTACAAGAGCTGGTTCCAGGATAGGCTCCAAAGCTACACAGAGAAACCCTGTCTCGAAAAAAGCAGCCGGTGCTCTTGACAGCTGGTTCATCTCTCCATCCTCCCCCTGCCTTTCTTTCAGCACAGCCTGGGTCTCAGAATCTCTGCCCACAGCGTTTTGTGCAGCACCCACGCGTCTCTCCCACCTCTGATTTTCCTCCCGGTGACCATCCCGCGAAGGTACCCCACCCTCTTGGCTGAAGCCACACCCTCCTACTTGTGCTGGACTCGCCCACGAGAACCACGCATGCGTCTTTGCCGGCTTCGCAGGTCTTCATTTTCCCGCTGCATGTGTGTCCCGAACTCTTGCACACTTCGCAGCTCAGAGAGCACCCTGCAGCGAGGCGAGCAAGAGGGCAGGGTGCGCGGTCACGGCTAGGGTGGTCTGCAGACCATGGTTTGGACGGAGAGATGACTTGCGGGGAGGCACTAGGGTCTTCCTGATCTTTCGGGGTTGGGCACTGAGGACTGTCCAGGAATTGTCTGGCGATGCCCGCGAAGTGGCTTCTAGGGCGGGAAATGACTCCACCGCAGAGCCTGTTTTACTTAATAATTACAAGGCTCGGGGACTTTGGACGCCAGGGTCCTATGAGCAAGCTCAGAGGCAGGGAGGGGTCGTGTCAGAGTTTTCTATGGGGCTTTTGTAAGATTTCAGGTCCGGCTGGTTCTTGGGGTGTGGAACTCGGCTTCCTGAAGAAGGTACCTGGTAGCTCAGGCAGGGGTCTGTGTCCTATGTCAAAGCGGGAGACTGAGGCCCAGAGGGATCAGTGGCATGAATTCCTCCCTGACGGGGTTGGAACCCAGCCACCTTGGTCCTAGCGACAGTGGCGCTGGCTTGGGAGTGCTGAGGGCCTGAATTCCTCTAAGTCCAGGGAGAAAGGGACACACCTCTGTCCTTACTAATTCGTTACATTTTAAAGAATTTTCTCTGAAGCTCAGCTCTCATCTGATTTCCCAGAATTCAGATGCCGTGTTTTGAGATCCTTCCTGGGGCCCACCAAACCTTGTCAGACCCAGGCTTTCTCCTCCTTAGTCTCTGCATCCTTCATGAATCTGGACACCCACCCCCCTCTCTTGAGGACCTTGCTCAATGCCCTCTGAGATACCAGGAAGGAGGCCAGGTCCCGTTGGCACTTACCGAGACCCAACAGGGTGCAGAGCAGTGTGAAAGCCAGCAGGAAGGTCCTGTGCCTTCTAGACAGCCTCATGGTGTGTGACCTGGCAGTCCCAGGTCCTGTGCCCTTATAGGAAGCCAGGGAAGGGCGGGTCTGGTCCCACCTTCACCCTGGGGTGAGAAATAGCTGAGGTCAGAACCCCTGGCAGTCCTCCACAGCCTCCGGGTTGGAACCATGGAGCCAGCAGCATCCACAAGATGGACTCAGCCCTCCCTGCACCGGGACCTGAATTCAGTGTCTCGATTTCCAGTGTCTTCTTCCACTTGGACCTAGAAGGTTACTTACATGTTTTTTCCCTCCCTTACTCCCCCTCCACAAAGCCTAAGTTTGGAGTTGGGCCACTTGATTCCCTGCGGGTGCAGAGCAACCTCGGAGACTGGCATCCCCTCTTCTCTTTTCCCAAGGAGGCGCCCAGCGTGGGTTGGGTCCTAACCTGGGAGCGCCCAGCATGTCTAGGCCCGTCCTGCGGGGGCCGGGCGCCTTGTCAACTTTTCCTTTCCCTTTCTCGTGTGCCTGCCTCACAGACACTCTTCTGTATTTGAGCTGTGTCCGGCTCCGAGCCCTCCCAGGGACCAAACACAAGAGAGCCTGTCAGCGGCCAGAGATGGGCGAGGATGGAGACAAATGCTCGCAGAGCATTGGGAAACCAAGGCGTCCGTGGGAGCCGGCCGGCCTGTGCGCGCCAGCGCGTGTACATGGCGCAAAATTTGTGTTTAAGATCTTTCTCCCTCTCTTTTGGAGTCAGGTCAAGAGCCAAGAAGGGTCTGAGTGCTCTTTCTGTCATCTACTGTCTGTCTGTCTGTCTGTCTATCTGTCTATCTGTCTGTCTGTCTCTGTCTCTCTCTTGCACGCCCTCTCTGTGTTGGGAACGTGTTTTGTTTTACTTAACATCTTTCTTCCTCTTTTGGTCTTAGGCCAAGAGCCAAGAAAGTTCTGAAATCTCCCTCTGTCTGTATGCGCGCGACTGTGTGAGCGCACGAGCGCGTCTGTGTATATGCGCGCGCCTGTGTGAGCGCACGAGCGCATCTCTAGTCTGTCTGTATGCGCGCGCCTGTGTGAGCGCACGAGCGCGTCTGTCTATATGCGCGCGCCTGTGTGAGCGCACGAGCGCATCTCTAGTCTGTCTGTCTGTATGCGCGCGCCTGTGTGAGCGCACGAGCGCGTCTGTCTGTATGCGCGCGCCTGTGTGTGTGCACGAGCGCGTCTGTGTGTGTGCACGAGCGCGTCTGTATATGTGTGCGCGCCTGTGTGTGCGCACGAGCGCGTCTGTGTATGTGCGCGCGCCTGTGTGTGCGCATGAGCGCATCTATCGTCTGTCTAAATGCGCGCGCCTGTGTGCGCGCACGAGCGCATCTATCGTCTGTCTATAGCGCGCCTGTGTGTGCGCACGAGCGCGCCTGTCCGTCTGTCTGTCTATAGCGCGCCTGTGTGTGCGCACGAGCGCGCCTGTCCGTCTGTCTGTCTGTCTATAGCGCGCCAGTGTGTGCGCACGAGCGCATCTATCCTCTGTCTATATGCGCGCGCCTGTGTGTGCGCACGAGAGCATCTATCCTGTCTATATGCGCGCGCCTGTGTGTGCGCACGAGCGCGTCTGTCCGTCTGTCTAAATGCGCGCGCACGAGCGCGTCTGTCTGTCTGTCTCTCTCTCGCGCGCGCGCTCTCCGTGATGGGAACGAGTTTTGTTTTGCTTAAGATCTTGCTTCCTCTTTGGTCTCGGGCCAAGCGCTAAGGAAGTTGTGAAGTCTCCGTCGGTCCGTCCGTCGGTCCGTCCGCGGGGAGAAGGGGCCGGAGCGCGCCGGCAACCGCAGGCGGAGGGCACCGTCTCGCGGGCGGGACGCAGCCGGCTCCCGGAGACCCTCTGAGGCTCGGGATTGGCCGGTCACCGCGCGGCGTCCGATGACGCGGCCGGGCACGTTTCCCCTAGGGCCCAATCCCGTTGTCAGGCTCCCGGAAAGCCGGGTGCTACGTCATCGGGAAGCGAGGCCTGCGAGTGGTGGGATCGGGGGGGGGGAGGCGGGGCCGCAGGGGAGGCTTGTTGCTAAGGGGACCGGGCGCCTGGCTCGGCCGGGTCCGTCCGGAGCATGCGCAGTGTCGACGCGCGCCGCGGCGCGCCGCGGTTTGAAAGGCCCGGGCGCCGCGCGCGTGCGCGCTGAGTCCGTGCGGGGCGCGGAGGCTCGCCCTGCTCCGAGCCCTCTCGGCGGGGTCCCTTCTCCGTGTGTGGCCGGCGGGGAGGAGCCGGTCCGCGGCCGTGGGCATGCCGGAGATCAGCCTCCGCCACGTCGTGTCCTGCAGCAGCCAGGACTCGGTGAGGGCCGCCGGGGGCGAGGGCGGGAAGGAGACGCGGGGCCTCCCGAGGCGCGCTGGGGACTTTGGGGGAGCCCAGGGCAACTTTGGTGGCTTCCCCGGGGGGGCTGGGCACGCATCCGGGGGACACGAGCGGTTCGGGGCCACGCTGGAGCTCCCCGGGGAAGGGAGGGACAAGGGGGCCCTGGGCAGCTCGCGCGGAGAGTCGGCCAGCCTCCCCCAAATCACCGTATTTTAGTTGTATTTCTTATTTATTTGTCTTCTTTTTTTTTTTTGCTTTGTTGTTTTTGAGACAGGGTTTCTCTGTGTAGCCCTGGCTGTCCTGGAACTTGCTCTTGTAGAGCAGGCCGGCCTCGAACACACAGAGATCCTCCTGCAGAATTTTAGTTTTATCTCTTATTTATTTGTCTTGTGTTTTTGTTTTTTTCGAGACAGGGTTTCTCTGTGTAGCTTTGGAGCCTGTCCTGGAACTGGCTCTTGTAGACCAGGCTGGCCTCGAACTCACAGAGATCCTCCTGCCTCTGCCTCCCGAGTGCTGGGATCAAAGGCCTGCGCCACCACCGACCTGCAACTCATTTTATTTCTTTTTTTTTTTTCAAATAAGCTTTATTTAACGGACCTCCACTTCTCTACTCTTGTCTGCAGACCCATTGTGCAGAAAACCTTCTCAAGGCCGACACCTACCGGAAGTGGCGGGCAGCCACCGCAGGCGAGAAGACCATCTCTGTGGTCCTACAGGTGATGCTGCCCTTCCCCTCCTCAGCCTCCCGGGCTGTGAAGCCCCCGGCCTCATTCCCAAGCCAGCTGGGCGTAGGGCGAGCCGATTTGCCTTCCCTGGTAGAGAGAGTGCCTGCTCATCTCACCTGCCTGGAAAATGGGCAGGGTGAAATCCCAGTGCCCCCTTGGCAGAGGAGAGAAGAGTCTTAAGCCCAGAGATGACCGGGAGTCAGTCGGGAGTAGGTTGATTCTTGCTCTGGGCCTCAGCTTCCTCAGCTGGGACACTGGCAGTCATTGCTGTTTCTGGTGGCTGCAGGGCCAGAAGGTGGCCATGGAGGTTTTCTACATAAAACAGTTTCGTTGTAGTAAAGAGGGCAAAGTTGGAGGAGCTGGTGGCTCAGGCCTGTGATTCCAGTTGCTTGGAAAGTTGAGACAGGAGAGTCCTAAGTTCAACGATGGCCTTGACAACTTTTTTTTCTTTTTCTTTGAATTTTCCAGAGTTTCGAGACAGGGTTTCTCTGTGTAGCTTTGGAGCCTATCCTGGCACTCGCTCTGCAGACCAGGCTGGTCTCGAACTCACAGAGATCTGCCTGCCTCTGCCTCCCAAGTGCTGGGATCAAAGGTGTGAGCCACCAATGCCCTTTTTTTTTTTTTTTTTTCTTGTTAAAGATTATGTATAGTGTTCTGCCTGCATGTGTGCATACACACCAGAAGAGGAAGAAGAGGGCACCAGATCTCATTATAGCATTATAGATGGTTGTGAGCCACTATGTGGTTGCTGGGAATTGAACTCAGGACCTCTGGAGGAGCAGTCAGTGCTCTTAACTGCTGATCGCCTGGCCTGGACAACTTTTAATTTGCCTCAGAAATAAAAGTAATTAGCATTACAGGAACTACTAAAAAAAGGGTTAGGAATACAGCTCAGCTGTACAGTGCTTGCCTGGAACACTTGAGACCCTTGGCTCCATCCTAGTGCCACCAAATTAATTAGTGAATGAAACAGGTGTAAGGAGAGGATTGAAAGTAGCCAGCAGACTGGCTTTTTTGTGTGTGTGTGTGTGGTTGCTTGGTGTTTTGTTTTGTTTTATTTTTGAGATAGGATCTCTCTACAGAGTCCAGGCTGTCCTGGAACTCACTCTGTAGACCAGGCTGGACTTGAACTCAGGTCTGCCTCCCTCCACCTCTTGAGTGCTGGGATTAAAGGTGTGCGCCACCACCGCCCACCTCATTCTCTTAAATTATAGCTGATGTCTTGGACTCCTGATTCTCCTCTGTCATATGGGATGGAGGAATTCCAGGTAGATACTATCAAGTCTGGCATCTGTCTGTTTGCCTTTCTTTCATTTAACTTAAAATCCACGCAAACATACACACTACATACACGGAGAGTACTAAGGGCCTTTTGCAGGCCAGGCAAGAGATCTACTAACTGAGCCATGTCCGTAGCCTGGCTGACACATTTCTGACTGCTTTGTTTGTTTTGTTTTTAATTTATGCTTTTTGACTGCTTAAAGATTTTTTTTTCATTTTAGTTTCTTTTGTATACATGCCTGTGGGCACACAAGTTCAGTGGCATCACGCATGTGGAGGTCATAAGACGACTTGTCGCAGTCGCTTTTCTCCTTCTACTGTGTGGGTCCTGGTTCCCTGGATCTAACTCGGGTCATCAGTCTCTTCCTCCAGCCTGAAACTTAGGATGGTCTTGTTCCAGTCCCCCAAGCGTACCCTCACTTCTGGCCTCTGCGTGTGTTTTGTAATGTTCTAACTCAAGCCAAACCACAGCTCTGCAGCTCTAAAGACCTTTTATTTTTCTTGGATATGAGAGTAGAGCATGTGTGACATTTTTTTTAAGATGGGCTCACTTCGTGGCACAGGCTGGACTCCAAAGTCCAATACTTGCCTCCCTGATGCTTCTCATGTCCTGGAATCAAGACATGCTAATGCTTGGCCTGAAAGTCTGTTTCTAACACTGGGCAGTGGTGACTCACACCTTTAATCCCAGCACTCGGGAGGCAGAGGCAGGTGGATCTCTGTGAGTTCGAGGCCAGCCTGGTCTACAGAGCTAGTTCCAGGACAGGCTCCAAAGCTACACAGAGAAACCCTGTCTCAAATAACAAAAAAAAAAAAAGTTTTTGAAAGGAACAAGAAATTTGAGGACAGCGCCAGAAAGATGGCGTGAGAGTGCAAACTGCTCTCCCAGAGGACTGAGTTCAGTTCTCAGCACCCAGTGATGACTCAACAGCCTGTAAGTCCAGCTCCAGAGGATCGGATACCGCTGGCCTCTGGAGGCACAACCTCCTTCCACACACTTATTTAAAATGATAACAATAATTTTTTTCTGTTTTCGGTTTTATTTTGTTTTTAAGACAGAATTTCTCTGTGTAGCCTGGCTGTCTTGGAACTCACTCTATAGATCAGGCCGACCTCCAATTCACAGAGACCCGCCTGACTCTGCCTCCCGAGTGCTGGGATCAAAGGCCTGCAATCACCACAACGCCCGGCAGAATTAGATGCTTTGAAGCAGCTGCCCATTGCCCCCTGTGTGGTGGCCCGTGTTTTATCCAAGGGTCCTGCTGTAAAGGTCTTTGCTACCACTCATGGATGACAGTGTAAGACAGCCCATTCTTGAGAGGTGGTACTTTTGACTACGTTGTCAGCCTCCTTTGTTTCCATGTGCACTGCTGAGCTACAGCCCCCAGGCCCCAGCCACCGCCACAGTCACCGTGCCCAGCACACATACTTTCCTCGGCCACAGTCCTTGGTTCTGAGTCAAAGGCTACTAGGTGAAGGACTTCGGTGGGGACAAGGCTCATGAGACCCTCTCTAAGACTGAACATATTTGTGGCCTCTTTGCTTAGTAGTTCTGGCTCACAGAGCCCTTTGAGGGTTATCTAGAAGCTTAAACAAACAAGCCAACATAGATCTGTGACATCTCCCGGCCAGTGTTAGGTGTTTAAATGTGTCTTAAATCCTTAGCCAGAGACTGGTAATGAAAACTAATGTTATTTGCCATTATAACTTGCCAGTCAGCAGCCTACACACCTCACATGGCTTGATTCATTTGGACCTCGTAAAACCCCATGACCTACAGACTGTCATTATCCCCATTTTGCAGATAAAGAAACTGAGGCCCAGTGAAAATTATGCAACTGAGAGCCTGTCTTTTAAACCGTGTGAGAACCAGGTTGCTTACCATTTAGTTTGGGGGTCTGGATTCAAATCCTACCTCTCCCTCTTACTCACGCCGACCTCGGGCAGCTGTGTCTCATCTCTCCAAATGTACCCATTGAGAATGAAGACACCCAAGGCTGGGGTGGTTGTAAAAACCGTGGTGACATAATGTCTGCAGAAGTGCTCTGTCAACATGTAGGAGTTGATATAAAGGGAGGGGCTGGGGATTTCTTTATGCGACAGTGATTCCTCAGGCCTGGCTTACGATCAGGTGACACCACCCCCACCCCTGCTCCCCTGAAAGGACGTTCAGTTCTGTAAGAGGGCTTGGGAACCGAAAGACTAGAGGAGGAAGAAACGTGACGGAGAACTAGGGAGCCGGACAGGTAAAGCACGGGACTGTTTGGAAAAGACTGAAGTAGGGTGTGTTTGCCAGGGAATTAGGGAATCCAGAGGGGAACATCTTGGGGAAAAGAGCATGCATTCTCCTTGGGTGTGACTTTGGGAATTCCGAGGCTCCCGAGATGGCTCAGTGGGTAAGGGTGCTCGGAGCCAAGCCTGACAGCCTGTGTCCAGTCACTGGCCCCCGCTTGGGGGAGGAGAGAGCTGGCTGGCAGAGGTTGTCCTCTGACCTCCACATCACAGGGCATGCGTGCACAACCCCTCCCACGTACATTAAATGAATGAATGTCCAGCTGGAGAGATGTCCAGTGGGTAAGAGTACAGGCTGCTCCTTCAGAGGACCTGGGTGTCATTCCCAGCACCCACGGTGTCACAGCCATTTGTAACTGCAGTTCCAAGGGAAAGGACGCCCTTTCTGGCCTCCGAGGGCACCAGGCATGTGGTGCACAGACATCTGTGTGGGCGGGCAGAAAACCCACATACATAGAAAACTTACATAGAACACCCACATACATAGAAAAGTGTAAAAGAAAATATGGGGGGCAACCAGAGGTCCTGTGTGTACCTGGAGACAGAGGTGTAGACATTGATGCTTGGAGTGGTTCATCACTTCTCAGCCTTTTGGCTAGGATCAAGGGTAGCACCATTTGTTCACTCATTCAGTTATTCCACAAGTGTGTGTTAAGTGCTTTCTGTGAGTCGACACTGGTCCTGGTCTGTCAGGCAGTGGGCAGTACATAATGACATTCACACCTGGAGGCCAGGCATGTGGCCGGGGTGGTGGAGAGCCTGCCTGGCTGGGTGTGGAGGGTTGGAGGAGAGCCTGCCTGGCCCTGGTGCACTCCGCGTCCTGAGTTTGAACCCAGTCACCACAGAGATTGGACACAGTGCTGCACGCCTGTCACCCCAGTACTCAGGAGGATCAGAAATTCGAGGTCATCTGCTACATAGCAAATTTAAGGTCAGCCTGGGCTGCATGAGACCCAGCATGCAAAGGCTGACAGGCTCATTAAGTTGATCCTGTATCAGGCAGTGAGCCATGAGTGCTGTGGAGAACGGAGCAAGGGGAGGAGGAGTGTCCAGCCAGATAGTGGTGTGGTCAGGTTTTTAATTAAATATGAGGTCTGGTGACTTTTTTGAAAAATTTAAACTGAGTGTGGTGGTACACACCTGTAACCAAAGCACTGGGGAGGCAGAGGCAGGCAGATCTCGTGAGTTCAAGGACAGCCAGAGCTACTGTCTCAACCTACCCCTCCCAATTTTTTTTAGAATTTATTTATGTTTATGAATGCTTTACTGTATGCATCTACACACACACCACTTGAGTGTCTGATGCCTGGAAGTTGTGGTTGTGAGCTCTGTGGATGCTGGGAACCAAACCCCTGATCCTCTGCAAGAGCAGTAAGTGCTGTTAGCCACTGAGCCATCTACAGCCTTACTGGTGACTTTTTTTTTCTGAGACAGTTTCTCCATATAATCCTGGCTGTCCTAGAAATCACTCTGAAGACCAGGCTGGCCTTGAACTCACGGAGATCTGTCTGCTTCTGCCTCCTTGGTGCTAGGATTAAAGATGTGAACCTTTTTTTTTTTTTAACTACATTTATTGTGTGTGTGTGTGTGTGTGTGTGTGTGTGCGTGCATGCGTGTATGTGCGCACGCTGCTGTACATGGTATATTTGTAGACGTCAGAGGGCAACCTGCAGAAGTCACTTCTTTTCCTCCCACTCTGTGGGTTTTGAGGGCAGTGTCTTTGCTCACTGAGCCATCTCTGCAGCCTGGAGTCTGGTGACTTTGAGCAAAGGAGGCTGAGCATCCACAGGGAGGGGAGCGACAGGTAAGGAGGCCAGTGAGCAGGCTAGGACCAGAGCTGATGGGGTGAGGGTAGGACCCTCTCGCAGCACCCAAGACCAGGAAAGGGCTGTTTGAGATGGGAGCCTCCAGGGCCTCTGCAGAGAGAGGATAGGATGCTACTTAGGTCTGCACAGGCTCCTTGTTCCCTGTTGAGAATAAACAAGAGGTCAGCACTGTGCATTGTTAGATTCCATCGTACCAGAGACCCCTGGGAAAATCCAACTGCACTTAGCACTTGCCAGTTTGTAGGTAACTCTTGAGTTCATCCAGCGCTGGCTTTGGTTCCTTTGTAGTGACACGAGAGAAGACAGTAGAGCCTTGTGTGCTCTCTTGCTTCCCTGTGTGTTCTCCAAACACGGTTACACAACGTTGGTATTGCCACACAGGGTTCAGCCCTCTGGTTGTGTCAGCCGCACACACCTCTTTTTGTCAGCCATGGCCACTCTGTGCCCAAATGGTCACCTGCTTCCAGCCAGGGAGTGCAGCCTCTTTGCCAACCCCGCCTGTCCTCCAGGGGATCCTGGGACAGGTCCAGTTGGAACATTGGTGTATCACCTGAGTGTCAGCAGCACACGGAACGCTTCATGCTTGTTTTGTTCTGTTGCCGTTTGAGACAGGGTCTGGTTGTGCAGACCTCCAGCTCTGTGAGCCTCTGCTTCACAAGTGCTGGGATTGATTTCACATTACAAGTGCCGTGTCTTTGCCATGTTAAAAACTTCTTTTTTTTTAATTTACTTATTCATGTGTGTGGGTGCTCTGTCTGCATGCACACCTGCACACCAGAAGAGGGCATTGGATCCCAGTAGAGACGGTTGGGAGCCACCATGTCCTTGCTGGGAATTGAACTTGGGACCTCCGGAAGAGCAGCCAGTGCTCCTAACCACTGAGCCATCTCCCCAGAGCCCATTGTTATTTTGTTTTGAGACCGGGTCTTACTCTCTACTTCTGAGCCGTTCTCCCAGCTCTTCAATTTTGAGAAAGGCATTCACTGTGTGCAGCTCCGGCTGGCTTTGTCTTGTGGTCTTCCTGTCTCCTCCTCGGACTACTGAGATTGTGGGTGGGCACCCCTGTCCTGTTTGTTGCTAGTATTAATTTGAGACAGGGTCTCACCCTGTAACTCAGGCTGGCCTGGAGCTGGTGACCTTCCTAGTCAGCCTCCTGTGCTGCCTTCTGCATGCTAGGCCAGCACACTCCCCACTGAGTCTTTTTCCAGTCCCCCCTCTCTGTTTTTAATTACTGCACACAGGGCAGCGCTTTCTCTAGCCCTCTCTCACCTTTGCCCACTTTCTGTGGCCCATCTTGTTCGCTCTCATGCATTGTGTCTACCTAGGAAGATTAGAAAAACATGAACGACAATGCAAGCATAGAATACCAGGTCGGGGCCGTTTGCATAGGCTGCTGGGTAGTGTCCTGAGTTTGATCCCTAGCACTGCATTAAGGCAGAAAGAGACGAGACAGGACCAGAAGTCCAAGGACTTTGTTGGCTACACAGGAAGATGGCGGCCTGCCTGGGACACATGAGACGCAGTGGGTTTTGGTTTTTTGTTGTTTTGTTTTTTAAAAAGTATATAACACCAAAGTGGTAGAGGTCTGCTGGTGTGTGCAAGGCCCTAGGACACCCCCAACACTGGGGGCAGGGGAGACAACAATAAAAAGCCAGACTCCAAGTGTGTAGTGGAGAAGATGAAGCCGACTTAGGAGTAGAGGAACCCTTGTGGGAGAAGATGAGGGCTTCCTCTTTGTTTGGTCTGAAGTATCTTGCTCAGAAGGAAGGCATGAGCAGTGGTGAGGTGTGGGGAGTCTTTCAGATTCTGGGGTGGCAGGTGTGAAGGCGGGGGCCTCCGCCTTCTTGGATAGGAGATGGGTGATATAGCTGGAGAAGAATGGTTGAAGCCACAGGAAGTCGGCTGGGCTCAGTGTCAGAAGGTTCTATGCTGACTTGCGTTCTCTCCGTGTGCAATGCTGTGGGCCCAGGAACAGCACTGGAGACAGTGGGCTGCCTTTCTCTTGGGCTTTGCTGCTCTTCCACGATGAGGAGGTGACTGCAGCATCCGAGCTTGGAGCCCTGGTGGAAGAGTAGGTTTTGCATTGCTTGCGCTGCTGCTGGCGTGAGCACTCAGTTTTGCTCTGTTTTCCTCTGTGGTGCTGGGTATTGAACAGGCTGTGCAGGTTAGACAAGCACTCCACCGTTGACCCTCATCCCATCTTTGAGACAGGGTCTCACTGAGTTACCCATCTGCTCTTGAACGGACTCTGTGGCCCAGACAGGCCTTGAACTATGGATTCACCTCCCAAGTAGTTGTGGTCGCGGGCCCAGCTGGCTGCAGTTGTTACCTTGGGGCACCCTTCTCAACCGAGGAAACATTGGCTGTGGTTTAGAATGACAGTGGAGGCCAGTGTTGTGTGGCAGTAGATAGGCAGTTAAAAGTTTATTTTTAAGTATGTGTGTGTGGGGGAGGTGCATTTTAGTGCAGGTGCCTGCAGAGGCCAGAGGCATTGGGTCCCTGGGGACCTAGAATTACATGAGGTTATGAATTTGTTGTGGGTTTGAAGAGTTCTGGCAACTGAGCCATCTCTGCAGCCCTGACCGTGAGCTTGTGATCCTCCTGCTGTTGTAACTGGATGTTCTCACACGAGAGGACAGCAGGACGAACTCTTTATGAATCTGAAGGGTTTTTTGGGCCACACAGTCCCGGCCAGGAGCACGCACTCCTGAGATCACGTGAGCAGGGGAGTTATAAAGGTAAAGCCACAAGTTTGGTGCGTCCCGTTGGTGTGGCTGTGATGGCTGTTAGCAAGCATGACAGGATATGAACTTTGAATAAGATTACGGCACAGCGGTGTCACCATGCAGTTAATGGCGGATGAGTTATGGTTCCTAAGTGCCATGTGTACCTGAAGGTCAGACTGACCTCAGTTTTAGCCCAAAGAGGTCAGGTAGGGTTGAGCAAATGTGTTTTTTTCATTTCAGTGCCTCCACATTCAGAGTGCTGAAGTGATGGGCATGCGCTACCATGCTCTATTTATGCTTTCCTGGGGCTCGAACTTAGGGTTCCTGCATCCTAGGCAAGTCCTTCACCAACGGGACTACATTCGAAGTCCAAGACTTCGAATATGCCTGTGAGGGCTGTGATAGCTCTTCATCCAGCATCCTGTAAAAGAGCCCCAGACAGCAGGGCGATGGTGGCGCGCACCTTTAATCCCAGCACTCAGGAGGCAGAGGCAGGTGGATCTCTGTGAGTTCAAGGCCAGCCTGGTGTACAAACCTAGTTCCAGGACAGCCTCCAAAGCTACAGAGAAACCCTGTCTTTGGGGGTGGGGAGCCCCCAGACTGGAGAGCAGGAGGCTTAGCGTTACCCATCCTGACTGCCCCGCACCCACACACCTTTCTGTGCCTTCAGCCCTCGGGCTGGAGCCGCAGGTCCTTTGGTGAGAGTCTTCATAAATAGCTCTTTCTTCCAGTGAATAATGAGCCTGTGTCAGGCAGTGCTCCTGCTCCCAGATAATAGACTCAGCAGGAAGCCTGGGGCTTTTCTAGGTCAGCACCTGACAAAGCCACTCAGATCAAAGGGAAACAGGCCTGGCAAAGCGGCCCCGGCCTGCAGTGCTAGCACCTGGGAGGTGGAGCTAGGGGGACCCCAAGTACAAGGTGTGCTTGGGTCGTGTCCCCTCTCCCCCAGCACACACACCAAAAGAAAACTAAAACTAAGCTCTGTGAAAACAGAGCTGTGGTGGCTCATGCTTGAGATTCTGACTGTTGGATTGTGGGTGGCTGGCACTGCAGTGTAAATGAGGGCTGGAGAGTTGGTTCAGCACGCTGCTCTTCTAGAGGGCCAGGATTTGCTTCCCAGCACCCGAATGACGGGTCACAACTATCTAACTCTACTTCCAGAGGATCTGACACCCTCTTCAGGCCTCTGCAGGGACTGGGAAAGCATCCAGGCAAAATGTCCATGCACATACGATAAAATAAATAAACTTAAAACAAAAGGATAACTACAGTCTCGTGTTTGCACTGGGTGGCAGACTTCAAGCTGTCTCAGAAAGTGACTCCATTCCTGACTGAGCTTCCTGCATTTCAAAGAGTTACCTGCTGGGTGGTGGCGATGGCAGTGGTGGTGTCATAGGCTGAACTTAGATCTCTGGTCTACAGAATGAGTTCCAGGACAGCCAGGGCTACCCAGAGAAACCTGTCTCAAAGAAAACAACAGCAACAACAACCACCTCTCCCAAACAAAAACCTTCTGATTTTCCTGCACCACCTTTGTAACCCCAATATTTACACACAAGCCCCAGCTTTACTCCCCCCATAGCTTTTTCAGTATCGTCACAGGGATCACCAATATGAAAACATTGCCAGGCTGACAGCTGCCGGGTGCCTACTGTGTGCCATGACCTCCGGCAGATTAGTTATGTGGGAGTTCCTTGACTCGATGAGCCCCTGGTTTATAGATGAGGAAGTAGAGACTCTAGGAGGTGAGCCAGCAAGGGCGCACAGCTAGTGTGTGGCAGAGCTGGGATTCAATGGCAGGACTTGGTGATGAGCAAAACCCAAAGAGCCCCTGGCACGCATCAGTTTGTTTGTTCAGGAACCTACATAGTCATATGTCCTTTGTATGACAATTGAACCTAGCTATCTATGCCTTTGGCTATTGCCACCAGGGAGTGTGGCAGTGACCCTGTCGAGAGGTGGGAGCGTGGTGTTGGTGAACCAAGTGTACAGTGGGGATAGGGTGTGTGTGTGTGTGTGTGTGTGTGTGTGTGTGTGTGTGTGTGTGTGTGTGTGTGTGCATTCATTCAGCGAATTCTGCTCCATGTCATGCCCCGGGCTGCCTGCCAGACAAATCATGACACCACTCAGTTCTGGTCCCCACTGACACATAGGTGACGTTCCAGGGAACACTGCAGCCCAAGTGGGTATCATCTCTCTTTCCCTGTCCCCCGTTCCAAAGCCAGCCAGGGCAGAACTCATGGTAGCTTTTCTTTGCCCACAGTTGGAGAAGGAGGAGCAGATACACAGCATAGACATTGGGAATGATGGCTCGGCCTTCGTAGAGGTGCTGGTGACCCGGTCTGCCGGAGGGGGCGGGGCCACAGCCATCGAGCAGGACTATGAGGTGAGCGGGGCTGGGGGGATGCTGACACCCCCATATCTCCATTGCTGTCCCCCGTGCTTACAAAAGGGGGCGGGGGCGGGGGCGGGGGAGGACCCACCCAGCCTCCCTTCTGGGTGAGTCTACAGGAGTTAGTACGAAGCAGTTCTTTGTGGAGCTGGATCAGCAGTTAAGGGGGAGTGATGCCCTGGCACCAGTGTCGGGCAGCTCGCAGCCTTCTGTAGCCCCAGCTCCAGGGGGCGCTGCACTTCTAGGTTCCAGAGGCTCCCACACCCCCATGCACATAGTATAAGTAAAATAAATCTTTAAAAATGACTGCTTCTCGCCGCGTGGTGGTGTCGCATGCCTTTAATCCCAGCACTCGGGAGGCAGAGGCAGGCGGATCTCTGTGAGTTTAAGGCCAGCCTGGCCTGTAGAGCGAGTGCCAGGACAGCCAGGGCGACACAGAGAAACCCTGTATCGAAAACCAAAAAAAAAAAAAAAAAAAAAAAAAAAAAATTACTGCTTCTCTTTCTAAAACGTAGATCAGAATTTACTTCATAACAGCAAAAATAGAATGCAGTGCATTCCTTAGCTGGACTGTTCATCTTGTGTGTGTTTTATTCAGGGTTTGCCCCTCTAGAAGGTGGTGTGGTCAGCTCAGGCCTTTGTGTTCCCAAGGTCTGGAAACAGCTGTGCTTCTGCAAAATTTCAAATTGAACTTATACTCAAGTCTGAGGTTGTTAAATCTAGTCACAACTAAAGCTCAGGGCTTTAAAGTGCTTGGCTTTCATATAGGAAGTAGACACACAAAGGAGGAGACAGTCAGGCAAGGTTGCTTCCTCCTCCAGGTCAAGTCCAGAGCACAGGGCAGCAACACCATTTCCTGCAAAGTCAACATGCCTTTCCTCCTCCACCCAGATCTCGCAGAGAAAGACAGGCTTGGTGGTAATACCAGCCACTCTGGGGGATGAGAGAGGAGGTTTGCAAGTTCAGCGCCAGCTTGGGCTATTATGTAGAGTATTTGAGGCCAGCCTGACCAACTTGGCAAGACATTTCAAAATTAAAAACAAAAGAAAAATAGGGTTGATGTTGACACTACGGATCTGTGGTGGGAGCCGAGGGTGTCCTGAGCAGTATTTTTCCATTTTCCTGTGCTTGTGCCTAAAATGCCTTTGTAGTTCCTGTGTCTCATCATATACATGTTGCCTGGTTTCTCCTGTTCAATGTACACTAAAAGGAAGTCATTGATTACAGGATTGGAAAAAAGCCTTGGACTGGGGGCGTGGCTCAGTGGTAGAGCCCCTGCCTAGAATCCCCCAGTGAGGGGCTGGGGGCGTGGCTCAGTGGTAGAGCCCCTGCTAGAATCCCCCAGTGAGGGGCTGGGGGCGTGGCTCAGTGGTAGAGCCCCTGCCTAGAATCCCCCAGTGAGGGGCTGGGGGTGTGGCTCAGTGGTAGAGCCCCTGCCTAGAATCCCCCAGTGAGGGGCTGGGGGCGTGGCTCAGTGGTAGAGCCCCTGCCTAGAATCCCCCAGTGAGGGGCTGGGGGCGTGGCTCAGTGGTAGAGCCCCTGCCTAGAATCCCCCAGTGAGGGGCTGGGGCGTGGCTCAGTGGTGGAGCCCCTGCCTAGAATCCCCCAGTGAGGGGCTGGGGGCGTGGCTCAGTGGTAGAGCCCCTGCCTAGAATCCCCCAGTGAGGGGCTGGGGGCGTGGCTCAGTGGTAGAGCCCCTGCCTAGAATCCCCCAGTGAGGGGCTGGGGGCGTGGCTCAGTGGCCCCTGCCTAGAATCCCCAGTGAGGGGCTGGGGGCGTGGCTCAGTGGTGGAGCCCCTGCCTAGAATCCCCCAGGGAGGGGCTGGGGTGTGGCTCAGTGGTAGAGCACTTGTCTAGCATGTCTGAAGGTCTAGCCTTCATCCCTAGTATAAGAAATTGTACAAAAGAGATTCATCAGAGTTGGAGGTAGCCCAGACTAGAGAGTAAGAGGTTAACTTTGGAAGCCTAAAGGCAGTGTGACAACCAGAGTGGTTTCTCTTTTTTTTTTTTTTTTTTTGAAGATTTTATTTATGTATTATGTATACAACATTCTGCTTCCATGTCTATCTGCACACCAGCAGGGGGCACCAAATCTCATAACGGATGGCTGTGAGCCACCATGTGGTTGCTGGGAATTGAACTCAGGACCTCTGGAAGAGCAGCCAGTGCTCTTAACCTCTGAGCCATCTCTCCAGCCCCCACAGTGCTTCCTCTTTACAGTAAATAGGAAGAGACATTTGGGGGTCTCCATCACTGAGTGTGGGCAGCAGCTGCCAGCTGCATTTCCCTTCATCACCTCCCTCCCTGGGTGAGAAACCCAGCCCTGCAGTTTACTTCAGAATCTGGCCCTGCCGAGGAGTGAATGGTTTTCTTTGACTTTATTGTTTTCTTTCCCTAATTAGAGCCGGGCACCAAGAGACATATTGTTACATTTTCCTTTTATTTTTATTTATTTATTTATTTGGTTTTTTTTTTTTTTTTTTTTAAGACAAGGTTTCTCTGTGTAGCCCTGGCTGTCCTGGACCTTGCTCTGTAGATCAGGCTGGCCTCAGACTCAGAACTCTGCCTGCTTCTGCCTCCTAAGTGCTGGGATTAAAGGTGCACACCACCATCACCCAGCTTGGCTTATTTGTTTTTTAAGACAAGGCTTCACTAAGGAGTCCAGATGGAGCTACCCATGTTCCTGCTTCTGTGGTGGCCCTGCCATGACCTGGAGCCAGAGACCATGCCCATTACTTTTTTGTGGACAGAATTTAATACAAGAATGTAATTACTGGCTGTTACTGTAAGATTGGGGTCTGATGAAGAAAAGTCAGGGCAGCTAGCTGTCACCCCTGGGATGAGGAACAGAAGGCAGGTTGGAATGTGGAAACATCTGTCACAGTGTAGAGGGGCCCTGGGGCCTGAAACTGACCCTGAAGAGCAGGTGTAGGGTGCTGCACACCGGGTTCATCTGGTGTAGCAGAAAGAGCAGTCTCTCTCGCTCCCTCTCTCGGCAGAGCCTGGTAAGGCACAGCTGGCCCTCAGATGTGCTTTGCCATCACTTAGTAACTGACGCTGCTCCATCTTTAGATTTGGGTCTCTTATTTTTGGCATCCTGTAATTCCCCCAGCCTTTGAGCTGACTCAGCTGAGCATCTCCAAAGAGCATCTGAACCCTGTGCCTCTCTCTCCCTGAGACTCCTGCTGCGGTTCCTTAGGGCATCTGGGCCTCAGTGTTGTCATCTAGCTCTGTTCTGCATCTATTATGTTGTCTCCTCCCTAGGTCCTTCTGGTCACCTCCTCTTTCATGTCCCCTTCTGAGAGCCGAAGTGGCTCAAACCCCAACCGCGTTCGTATGTTTGGGCCTGACAAGTTAGTCCGGGCGGCAGCGGAGAAGCGCTGGGATCGTGTTAAAATTGTGTGCAGCCAGCCATACAGCAAGGTACGTCGTGTGGAAGCAGAGGCGTGGCCCAGGCCAGGGGTGTCTGGGGGCCATCCTGAGTGCAGGGCGCTGGGGGCAGTGCACAGCTGCTGCCCCTGTCGGATCGTGACCTCTGTGTTCCCAGCAATGGGCTTGAGCTCCTCCAGTAACAAGCAGCTTAGTTCTCTAGAGGGAGTGTTAGAGAGTGAACGGAGGCCTACCAGGCTCTGTTTAATGTCACTGTCGTCGTCTTACTGGGGCCAAGAGCTCAGGTGCCTATCTTCTAGTTCTGCACCCTGAAAGCAGAGGAGCAAAAGTTCTGCATTCCAGAAATGGCTCCAGTCAGAGATAGGATACACAGAAGTGGACTCGTTGCCCTCCAGCAAACTTCCATTTGCAATGAAGGTCAAAGAGCCAGTGCAGGTTGAGGGCTAAGCCTTGGCCTTGTCTGCAGTTAGGGCTCCGTGAGGGTTAATGTTACCATCATGACCATCCTCCCTTGGGCACCTGCTCTGACTGAGCCAGAGAGGGCTTCCGCTGTGACGGGCTTGAGAACCCAGCTCTGTGCTACCCAGACACCTCCCGTTCCAGGACTCACCCTATGGCCTGAGTTTTGTGAGGTTTCACAGCCCTCCAGACAAAGACGAGGCGGAGACTCCATCCCAGGTAAGCTGCACCTGTCACCCCCACCCCCCCTCAGCCTTCTCCCCGCCTCTCCACCCCTGCCTGCCAGCAGCCTTCCCACAGCACTGACCTTGCGGGACCTTAGAAGGGGACCGTGACCAAGCTCGGCCAGTTCCGTGTGAAAGAGGAGGATGATGGTGCCAGCTCCCTAAAGCCAGGGGCTCTCTTCTTCAGTCGCATCAACAAGACGTCTTCAGGTGCGTGTGGGGACGGGGTGCATGGAGCCCTGGGATCAGCTCCTAGGCCCACGCCTGAAATCTCAGCCCAGGGAGGCGAGGCGGGAGGTGAGACATTTATGGTCTCCCTCAGGCAGGTGCAAAGTTGGAGTTGAGCATAGGCTGTGTGACACCTGACTTGTCCTAACAAAAGGACGTGCCCTGCAGGGCATGGCTGGATCCCTGGGTCTGGGGACGAGGCTGTCAGGGAGGGAGGCTGGGAGCTGGACTGCTGAGTGTGAGGAGGAAGTCTGGAGCCCTGTGCCACCTCTGGGCTTGGGAGTGCCATGACACCTGATGATAGGGCTGAAGTGTGTGGGCCTGCACTCTCAGTGTCAGCTCACTGTCTCCCCTGTAGTCTCTGCGCGCGGCCCAGCAGGACCCAGCTATGCAGCAGCTACACTGCAGGCTTCTAATGCAACCTCCTCGGCCTCTTCGGTCTCCAAGGCTTTGGGTAGCTCTTGCAAGGTAAGGTCGTCAGTCAGACACTGGGGTGTGGAGAATGAGAGGAGCTGGAAGGCTCAGCCCATCCCCGCCTCCTCAGCCTCAGGAGTCTCCCAAAGGGAAGAGGAAACTGGACTTGAATCTAGAAGACAGGAGGCCTGCCAGCAAACCTTCAGCAGGGCCACCCACCCTCAAGAGACCCAAACGTAAGCAAACCGGACTCCTTAATTCAGCCGAGATCCTGGCTAGTGTGTCATCAGGGAAGGCTGGGGTCCTGACCCTGCCATCTAGGAAGGGGGGCAGGGGGGCCTGATTTCCCGTGTGCTGCATGCACACCCCAGGGAACCACTGAACTTGTGTTTTTTGACTCCCAGTGACTGTTCCTAGTCGCTCCCCAGCTGCAGCCGCAGCCTCTACCCCAGCACAGAAGGCAGCCCCAGGGAAGCCCCGAGAAGGCACGGAGCCCAGGGGAGCCCGAGCTGGCCCCCAGGAGCTGGGGAAGATTCTGCAGGGTGTGGTGGTGGTGCTCAGTGGCTTCCAGAACCCCTTCCGCTCAGAGCTTCGGGACAAAGCCCTGGAGCTGGGGGCCAAGTATCGGCCAGACTGGACCCCGGACAGCACACACCTCATGTAGGCCTCCATGTCACCCACTGTTCCCCGTGCAGCCCTCTTGTTTTCACTCTGTCCCTGTTCTGCTACCCTCCCTCCCGACTTCCTTCTGTCTGTCTGTCTGTCTGTCTGTCTGTCTGTTCCCCCCCCCCAGTTCTCTGCTTCCCCCTCCCCTAGCCCCGTCTCTGTTCTGTCTGTCCCTCGCCCTGTCCCATTTGTTGGTCACATCACATCTGAGATCCCTGTTCTGCGTTCCCCAGCTGTGCCTTTGCCAACACCCCCAAGTACAGCCAGGTTCTGGGCCTCGGAGGCCGGATTGTGCGGAAAGAGTGGGTGCTGGACTGTTACCGCCTGCGGCGCCGGCTGCCCTCCCGCAGGTGAGAGCGCACTATGCCCCGCCTCTCAGGCAGCTCACACCCCTGCCTCTCACCCCAGAGCTGGGGCCAGCTAGGCCGGCTCAGGTGATCTCAAACCAGCATTAGCTGGTTTCAGCGAGAGGGGCAGGGCCTCTAGGTGGGTCACAGACTCTGTAACATCTGTTTTGTGCAGAAGGGGAAGGACACAGCAGGTTGCTGTATGCAGAGGCTTCCGGTGGAAACAGGAAGCTGTGTCAGAGTGGGGCCAGGTCTCAGCACACGCACGCACGCACGCACGCACACATACACACTCACACACACACACACACACACACACACACACACACACACATACATACACACGCGCGCACGTGCACACACACACACTCACAGGCATGCACACACACGTGTGCACACACATACACAGTCTACTGAGGATCAAAATTTTGAAGATGGTGGGGGCTGGAGAGATGGCTCAGGGGTTAGAGCACTGACTGCTCTTCCAGAGGATCTGAGTTCAGTTCTCAGTACCCACATGGTAGCTCACACTGTCTAACTCCAGTCTCTGAGTATCTGATGAGTACTTGTCATCATTGTGGGCACCAGGCACATACATGATGCACAGACATACATTCAGGCAAACACTTATACATGTAAAATAAAAATAAGATGGAGGCCTTTCTAAGGGACCCAGACTGGAATTCAATTCACTCTAGCCCTGCCTCAGACTCCTCACGTTTGCAGTCATCTCCGATGGTTTGTAACCAGCACTGTGTAGACGCCACGCAAGCCCTTCTCCCAGCACACTGTTAGGGAGTAGTGACGAGTCTGTGGATGTTCCGTGCAGATGCTGCTTTCTCTCATCTGATTGGCTGAGTGTACAGATGCAGAGACCCCCAGGTTCAGAGTTCCACCTGATCTGCTTTTGAGAATTCCCCTCGCTGCTCGGTGGCGCCCTCCTTTGGTTCTCAAAGGGAAGACTGGCTCCCATTGCTCTCTCCTCTCTCAATTGGAACAGATCTTCCCCAGGAGGGAAAGAGTCTGCGGGGTGGCTGGGCTGCCTGCCCAGCTGTGGACCCCTCTGGATCTGGGAGGGGCAGGGGCAGTGGAGCCACCACAGCCCCTCCCCCCAGAGTTCTTTCTTCCTTCTGTGCCTGAGGCCCGATTCCTCCCCTAGGTACCTCATGGCAGGGCTTGGCTCCAGCAGTGAGGATGAGGAGGACGACTCTCCCGGTGAGCGTGGTGAAGACGAAGCTCCCAAGCTTTCCCGGAAGGTCTGATGCCCCTCGCTGGCCAGGGTCTGCTGTGCTGCCTGCCTCAGCTTCCCGCTTCTGCCCCCTGCTGGTTGTCCAAAGCCTCACTGCCCTGACCTCACTCAGCCCTCCTCCCTCAGCGGCCTCAGGCCAAAGCCAAGACCCAAGCAGCAGGACCCAGCTCACCCCAGAGACCACCCACTCCAAAAGAGACCAAATCGCCCTCACCAGAACCCCAGGACAATAGTGACACTGAGGGGGAACAGTCAGGTTAGAGTCTGAATGGGGGAGAGGTCTGTACTCCTATGTTTGTGGGGAGGAGGGCTGGGCCTGGACCCCTGGGTCTGAGGGAGGAGGGCTGGGCCTGGAGCCCTGGGTCTGAGGGAGGAGGGCTGGGCCTGGAGCCCTGGGTCTGAGGGAGGAGGGCTGGGCCTGGAGCCCTGGGTCTGAGGGAGGAGGGCTGGGCCTGGACCCCTGGGTCTGAGGGAGGAGGGCTGGGCCTGGACCCCTGGGTCTGAGGGAGGAAGGCTGGGGCCTGGACCCCTGGGTCTGAGGGAGGAGGGCTGGGCCTGGACCCCTGGGTCTGAGGGAGGAAGGCTGGGCCTGGGCCCGTTGGTCTGAGGGAGGAGGGCTGGGCCTGGACCCCTGGGTCTGAGGGAGGAGGGCTGGGCCTGGAGCCCTGGGTCTGAGGAAGAAGGGCTGGGCCTGGAGCCCTGGGTCTGAGGGAGGAGGGCTGGGCCTGGAGCCCTGGGTCTGAGGGCAGGGCTGGGGTCTAGATTTCTGGGTCTGAGTGGGGAGGACTGTATCCAGGTGAATGGAGTAAAGGAGAGGGCATAGAAAACTAGATTGAGGGAGCAGCTTACTTAGTTTGAGTTCGAAGTCCCTGGCTCTATTCTCGGTGCCATTCTGAGAGGGGTGTTAACAGACTTCCCAGAAAACAAGCCTGTTGACTGCGTTGCTACTGGCAGAAGGACAGGACAATGGGGCGGAAGATTCCGGAGACACCGAGGATGAGCTGAGGAGGTAGCTGGGGTGGGGTAGATGCAGCCTGCCCTTGGGTGGGGGTGCCTGCTCCCTGAGTCCTCACACTCCACAACCCTTGACCTCCCAGGGTAGCCGAGCAGAGGGAGCAGAGGCAGCCCCCAGCTCCAGGGGAGAATGGTGAGGACCCATATGCTGGCTCCACAGACGAGAACACAGACAACGAGGCTTCCACAGAGGCTGACCTGCCAATTCCAGAGCTCCCAGGTTGGAAAACCCTGACTTCTGAGTGTCACTGCTGTGTGCTATGCCACCTGCTCCCTGGCTCCCCGCCTTAACGCTCCCCTTCCTGCTCTCACCAGTGTGACCGTGCTGTGTGGTGACCCTCCCTGTGTGAGCAATCTTATTTACTGGTCAATGATTCAAGACTCCTCACCCTACCCCCAGGCTCAGCTCTGTTACCTGCCCTGCCGCACCATGGCACCTGAGTACCAGGCACGTTGTTTGCTTAACACTCATTGCTGACAGTGTTAAGCCAATGCTGTGTGCGCGCATGCTCTTGCCTGTTTGAGACAGGGTCTCAGGTAGCCCAGGCTAGTCTCAAACTTGTGGCTCTCCTGCCTCAGCCTCCCAAGTTCTTAGATCACATGTGTGCTACCACACCCTGCTGGGGCACTTGGAAGATAGCAGAGCCAGAAGACAGGGAGAACTGCAGGGATGTGGGAAGGTGTCTGACCCTTCTGGGGTCAGGAACGGAAGGAGAGCCGGGTATGGCGGCCCATGCCTGCAGCCCCAGCACTCAGGAGGCCGAGGCAAAAGATCACAAGGTCAAGGCCAACCTGGACACTGCTAAGACCCTGTTTTATAAAAGAAAGGAGGGGTAGGAGGCCAGGGGAGAAGAAAAGGCATCAGGGTGCAGCAGGGGAGGTCGGGTTCCCAGGCTGTGGACGTGGCAGGGAAGAACTCTGAACCCCCCAAGCTCCCAGAATGAGGACAGTGAATCAGTGACCTGAGAAGTCACCTCAAGATGGCAAGGAAACCAGCTCAGAGTCCAGAGAAGCCAGCTGAGGTGAAGTGGTGGCTGCTTCTGGGCCGAGCCAGAAAGGTGTCTGTGGCCTGACCATGAGAGCCACATGGCTGTAGGTGGCTGTGTGTCTCGGCTTCTGCTTAGCGGCAGGCGAAGGCATGCAGGAGCCTCTGCCGGCTTGCATGGGGGCTAGACTGGAACTTAGTAGTCAACGGGTCCCCACTCTGTGAGCCAGGCGCCTCCACCTTCCTCTCTGTCCCCCAGTACTCAGCGGTCCTGGTGGATGCTTGGGGATTTGGGGCCTCATGTTTCCCCTTTCCCCGTCTCTCCCACAGACTTCTTCCAGGGCAAACACTTCTTCCTGTACGGGGAGTTCCCTGGGGACGAGAGGAGGAAGCTTATCCGATACGTTACAGCTTTCAATGGGTCAGTTGCAGGGTTGGTGGTGGGTCCATGGGCGAGCTGGCAACTTGACTGTAGCGGGTATGGGCTGTGGAAAGATGGTGTGGGTGTGCCCAACAGGGTGAGCACAGGCTTCAGAGTCCAGGTGCTAGCCCTGGCCACTGTGCTGTGTGGCCCAGGAGGCTTGGCTGCTCTTCCCTCCCCTTCTGAGAGGGTTAGCACTGTGGGCGTTGCTGGCGTGACTTGTCAAGGCTGCTGTGTGGGAGGTGCAGGTCTCACAGGCAGCCCCAGAGGTCAGAGGTCAAGCAATAAGCCAGGCTCCAAAACAAAACCTAAAGCAGTTAAACAATGAGGGGTCGGGGGAGCTTGGCCAGAGAGAGGCCAGTGTCTACCACAGTAGAGGACAGCTAGGCCTGCGTTAGTGTCCCTCCTCCTCAAGCAGACATGTGGATCCCAGCAAGAGACAAGGAAGAAGGTGCCACAGTAGAGGACAGCTAGGCCTGCGTTAGTGTCCCTCCTCCTCAAGCAGACTTAATATGGATCCCAGCAAGAGACAAGGAAGAAGGTGTTTCATAGACAGTGCGACACACCTGAGAGTGTGGGCAGGCCGCTAACAGTCCACCCCCCCACCCCTGCTTCCTCCTCTCTTCCACCAGTGAACTTGAGGACTACATGAGCGAGCGGGTCCAATTCGTTATCACAGCCCAGGAGTGGGACCCCATCTTTGAGGAGGTGAGCCCTGGGGGGGAGCAGAGATGGGGAACCCCAACCCACTTTTGAGTTGCCTCTGTCCTCTGATTATACCCATGTGGACCTCTCTCCCCCAGGCCCTGATGGAGAACCCTTCCCTGGCCTTCGTCCGGCCCCGGTGGATCTACAGTTGTAATGAGAAGCAGAAGTTACTCCCCCACCAGCTCTATGGAGTGGTGCCCCAGGCCTGAGTGCACACCTGTGTGCATGCTTCCAGCTGTGCACATGTACACACAGGCCGGGGTGACCATGCGTGCACACACATGAGTATAATAAAGGAGACTTTGTTTGGAGCAGGTGTTCCTCTCTCAGGAGGCTCCAGCTCAGGTTCTGTCTGGGTTCAGCTTGCCCTCTGTGCTGGCCAGGGCTCTGGGCTGCCCCATGGCCCTGTCCTAGAGTCTGGGAAGAGGTGAGTGGGGCCCTTCCACCAGAGATCTGCTAAGAAACTGTTCTCTCTCCCGGATGGCGCTGTAGTCCTGCTGACAGGAGGCAGGGAGTTCCCAAACTTTTGCCACTCAATGCTGTCCCACAGCTTGATGTGTGCCATCATGTCAGGTGTCCCTCTGGACTGTGACTGGAGGCATGGATGCTCGTGGCATGTGCCGGCTTCCCAGGCTCCTTTCTTGGAGTCACTGTAGCATTGCCAGCGTGGTTTGCATCCAACTCAGGGAGCGGGATGAGGGAAGGAAGGCTGTTCTCATCAAGTCACCCAGATCCTGGGGCTCCTTCAAGTCTCCATGCTGAAGGTGGGAATGGAGCAGAACTGTTAGGGGATCAGGGCAGAAGGAAGGGGGCAATGGGGCTCTGGGGCAGATTTGACTAGAAAGTGCCACAAGATATGGGTAGCCATTTAACATAAAGGAATAATGGTATATGACCCTGGTTCTTAAAGGTGGAGGCAGGAGGATCGCTAAGTGTTTGAGGTCAGCATAAGGTGCATTGTGAGACCTTATTTTCCCTCTCCTGGGGGTGGGTAGGGGAGAGAAAAGTCAGGCAGGGATCCTCAGTCACAGGGTCACACATTTCAAAACACTCTGGGGAAAGTTCTTTCCGATGGGGCTGCCCTGGAGGGCTGTGAACTCCAGGCTGAGGAGTTTGGACTCTCTGGAGTGGGGCCAGAAGGGGCTTTAAGCAGGACAAAGGCCAGGGTTAGTCAGGGTTGAGACCTGGCCCTTGGGTAACCTCCTCTTGGACATGCCAGCCCCTTTCCTAACTTTAACCAGCCGAGGGTTACGGATTTCTGCCCTCGACCGTCTCCCTGGCTTTGGTCACACTGGCCCTGTTTGGGAGCTCTGTGTACTTGGTCAGTGGGTCAGTGGCTCATCCACTCCAGCTGCACTCCCAGTACTGCAGTCAAGGGCTACAGACTCGATGGCTTCAGACAGATGTTCTCCAGCAGCTGGTCTGGGGGTTCTAGGCTAACTGGAGCAAGCCTTTGGAGGCTCCAGGGCCCCGTCTGCTCGCTTTTCCAGCTGTTAGGGACCCCACAGTCCCTCTGTTCAAGGGTGACTGTGGCTGGCTGCATCTTTCGCTTACATCACTGCCCATGCCTCTCCTGCTTCTCTGTCTTATAAAAACCCTGATGAGCCACATGGGGTGGGACATGTCCCTTGTCACTGTGCTAGGGACATAGAAGCAAGCACTCGGGAGGCAGAGAGAGGCAGAGAGAGGCAGGCGGATCTCTGAGATGGAGGCCAGCGTGGTCTAGATATCCCAAGGCTACAGAGAAACCCTGTCTCCAAAAACAAGTGCTGGCCTTATAAAATGCACACCACGGTGCCTCACTTCTGTGTGACCACTGCTGCCGTGGGAGCTTTAGAAGGCCTCCTAGACAGGGCTCAACCCAGATAGAGGGCACACAACTGGGCTAGGGCAGGGAGGAGCCTGACCCCTCCTCCAAGGCTTCCTCAGCCTCTTGCAGCACAGCAGCCCTGCTCACTTTCTCTGTCCACTCCTGGAATGTTCAACTCTTGGCTCCTCACCATCTCAAGTCTCAGGGTGCACCAGCTAACGTATTTCCAGGGCGAGACCCCTCATGGGTGTAACTATACCTGTTCATGGTCCAGCTTGTCTGTCTCTTCTTCATTCATGATTTGTGCTTTATTTTTTGTTTCAAAGCTATTTTCTTTGCTTCTGGTCTCTAATATAATTCCCCTTTCCATCTAAACATTTTGGGATTTTACTCTTCAGGTTTGTATCTTAACCCAGGTCTAGGTGCCATATGCGTTTATCAGGCAGACTGTAGGCTTTATGCCAGCCTGAGCTACGTAGTGAGGTGCCATTTTTGGGAAAACAAAACCAAAAAAAGTAGGGGTCTAGAAAGATGGCTCAGTGGTTAAGAGCACTGACTGCTCTTGCAGGGGACCCAGGTTCAATTCCCAGCACCCACATGGTGGCTCACAATCATCCTCCAGCGGCCCTTTCTGATTGCCACAGGTGCCAGGCATGCACGTGGTACACAGACACACATGCAGGCAAAACACCATACACATCAAATAGTAAAATTTTAAAAAATTAGGACTTAGAGCCAAGTGTGGCGGTGCATGCCTTTAATTCCAGCACTTTTGAGGTAGAGGCAGGTGGATCTCTGAATTTTAGGCCAGCTTAGTCTACATAGTAAGTTTTAGGCCAGTCAGGGCTATATACTGAGACCATGTCTCAAAAACAAAACAGGCTGGGCGTTGGTGGCGCACGCCTTTGATCCCAGCACTCTGAAGGCAGAGGCAGGTGGATCTCTGTGAGTTCGAGACCAGCCTGGTCTCCAGAGCGAGTTCCAGGACAGACTCCAAAGCCACAGAGAAACCCTGTCTCGAAAAACAAAAAGCAACAACAACAAAACAACCCAGCCAACCACACAAACAAACAAAAAACAGGTGAGACCAGCTTGAGATAACAATCTCAAAAACCAGAACAGCTCTTGCTTCTTGAGAGGGCATGAGCAGGCCATGTTAGAATCTTGAATGTTCGCTCTGCCATGGTTCTCCCCCTGACTACCTCAGCCAAGAAAACCTCCGCTTTCATCTCAAAACAAAAACAAAAAACCCCCGATGGCTAGGGAGACAACTCAGTGGGTGAAGGTGCTTGCTGCCAAGCCTGACAATCTGAGTTCGATCCCTGGGACCCTTGTGTTTTTTGGTTTTTTTGGTTTTTCCAGATAAGGTTTCTCTGTGTAGCTTTGGAGCCTATCCTGGCACTTGCTCTGGAGACCAGGCTGGCCTGGAACTCACAGAGATCCGCCTGCCTCTGCCTCCCAAGTGCTGGGATTAAAGGCGTGCGCCCTGGGACCCTTGTGGTAGAGAAAGATAACAAATCCTGTAAATTGTCTATCTCTTTACAGGAAAAATTTGTCATCCCTGGGTGACAGGTAGGGCTTGGCATGTGTCAGTTATAAGCACGGGGCTGTGAGTATTTAAGACCACAGATGTCACCACTGTTGTGGCCTTCTCATCTTCTCCGTGCCTGGAAAGCAGTGTGCCAAGGCCCTCAGACTTGTTCTTGCATATATTTTATTTGTAGACAGGGCCTCACACTGTAGCCCTGACTGGCCTGGAACTTGCTATCTTGCTATGTAGACGGGACTGGGTTTGAACTTCAACAGTCCTCCTGCCGCTGCCTCTTGGGCGCAGGAACTCTCAGCTTGGTTTCGTTGTCTTTTTTTTTTTTTTCTTTTTTTCTTTTTTTGGTTTTTCGAGACAGGGTTTCTCTGTGTAGCTTTGGAGCCTATCCTGGCACTCGATCTGGAGACCAGGCTGATCTCGAACGCACAGAGATCCGCCTGCCTCTGCCTCCAGTGCTGGGATTAAAGGAGTGTGCCACCAACGCCCTGCCATAGACCATATCTTAAAAAGGAAAAAAAGAAAAAAGATGAACAGGTGGTCCGAAGGGTTGGGGGAGTTCTGTGGTGAGCGCTTGTTGCTTGTGCAAAGGGCCAGGGTTCTGCTCCTAAGACCCACAACCAGATCTAATGTTCCAGGAGATCTGACCCTGGACTTGGTCATCTCTGTAGGCACCAGGTACACACGTGATGCACATACATAGATGCTTGCAATGTGTAATTCTTGCCTAGCATCCATGAAGCCCTGGTTCAGTCCCCAGCACCATGTAAAATCAAGGACAGCCTGGAGACCCTGTCCTCCCCCCCAAAAAACCACCCCCCCAAAAAACCCAAATCTCCCACAAACACAAGACACAAAGTCCTATCTCCCAGATAATGCACCTGAGTCCTGAGAAGTTACAACCCGTGTCCAAGGTTGCCAAGAGATTCAGAGGCACTCCAGCATTGAGCTCTCCAGTGTGTGTGCTGCTGGTCCCTTGTTTTGGCCTTTGTCACCTCCTGTGCTCAGGGAGGGTACTTTGTATACACAGTGCTGACCTCTTTCCTACAGCCACACATTCCCCTGTTTACTGACCCCTGATGGTGGCCGTGTGATGGCCTGTTCCCAGCGTGGCCACACCCCTATGCCTTCATCTCAGGCTCGAGTGTACAGGGTAAATCCCTGCAATCAGTAAGTGTGTGGCCAAGGCAGAGGCACTGAGTTACTTTCAACAGTAAGCAAACAGCCAGTGTGCCTCACCAACCCAAGATGTCAGCAAGCTTTTTACCTTTGCCATACAAAGTTGTGTGTGTGTGTGTGTGTGTGTGTGTGTGTGTGTGAGCAGGGAGCAGGCAGCACCAGTTTCACTACAACTCCAGGCTCCAAGGTTTGAACCCAGGGCCAACCTGATGACACCTGCCTCTCCCAACCGTCTAAACCAGATTCCATTAGAGCCAATCCCATCTGAGCTGGAACCCGGGATTTGAAAGGTCACCACAAGAGGACAGAGAGTTCCTGGCCAGCTTGGGCTAGACCCTGTCTTCTCTCTGTGTTAAAGGGAAGTCTAAACCTACAGCAGGGCTTAGAAATTCCAGGTCTTTATTGACACGTGATGGAGGCAGAGGGGGCAGGCTGATGGACCATCACTCCCTCTCTCCCTGGCCCTCAGACTGGTGGTAGCTGCGTTGATGAACCAACAGGAGGCGTCTCTGGCCAAAGGCCTAGTCCCAGCTGGAGCATCGACGGTGGCCGGTGGTCTGGCTGCTGGGCACAGTGGGGGGTTCGTGACACAGGCGATGGGCCGCCAGTTTGGAGGGGAACGAGAACGCTTTGGGGCAATGCGGGCAAGGGTAGGGGCGAGCATCGGTGGCGTGGTGCGTGTGGCGGTGGGCCATCAGCTTGGAGAGGTAGCAGAAAGACTTGGGGCAATCGGTAGGGGCGGGCGCGTGTGTCCAAAGATGTGCTGCCAGCTTGGAGCGGTGGCCGAAGGCCTTGCGGCAGTGCGGGCGAGCTCCGCTGTGCGTGAAGCGCTGCGCGGCCAGTTTGGACCGGTACGAGAATGCCTTGGGGCAGCGGTGTGGGCGCTGGGGCGGGGGCTGCCGGCGGGGCCGGGAGAGCATTCTCCCGGAGGCATCGGACTGGCTGGGTTTCAGCAGGTCCTGGTGGGGCTGGGCTGGGGGACAGGGGAGCTGATGAGCTTCTGGTAGCAGGCACGCCCGGGGCCAAGGCCAGGCTCTGCCACCTGGGACCCGACTCAAACAGGGTCTCACTATGCAGCCCTGGCTGTCCCGGAACTCGCTCTGTAGAGCAAAGCGGCCCCAAACTCAAGAGCTCCTCCTGCCTGTTCTGGAATTAGAGGCCTGCGCTACCATGCTGCGGGCTCTGCCATCTCTTGACACCAGAGGGGCATCTCAAAGGGTCTGAGCAGGCAAGTGTCACACCGGTGTCCCATCAAGGATCGGGTCTGCTGGCCCTCTGCTCTGGCCCCACGTTCTATCTTGAGCATCTCAGAGAGCTGCGAACCTTGGTCCTGCAACCCAGCAAAGGGCTCGTTTCCAAGTACTACTCCCAAACCCCACATTATCCCCTATGCACCTCCTGTAATTTCCTGAGCTCCAGCAAATGGGAGGTCCAGCCAGACTGGGATGGGGTGGGGTGGGATGGAGTGGGGTGGGATGGAGTGGGGTGGGGTGGGTAAACCCGAATGGTCCTGACATTGGTTCTTCTCAGCTGTCAGTCCTGGGGGATGAGTACAAGTCGGGCTGCTCTCACCTCCTTTGGTCCCCGGATCCTGGTAAGTGGGACTAGCTTCCGATACCCCGGTCTCGGACTTGTCGCTTCCACCCAGCATCTTGCTGGCAGAGGAACCCAGGGGCAGCAGGGCAGAGGGCGGGGTGGGGTGGGGTGGTGGTGGTGGTGGTGGTGATGCCGGTGATTACCAAGTTCATGGAGACTGGGTGGGGGCCCTAAAGTCAGAAGGTCAGCGTGTCAGGACCTGACTGCTTTTGTAGGACCAGACTGTAGACTGCTTCTGGCAAGGTTGCCATTTTTACTATGCTGACCCTACCTATTCTAGAGCACGGGAGATCTTTCCATTTTCTGCTCTCTTCTGATCCTGACTCAAGCGGGCAGCGGGGCTGGGAGGTGGAGCCCAAGCTGGCACTGGGAGGGGCTATGCAAATCAAACCGAGAGACCACCTTTTGGCTGGGTGCCGGGCTAGCTGGGAGTGGGCTAAACCTGGGAGGGGCGGGGCAGCACAAAAGGGACCCCAGTCAGTGGTGGCGGTGCCAGCCAAACCCAGGGGGCGGGCCTTTGAGCTCAGTGGGCGTGCCCTTGGCCACACTGTCCCAGAGGCGGTCCGAGCGCAGTAAGAGGGATTCCAAAGCCGGGCATTGGTGGCGCTTGCCTTTAATCCCAGCACTCGGCAGGCAGAGGCAGGGGGATCTCTGTGAGTTCGAGACCAGCCTGGTGTCCAGAGCGAGTGCCAGGACAGCTTCCAAAGCCACAGAGAAACCCTGTCTCGAAAAACCAAAGGGAAAAAAAAAAAGAGGGATTTCAAGTGGGAAAGGTTTTTTTTTTTTTTTTTGGTTTTTTGTTATTTTTTTTTTTTTACCCTGCCTTTAGTCTCAGTCCGTGGAGAATGCTGTGTCCACCCCGTCCTTCTGCTCGCTAAGTCTCATCCCTGGTGCAGAACTGGAAACCTCGTAGGACAGAGAGACCCTGGAGAAAGAGACGAAAGGAAGGGACTTCTCACTGGAGGGAGTCCCAGACATTTGGCATCGCACGCTCTCCTCCGGTCTCTGCCTTCGTGTCCAGCCCTGACCTCCCCGGGGTGGGGCTCCGGAACCCTCCCGTCTCGGCTAAGCCTTGAGTGCTACCTCGTAACCCTCGGATGTGCTCTGCTCTGTGAGGCCCAGGGAGACGACGCCCAAGGGAACCAGGGAGGGAAGAGGCCGGATAAACCAACCGTGGGGCCCAACCTCACTTCCATGCCCTCCTCCCGTCCGTCTGCACGCATGCATGCGCAGTCACAGCCAGCAAGAGTCTGCAGCAGGGGTGGGGAGCATCGTGGAAGGTGTGGATGCACCGCCCAGCTGGCAAGTTCGTGAGCCAGCGCGAAGCTATCCGGCAAAAGACCCTAGCTAGGAAAGTGCGCAGCTGGCACGGGGTGGGTGGTGCCCACGGTGGCTGACTGCGCGCACAGCCCTCTTTTTGGGGGGAATGACGGGTCTTAAGTAGCCCAGGCTAGGCTCGAACTCCCTACATAAGCGAGGATGACCTTGAACTGGTGAGCCTCAAGCCTTCACCCCCCCACCCCAGTGCAGAGACCGACATGCACAGCCACGCCCTGCTTCTTTTCCTTAATGTCCCTGTTATTTTCTTTTCTTTTTTCTCTTTTTAAGATTTTATTTATTTATTATGTATACAGTCTATACAGTCTTCTGCCCGCATGCCAGCAGAGGGCACCAGATCTCATTTAAGGTGGTTGTGAGTCACCATGTGCTTGCTGGGAATTGAACTCAGGACCTCTGGAAGAACAGTCAGTGCTCTTAACCGCTGAGCCATCTCTCCAGCCCCATAAAATTCTTTTTTTTATATATTTTATTTATTATGTATACAGTTATCTGCATGTATGCTTGCACACAAGAAGAGGGCACCAGATCTCATTACAGATGGCTGTGAGCCACCATGCGGTTGCTGGGAATTGAACTCAGATCCTCTGGAAGAGCAGTCAGTGCTCTTAACCTTTGAGCCATCTCTCCAGCCCCCTTTTTCTTTTCTTTTTTTTTTTTTAAAGATTTTATTTATTATGTATACAACATTCTGCTTCCATGTATATCTGCACACCAGAAGAGGGCGCCAGATCTCATAACAGATGGTTGTGAGCCACCATGTGGTTGCTGGGAATTGAACTCAGGACCTCTGGAAGAGCAGTCAGTGCTCTTAACCTCTGAGCCATCTCTCCAGCCCCATCCCTGTTATTTTCTCCCAAAAGTTTATTCTACTTACTATCTATTTTACTATCTGTCGTCTGTGGATGTGTTTGAGTGTGGAGGTCTGCTGACAACTTGTGGGAATCAGTTCTCACGGTCCCACCATGTGGGTGCCAAGGATAGAACTCAGGTCTTCAGGCGTGGCCGCAGCTGCCTCCAACCACTGAGACGTCTCTCTGGGCCTTTTAGTGAGAATTCCATAGTTAGTCTGAGTTCAACCTCTGGGAGCAGTTTCCAAAGCTCTGGGTCGATTTGATCCCAGTTCTCCAAGTGTTTACAGAAAGTCTGGCTATTTCTTCCAGAGAGAACAGGGGGCAGGACTCTGGGCTCAGTGAGCTGGGTGACAGCCAAAAGAATTTGCATAGAACTCTTGGCACCTTTCACCCACCCCTGAGTGACTAGAATCTTCAGCCACGCCCAGCATCTGGTGCCAACTGCCTCCCCTCCCAAACTGGGTGGTCCAGGGGTGCCAAGCCAAGGGTGACTGGAATGCTTGGCTTTCTTCCAGGCAATGACAGTGCAATATCCTGCCCAGCATTGACTCAGCTGTGAAGTACTCATAAAAGTCGGATAACCCACAAGTCCTGGGAGCCACAGGAGTTATTTGGTGGGGCTAAGTAACTGGTTTGTACTGGGCTCTGTCACTGTCTAATCGTGTGACCATGAGTAAGTGGCTTCACATTTCTGGGTCCTCATCTAGAAAATGGAAGTCCCTTGGTATGGAATTATCAATGGGAAGTGTTTACAAATTGCTGAGTGTCCAATCAGTGTCTTTTTTTTTTTTTTTTTTTTTTAAGACAGGGTTGCGGGGCGTTGGTGGTGCACGCCTTTACGCCTTTAGTCCCAGCACGTGGGAGGCAGAGGCAGGCGGATCTCTGTGAGTTCGAGGCCAGCCTGGTCTCCAGAGCAAGTGCCAGGATAGGCTCCAAAGCCACAGAGAAACCCTGTCTCGAAATCGCCCCCCCCCAAAAAAAAAGACAGGGTCCCACTATGTAGCTCTGGCTGTTCCTGGAACTCACTCTGTAGAGCAAGGTACACTGACTGAATCCCAGCACTGGGAAGGCAGAGGCTGGCAGATCTCGGAGTCTGAGGCCAGCCTGGTTTCCGAGCAAGTTTTCAGGACAGACAAGCTTGGGCAGCGAAAGACAGGAAGCCGGTGAGGATGTAATGGTGAGGCCATGTTGCAGTTCCAGCAAGTAGCAGAACGTGGCGGCTTTGGCCACATGGTTCTGGCTTTAGAGTTAAGGAAAGAAGAAAGTAGTTATGGAATAAAGCCCTTGGGGGCAGGCATGTGTTGGGGTGTCCCTGAATGGAGGCCTCGTAGAGAGGCCTTGCCCGAAACTGTGAAGTTCAAGTCTGGGATTGCCTTGGAGAACACAAGATGTTAGAGATGCCAGAGTCGTGGGCTACTTGCTGGGAGAGCTACTAACAGGGAGTGGAAACAGCCCAAGAGAAAGAAGTGTGCTGCAGAAAAAAAAAAAAAAAAAAAAAAAAAAAACCAAAAAAACAAAAAAACAAAAAAAACTGAACAGAGTCGAAGATCTGAAGAGTGACTTGACATCAGAAATGGAGATGCAGAGTTTGGAGTTAGCCCAGCAGGTGTTCGGTCTTGCTTTGGCTCAGCCTTTCCTCACTGTGCTCCCTTCCCTGCATTTTGGAATGGCAATGCATATCCAGTGCCATTGTATCTTGGAAGTGTGCGATCTGCCTTTTGATTTTGATTTTTACAGGGTGATTACGGTTAAGAGAGTGCCATGCGTCTCAGAAGAGACTTTAGCCTTTGAGACTGTTGTCGACGATGTACGTGGACCTTTGAGGCTGGACTGAAGGCAGTTTTGCATTATGATATGGCTGTAACCCTTTGGGGGCCAGGAGTGGAATGTGGGGGTTTGAAAGAAAATGGCCCTCAAAGGGAGTGGCACTATTAGGAGGTGTGGCCTTGTTGAACCAAGTGTGTCACTGTGGGAGTGGACGTTGAGGTCTGTTTTGCTCAAGCTTCCCTCGGTGTGACAGTCACTCAACTTCCTGTTGGCTTCAAGATGTAGGACTCTCAGTCATGTCTGCCTGTGTGCCGCCAGGCTCTCCATCATGAGATTGAACTGGACCTCTGAAACTGTAAGCAAGCCTCTTCATATATATATATATATATATATATATATATATATATTCGGAATATTTGGAATATATATATATACATATATATATATATGTGTGTTTTTTAAGATATATATATATATATATATATATATATATATATATATATATATAGCTTTTTTTCAGAGGTCCTGAGTTCAATTCCCAGCACCCACATGGCAGCTCACAATTGTTTGTAACTCTGACACCGTCACACAGACACACACGCAGGCAAAATACCAATGTACATAAAATAAAAACAAATAAATCATTAAAAAAAAGACACGACGCAATTAAAGAGATGCACACCTTGCCTGGCTTTTGCCAATTTTTTTTTCAAAGATTTATTTATTTTATGTATGCAAGCGCTCTATGTGCATTTACATCTGCAGGCCAGAAGAGGGCGCCAAGTCTCATTACGGATGCCTGTGAGCCACCAAGTGCTTGCTGGGAGTTGAACTCAGGACCTCTGGGAGAGCAGCCGGTGCTCTTAACCTCTGAGCCATCTCCCCAACCGCCCCCCATTTTTTTTATGTGACTATTTAGGCCACGTGTGTGCAGAGGCCAGAAAAAGGCATTGGAAGCTCTGGGCCTGGAGACACTGTGACTGAACCATGTGATAAGGGTGCGGGGAGCCAAACTCTGGTCCTCTGGAGGACCGGCAAGTTTTTTGTTTTGTTTTGTCTGTTTGTTTTGGGGGTGGGCAGGGTCTCTCTATGTGGCTCTGACTTTCCTGGAACTCACTATGTACACCAGTGACCTCTGACCTCAAACGCACAGAGATCCTCCCCAGCGCTTGACTCAAAGGCTGGCTCCGCCACACCCCGTCCCAGCTAGCGCTGTCTCGCCTCCACTCCTGTGTCATCTCTGCCCTTCCCCACTGTCCCACTGTATCTGTTTCCTAGAGTGTAGATACATTTGTCAAGATGGACAGCTTGCCAGTCTTGCTTGTCTCCAGAGGCAAGAACAGGGCTTTCCACATAGATGTTTACACATTTGCATTGTGTAGATAACCAGTGGGAAGCTTTAGTAGAAGTCAGGTTCAAAGAGCTTAGGAAGGGAATCCAAAGTCATCGAGAAACCCCGGCAGGGACTTAAATAGTAGAAGTGGGGCTAGCAGCATGGTAGAGCCCATGCCTAGAATCCCCCAGTGAGGGGCTGGGGGCGTGGCTCAGTGGCAGAGCCCCTGCCTAGAATCCCCAGTGAGGGGCTGGGGTGTGGCTCAGTGGCAGAGCCCCTGCCTAGAATCCCCCAGTGAGGGGCTGGGGGCGTGGCTCAGTGGTAGAATCAGTGAGTAGAGCCCCTGCCTAGAATCCCCCAGTGAGGGGCTGGGGGCGTGGCTCAGTGGTAGAGCCCCTGCCTAGAATCCCCCAGTGAGGGGCTGGGGGTGGCTCAGTGGTAGAGCCCCTGCCTAGAATCCCCCAGTGAGAGTGGTAGAGCCCCTGCCTAGAATCCCCCAGTGAGGGGCTGGGGTGTGGCTCAGTGGTAGAGCCCCTGCCTAGAATCCCCCAGTGAGGGGCTGGGGTGTGGCTCAGTGGTAGAGCCCCTGCCTAGAATCCCCCAGTGAGGGGCTGGGGGCGTGGCTCAGTGGTAGAGCCCCTGCCTAGAATCCCCCAGTGAGGGGCTGGGGGCGTGGCTCAGTGGTAGAGCCCCTGCCTAGAATCCCCCAGTGAGGGGCTGGGGTGTGGCTCAGTGGTAGAGCCCCTGCCTAGAATCCCCCAGTGAGGGGCTGGGGGCGTGGCTCAGTGGTAGAGCCCCTGCCTAGAATCCCCCAGTGAGGGGCTGGGGGCGTGGCTCAGTGGTAGAGCCCCTGCCTAGAATCCCCCAGTGAGGGGCTGGGGGTGTGGCTCAGTGGTGGAGCCCCTGCCTAGAATCCCCCAGTGAGGGGCTGGGGGCGTGGCTCAGTGGTAGAGCCCCTGCCTAGAATCCCCCAGTGAGGGGCTGGGGGGCGTGGCTCAGTGGTAGAGCCCCTGCCTAGGATCCCCCAGTGAGGGGCTGGGGGTGTGGCTCAGCGGTAGAGCCCCTGCCTAGAATCCCCCAGTGAGGGGCTGGGGGCGTGTCTCTATTTCATTGTTAGACATCCCACGGTCCTTCCCTCTGTTCTTTCTCTGTAGCTCTCTGGCTTCCTTCTTGGTGTCCCACTCAAATTTCTAAGCATAGCGTGTCCTTGAGTGGCTCTCTGGGCCTCCTCCGTGATGAGGGCCCCCAGGACTCCAGCAGTGGTGCTGTTTATTTTTGGGTGTAGGGTGCATTTATTTCCACACCAAAAAATGTGGAGATCGGAAGATAGCTCCTGAGACTTGTCCCTCCTTCTGCTGGGTGGGTCCTCAGGATTGAACTCAGTCAGGCCCTCCAGTTTGGAGGCGAGTGCTTTTAGCTGCTGAGCTGTTTCAAAGTTCCAACCTTGCCTTTTAGTAACTGGAAGCCTGGGGCAGAACAACACAATGGGACTCCCCGGGGCAGGCTACCCAAACTGAGGGAGATGGAGGAGGATTTGGAAGACGTGGTTGTCCTGTAACATTTTTTTTTGTAAACCACGAGTGTAGGGTTAGAACAAAGTATACAGTGTAAAGCTGTTAACAGTGTCAGGTCCAAAAGAAACAAAAGACCAGCTGTGGTGCCTGTTACCGTATCAAAGCTCACACTGGCCTCCCGGCTCCCCCAGTATCGCAGTTCTTCTCAACCCCCTCCTACCCTAAACTCCTCAGCTCAAGGGCCTTCGTCCCCCAGCGTTTCATTTCCCTCATAACCCTATTTCAGCCAGCACTCTCTTGCTCTCTTCGTCTCCTTTGCCCACACTCCCTTTGTCTCCTTCTCTCGCCAACCCCCACCCGCACCCTGCCCCATGGCCTAGTCCCCTCGGCTGACCAGAGATGACTCTGGTTGTACTAGCCCTCATATCTACAATAAAAACCTTCCCCTCAGCTTTGGAGCCAGTCACGTACTTAGCTTATACAAACAGGTCTTGCTGTGTGAGGTGCCCAGCAGGGTTTGCACAGTGAGAACTGCAGGGTTAAGAGACAATGGTGGACTGTTGCTGCTGGATTGGCTCAGAAACTCTTGTCACCTAGACAAGGCATCACGGCTGCTTTTCCATGACAAAGTGCAACCTGACTGAGATCCACTGGAATGAGGATTCGGGTCTTTCTTCCTTGTTGCTGGGGATAGAAACCAGGGCTCTACGGCTAAGTCACACCCTTCACTAGGAGTGCCCCCACCACGGATAGCATTCCAGGAGCAAAATGTTTGCTAGTCTGTGCGCGAAGATAATGCGTTTTATCAGCTCCGTGAGTTTGTTTTTGAGCCGGGGTTTGGTGGGTAGGTGCACTGGCTAGTTTTATGCCAGCTGGACACAACCTAGAGTCATTGAAGAGGAGGGGACCTCAATGGAGAAAATCCTCTATAAGATCTAGCTAGAGGCAAGCTGGGTGGGGCCATTCCTGAACTGGTGGTCCTGGGTTCTATATGAAAACAGGTGGAGCAAGCAAGCATGGAGGAGCAAGCCAGTAAGCAGCTCCCTCCATGGCCTCTGCATCAGCTCCTGCCTCCAGGTTCCTGCCCTGACTTCCTTCAGTGATGGACTATTATGGAGAGGTGTACGCCAAATAAACCCTTTCCTCCCCAACTCGCGTTGGTCATGGAGTTACATTGCAGCTCTAATAATCCTGACTGGACAGTAAGCCTAACTGGTCTAACTCAACAATGCACTCTAGGCTTGCCCCAGACTTGTAGCAAGCAATGCTCAAAGCTACCCAAGCCTCCGGAGTGCTGGGAATGCCCAGCTATCTCTGCATCCTTGATGTAAGTGATCAGTAGGTTTTTAGAGTCTTTAATTTCTAAAGAGGACAAATGACCCTCATACTGAACTTTAATCCCAGCATGCTTTTAATCCCAGTACTCGGGAGGCAGAGGCAGGCAGACGTCTGTGAGTTCGAGGCCAGCCTGGTCTACAAAGTGAGATCCAGGACAGGCTCCAAAGCCACAGAGAAGCCTGTAGGGAGACACTGTAGCCTTGCCTCCTAGGAGCTAGGTACAGGTGTGCTTGATTACACCTGTCAGGGTATGGTCAGGGGAGGTTCAGGGGAGTTCTTAAGGGGGCAGCAGACACGTGGGGGCTTTCTCTCTCTCTGGCCTCCCTAGCCTGCTGCGTCTGGACACGCTCTGGCTTATGCTTGGCCGGTGTTTATCTGAATAAAGATATCTTAACCACATGGACTACGGATCGTCTTCGCTCATGCTATAGAAACCCTGTCTCAAAAAAACAAAAAAAGAAAGAAAAATAATAAATAATTATTAAAAAATGAAAAAAAAAACAACAGTTAGCCAGGTATGGTGTCAGACACTTGTAATGTCAACATTTGGGAAGTGCAGATTTACTTGTGTGTGTGTGTGTGTGTGTGTGTGTGTGTGTGTGTGTGCACAGAGTAGTTCAAGGACATTCTAATTTTATGTGGGAGTTCAAATCTAGCCTAGTCTGCAAAAATCCAGTCTAAAAATAACAACACACACACACAGACAGAGACAGAGAGACAGAGAGAACAGACAACAAAAGGAGGAGAAAGAAAAGAAAAATGACTATTTCTGACAAAGTGATTAAAGGTGCTTGAACAACCTTTGTGAGGGGCTCAGTTGGCTCAGCAGATGGCCCAGTTGCTAAGCAACCATTGCTAGAAGTTGGAGGATCCCACTTTGGCCCCTGGAACCCAAGAGAAGAAGGAGGGGAACTGAATCTACAAAATGGTTCTCTGACCTCCACCTGCACATGGCGCCCCTTCAAAACAGAAATTTTAAGACATTTGAAAGGATTTTTTGACCTGGAGAGATGGTTCATCAGTTAAGAGCTTTTCAAGGACCCAAATTTTGTAGAGGACCCAAATTCTGTTCCCAGCCTGACACAACCTCCTGTAATTCCAGCTTCAGGGCATCCAATGCCTCCAGCCTACACTGGCACGCACCCTCTCTTGCACGCACCCCGGCACTGACATACACATAATTAAAAATATGGGTTTTTGTTGTTGTTGTTCTTGGCAGGTTAAGGCAGGATTTCCACGAATCTGTGGCCAGCCTGGGTTATATGGAAAGACCCCGTCTCAGCCTGGGGTGTTGGCGCACCCCTTTAATCCCAGCACTCAGGAGGCAGAGGCAGGAGAATCTTTTGAATTCGAGGCCAGCCTGGTCTGTAGAGGGAGTTCCAGGACAGCCAGGGTTATGTGATGAGAAACTCAAAAAACCAAACCAGGCCGGGCGGTGGTGCCGCACGCCTTTGATCCCAGCACCCGGGAGGCAGAGGCAGGCGGATCTCAGTGAGTTCGAGGCCAGCCTGGTCTACAAGAGCGAGTTCCAGGACAGCCTCCAAAGCCACAGAGAATCCGTGTCTCGAAAAACCAAACCAAACCAAAACCAAAACAAACAAACAAACAAAAAAACAAAGCAAACCAAGCAATCAAACAAAAAAAGAGTTGTAATCACTTATCTAACAGTTCTTCCAAAACACTGCTGATACTGAATTTTGATTTTTTTTTTTTCTTTTTGTAGGATGACTTAGTTGACCACGTGCTTTCCTGGAAAACGTCCCGCGTCTCAAAGTGTCCGGGGGCTTTCTACCTCTCTCCCCGTTTATATACATGAGTGTCTCTGAATCAGCCCTGGTCTCTGGTCTCTTTTTCTGCCTGTGTCAGGGTCTGGCCTTGCCTGCGGTCTTCCTGGGTAGGGTCTTCGGCGTCTCCTTTAAGACAGGCCCCGCCCCGGCCCGCCCTCCCGGGTCAGCCCGGGTGCGCGTAGGGCTCAGGCGGGGAGGTTGCTGGGCTCAGTGCGAGCCGGCGGGGGCGCGATGGCGAGCGCGGCCCTCAGGGTGGCCGTGCGACGGCTGAGCCAGCACAGCTCACCCAGGGCCCCGGTCCTCCTGCGGCAGGTGCGGCGAGCCGGGTGGCCGAGCGGACCCCGGGTTCAGGGCAGTGGGTGGTGTGGGACACCCCTGTCCTGGAAAGGAGATGGGGATGGGAGGTCCTCCACGCCTTGCCGTTGCCGCTGCTGCTGCTGCAAAAAAAGGGGGGGGGGCTTCCGATTTGGTCAGGGGGACCCTGGGCTTGGGGCGGAGGTCTGGGGTCTATTACCAGAGGAGGGCGGGGTCCTTGATTAGGGGCGTGTTGGAAGATGGAATTCCTTAGTTCCCCTGGAGGGAGCTGGGGACCCCCTCCCCCCTTTGACTCCTGACCCCTGGGTCAAGAGGAGTGGGGTTGCCGCATCCTAGGAGGATGCTGGAGGGGAGGCCTGGATTCTTGGGTCCCCAGGCTTGGGGATCGGGTTCAGGAACTCTCTCTGGTACCCCACCCCTCCCAGATGTTTGAGCCCAAAAGCTGCACCTACACCTACCTGCTGGGTGACCCGGAGTCTCGAGAGGCTCTTCTGATCGACCCTGTTCTGGAGACGGCGCAACGGGATGCTCACCTGGTTAAAGAGTTGGGGCTGAAGCTGCTCTATGCCGGTTAGTCTGTGTCTTCGGACCAAACTTGAGCGGAAGAGAGGCGGGGCCACGGGAGAAAGTGCGCTGGGAAAACCCGGGAGGATGGCGGGGGGCCTGGACCCCAGGATCTGGAGGATGGCGGGGGGGCGGGGGCTGGACCCCAGGATCTGAAGGAGGAGGGTGGGGTCGGGACCCCAGGGTCTGACGGAGGAGGGTGGGGTCGGGACCCCAGGGTCTGGAGGAGGAGGGTGGGGTCTGGACCCCAGGATCTGAAGGAGGAGGGTGGGGTCTGAACCCCAGGATCTGAAGGAGGAGGGTGGGGCCTGGACCCCCGGGTCTGGAGGAGGAGGGTGGGGCCTGGACCCCAGGATCTAAAGGAGGAGGGTGGGGTCTGGACCCCAGGGTCTGACGGAGGAGGGTGGGGTCTGAACCCCAGGGTCTGAAAGAGGAGGGTGGGGTCTGGACCCCTGGGTCTGAGGGAGGAGGGCTGGGGCTGGACCCCTGGGTCTGAGGGAGGAGGGCTGGGGCTGGACCCCTGGGTCTGAGGGAGGAGGGCTGGGCCTGGACCCCTGGGTCTGAGGGAGGAGGGCTGGGTCTGGACCCCTGGGTCTGAGGGAGGAGGGCTGGGGTCTGGACCCCTGGGTCTGAGGGAGGAGGGCTGGGTCTGGACCCCTGGGTCTGAGGGAGGAGGGCTGGGTCTGGACCCCTGGGTCTGAGGGAGGAGGGCTGGGTCTGGACCCCTGGGTCTGAGGGAGGAGGGCTGGGTCTGGACCCCTGGGTCTGAGGGAGGAGGGCTGGGTCTGGACCCCTGGGTCTGAGGGAGGAGGGCTGGGTCTGGACCCCTGGGTCTGAGGGAGGAGGGCTGGGTCTGGACCCCTGGGTCTGAGGGAGGAGGGCTGGGTCTGGACCCCTGGGTCTGAGGGAGGAGGGTGGGGTCTGGACCCCTGGGTCTGAGGGAGGAGGGCTGGGGCTGGACCCCTGGGTCTGAGGGAGGAGGGCTGGGCCTGTACCCCTGGGTCTGAGGGAGGAGGGTGGGGTCCGGACCTCAGGTTGTGAAGGATCAGGGTTGAGGTACCGACCACAGTATCTGATGGTCCCAGCGCCGGGGTCTAAGGGGGGACGCCTAGCGTCTGCCTCCTTGGGTCTGAGGGCTGGCTGCTGTGAGTTGGTGACACTGAGCGCTCCCTGCTCTCCTCGCTCCTAGTGAATACCCACTGCCATGCTGACCACATCACCGGCTCAGGGGTCCTCCGGTCCCTACTCCCCGGCTGCCAATCGGTCATCTCCCGCCTCAGCGGAGCCCAGGCCGATGTGCATATCGAGGAAGGTGATTCCATCCGATTTGGACGATTTGTGAGTTGGATGTTGGGTCTTAGGGAAGAGGGTCTTGGCTTGGACCCCTTCAGCTTTGACGAGGGTTCGCGTGGGAGGGGTGGGAGATGGCCTGCTGGGCCCCAGGGAAGAAGGGCCAGTGGACTTAGGCTCTGACTCCCGGCTCTGTTCTCTGTGGGAAGTACCATAAAACCAGGCGGGGCACTGGGGCAGGAGGCTGTAGGCACGCAGGCAAGCAGGCAAGCAGGCAGGCGTGCCTCTGGCCAGTCCCCCTAAGTCAACAGCGATGGCAGTTTCCTGAGCCTTGGGGCAGGTTCTTTGGCCTGGCCATTTCCATAAACGCTGATTGGGGTTTGATTTTGAGGAAGGAACATCCTCTTGTCCAGCCATAGGTCTGGGGTGGGTCTAGTGAAGTCTCTGGGGCTACCGCTTAAGGTGGCGCTCACCGGCATGGTGTTATAGATTTGGGATCAACCGTTTATTAGTGGGTTCCTCCTTAAATGTTGGCCTTGAAGCCTCACCCTAGCCACAACCCTATTGCCTCACCTAGGAAAGGGCTGAAGGTTCTTCCTTCTTCTCTCTCTCTCTCTCTCTCTCTCTCTCTCTCTCTCTCTCTCTCTCTCTCTCTCTCTCTCTCTCTCTGCCACAAGCTTAATCAGCAGGTTTCCAGCCAGCTTTGCAACCCAGAGCACAGTACACTGGTTGGGGGGGAGGGAGGGTTGTACCCAGAGGGAGGAAACAGGTGATTTGAATTGCCAAAGATGTAGTTTGGCTGACCTAGAGGACAGAATGTCTAGCGATAGTGCGAGGTCCTGGCCTCTGGGCTGATGGTCTTGTGGAATGGGGGCCGTTTATTTGGAGGCGGTTAGTGGAAATGTTGTGTGGAGAGGGTGTAGTTGCCGTGAGATACTTTGATTTCACCCCGTATTTGGAGGCAGATGAGGGTTACGTTTCTCGCTGTGTCAGCCCTGCGAGTTGGAGAGGACTGTGGAAGGCTAGGAGGACCAGGCCTGTGCCAGCAGGAGCCCTTAGGGTAGACAGATGATGTCTTCGTAGTTGATAGCACTCATCGCTCGCTCTTCCAGACAACCCAAGTTGGGTTCCCAGCTCCTACATCAGAACAGCCACAATTGACTCCACTGTCAACTCTAGAGGGACCTGGCATCCCCGTCTGGCCTCTGTTGGCACACACATACACTTGCACAGATACACACTCAGATACACATAAATGAATGACTGTTTAAAATCTTAAAGACAAGCCAGTCATAGCGGAACACGCCTTTAACCCCAGCACTTGGGAGGCAGAGGCTGAGGCAGGGGCATCTCTGAATTCCAGGCCAGCCTGGTCTACCCAGGGAGTTCCAGGACAGCCAGGGCTACACAGGGAGAATAAAATAAAATCCTGAAAAAGAACAACGAGGAGACTTAAAATGGGGGTGATGGCAGTCTTAGTGCTTGGGAGGTGGAGAGGGGAAAATCAGGCATCCAAGGTCACCCTCAGCTACAAGCCAAGTTTGAGGACAATCAGGGCTACATGTGACCCTGTACCAAACAACAACAACAAAGCTGGCATGGTGGCACACACTTTTAAAATCCCAATATTCAGACAGAGACAGGAGGATTCACAGCCGCATCTATTGGAAACCCTCACTCAAATAGAAGAAAATGATAAATGAAGAGAGAGACCCTTCTCAAACACAGAGCAACAGATACCTTCAGTGAACAAGTACGGAAGGGCTTAGCTGTGTAGCTGTGTTTGGCTCCTGTGTTTATCTTTCCTTTACTGCATTTTATTGATATAATCCAAATACCGAATGACTCACCCATGGGAAGGCTGGAAGTCAGTGGCTCGTGGTGCATTTGTAGAAGGCTGTGTTCGTCACTGGACGCCATCTCAGGATGTTTTCATGACTCCTGGTGAGGCAGCACCCAAAGCCTCCCTCCTCTCCTTCCCAGCCTTGGATAAATCTTCCTTCCTTTCTTTTTATACATTGCTAGGTAGCCCAGGCTGGCCTTGAACTTCTCATTCTCCTGCCTCAACCCTTCAGTTGTTAGGGTTACCTGGACCACAACACCCAGCCTTTAGGTAACATTTTGCTCCAGTACTGGGAATAAAACCTAGGGTCTGATTTATGCTAGGGAAACACTCTACTCTTGTCTTACACCCCAGCCCCTCACTGGGGGATTCTAGGCAGGGGCTCTACCACCGAGCCATGCCCCCAGCCCCTCACTGGGGGATTCTAGGCAGGGGCTCTACCACCGAGCCACGCCCCCAGCCCCTCACTGGGGGATTCTAGGCAGGGGCTCTACCTCTGGGCCACACCCCCAGCCTTTTTTATTTTGAGAGATCTTAGCAACTTTCCCAGGTTGACTTTGAACTCACTCACTCTATACACCAGATAGGCCTTGAGCTGATCCTCCTGCCCCAGCCTCCCTAGTAGCCACCACCGCAGGTATATATGCCATTGTGCTCGGCCATTAAGTTGCTTTTATTCTCTTTTATTGTCCTTTCTGTCTGTCTGGATTTTCCTGCCTGCCCATTGCATAGAGACAGGAGCACAGTCTTTGAGGCTGGCTTCTCTTTTCAGCGTGCTGTCAGGGTTCACCCACATTCAGGACCCCACTGGCTCTTTATGTCTCTTTATTTTTGAGCAACAGTCTGGCGTATGATGGTCCTATCGTATTTTACTTATTCACTGATCAGGTGATGGGCGTTCCACTTTGGGACCGTTGTGGGAAGCACTGTTGTGAATGTTCTCATGTGGATTTTTGTGGGAAACAGTTGCAGTCCTGCTAGCACTGTGTTAAGGTCCCAGGGGTAGGGTACCTACAGCAGTGCCAGTGCCTGTTAGTGCCTGGGTTTGCTAGTGTGGGTCTTGCTTTCTGTAAATTCTTTACAGATCTTATGGGTCTGTTTTTCCTGACTCTTACCTTTTCTGCCACCTTTCAAAGTTACTTATAGCTGGGCGTTGGTGCACGCCTTTAATTGGGAGGCAGAGGCAGGTGAGTTAGAGGCCAGCCTGGTCTACAGAGTGAGTTCCAGGACAGCCAGGACTGTTATATAGAGAAACCTTGTCTTGGAAAACCAGAAAAAAAAAAGTTGAATTATAGCTGGAAGCCTGTGTTCCCAGCCCTTGGGATGTGGAGGCAGGGTGATTAGGATTTCTGGGTCATCCTTGGCTTTGTAATGAACTCAAGGCCACCCTGGCATGCCACTCCTACAGGCTGTCCTCTGACCTCCACAGTTGGGCGGTGTCCTGCACACCCTTTCACAATAATAACAAATAAAATGCAATGAAAACATGATGAGACTGTGTTTCAAACTCTAGAACAAAACAAGAAGTTGTGTCATACATAAAATGAGGTAAAGTGTGCACACACTGTACTTGTACAAATTGCTTGTGTTTTTATATGTTTACTCTGGGGTTCCTTCCTTCTCTATCCCTACATGGACCATCCTTATCACCCCACAGGCCTCTCTGCTCTTCCCGGCCGCCAATCCCTCTGTTTCGGGGACCATCCTGACTTATACAATCGCAGCTAGTTTCACTTGGCATTCAGCTTTGGGAGATTTACAGGCCCGGTGATGAAACACTCTAATCCCAGCTCAGGGATGCAGAAAAGTTTTGATCTTGTCACCAGCCTGGGCTACTAGCAAGTACCAGGCTAGCCTGGGCTACAGAATGAATCCCTTTCTCCAAACAAAACCAAAGATAAGAAGTCCACAGTGTGTGTGTGCCCAAGTCTCTCTTCCTTCCTCTTGATGTCTGCAGTTGTAATTCTTTGTAAAGACTTTATTTATTATGCGTAGAGTCTTCTGCCTGCAGTCCACCAGAGGGCACTCATTCAAGATGGCTGTGAGCCACCATGTGGTTGCCGGGAATTGAACTCAGGATCCCTGGAAGAACAGTCAGTGCTCTTAACCCCTGAGCCATCTCTCCAGCCCTGCAGTTGTAATTTTTGACGTTGGTTTGAGACAAGGTCTCATTATGTAGCCCTAGTTAGCCTAGAACTCACCACTTAGTCTAGGCTGGCTGCAAACTCACAGAGATTCCCCTGACTTCTGAGTTTAAATTCTTTATTTCTCATGGTTATGTAGTCAGGGCTGGCCAAACTTTCTCTGTGAGTGATTGGATGGCGAATCTAATCTTTACAGGCCACAGGGAATGTGGTCTGGTGTCCCGGCTCTCCTCCTGTGTGTAAAAGCCATGTTTGGCACAAGGACAGAAGTCAAAGTAGGGCTGTGTGCTCAAGAGCCTCATTTATGGCTCCTAAAATTTGAGCTTTAGAACGCCCCGCCCCCTGGCATGGCTCCAGTGGGCTTGGAACTCACAGAGGTCTTGTCTCAGCCTACTACGCCTGTGCTATGGCTAAAATCCCCCCTTCACTGCTTCTCCTAACAGGGTTTCACATAGCGCAGGCTGGCTTCGGGCTTGTTGTTATATTGCTGAGGTGGACCTTGAACTCCTGATGTAATCCTCCCTCCTTCCCCTCCACCTCGCTGGGATCCCAGGTGTGCAAACGCTTGCTCTGTTCCAGCCAAGAGAAGAATCTAAGAAGAGTACTCTCAGATGACTTAAAAAGGGTTGTTCCGACAAATTCGGTTTCCCCCGCCCCCAGTGTGCCAACCCCTCATGTGGACCCCACAGTTTGCTTATTCATGCCCCCCCCCTGGGTGGTTATCCTTGGATTTTACTATGGGAGTGGACGGTGCTGCTATGTTCCTGTTTGCACAAGTCCCCTGGCAGAATTTGCCCTCAGTTGCAAGGAATTGCCTTGCTGAGTCACAGCCATTGCCAGGTGTTGTTTTTCTCTTACAGTGCTGGGCATGGAACCCAGAACCCTGAACAGGCTAGGCAGGGGCTCTACCACTGAGCCACGCCCCCAGCCCCTCACTGGGGGATTCTAGGCAGGGGCTCTACCACTGAGCCACACCTCCAGCCCCTCACTGGGGGATTCTAGGCAGGGGCTCTACCACTGAGCCACGCCCCAGCCCCTCACTGGGGATTCTAGGCAGGGGCTCCACCACTGAGCCACACCCCCAGCCCCTCACTGGGGGACTCTAGGCAAGCATTGTACCTCTGATATACATCCATAGTCCCCTTTTTGTTGTTATCATTAGCCCCTTTAGTTAAAAATTGCGCGATTTATTTAAAGTGTGTATGTGCAGGGTTCATGTCAGAGGACAGACACCTCTTGGGACTCAGTTGCTTTCATTTTACCATGTAGATACTAAGGACTAAACGTGGGTTGTAGGTCTTGGCAGCAAGCACCTTTACTTGCTAAGCCATCTTGCCAGCCTTCTCTCTCTGTCTCTGTCTGTCTGTCTGTCTCTCTAAGGATTTATTATTTTTATTTTGTTTCTGTGTTCTTTGCCTGCATGTATGTTAGTACACGGGCGTGCATGCCTGGTGCCTATGGAGGCCAGAAGAGGGCACGAGATCCTCTGGAACCGGAGTTAAGGACATGTGTAAGCCTTCATGTGGGTGCTGGGAACCGAAATTTGATCCTATGCAGGGCTACACAGAGAAACCCTGTCTCGGAAAGTAAAAGAACAACAACAACAATTATATATGAGAATTTGCCTGCACGTATGTGTGTGCATCGTGTGTGTGCTGAGCCATCTCAGATACCGCTTCTTTCACAAATTAAAGGGAAGGTGAGCCATTTGGCCACAGTGGAAAAAAAAAAAAGGGGGGGGGGGGAGAGAGATTTGAGGGCATGCGAACAGCAGAGGGCGCCAACACCACTTAGGATTTGAGAAGGCAGAAGGAGCCAGACGACCTGGCGCCTGCCGCTTGCTGACCGCTAGGGGGCAGTGCAGGCTGCGTGAACTGCGAGGCCACCCGGGAGCCTGGGAGAGGCAGGGGATGAGATACTGTTATCCTGTGTTTTATGCGTCCTGGAGAGAAAGGCTTTGTTGATGGATGGATGGGTCAGGATGGCCCCCGGCTAGTTGTTGCTGGCCTGCAGGACACTTCCGGAATATTCTGGAGCTGAGGCGATTCATCCATCTGCCAGCTTCACAAACAGAGAGGCCGGCTTTGTAGGTTCATCCTACAGACTTTTTCCCAGTAGGCGAGTGCTCTACCACGGAGCTAGGTCTCCAGCCTTATTGCTATATTTTAAAATGACACGGGTATTTTTTTTTTTTTTAATGCATGTGAGTGTTTGGCTTCCTTATGTATGAACTCCACATGGCGCTCCAGGAGGCCAGAAAAGGGTGCTGAGTCCCCTGAAACTGGAATTATGTATGTATGGCTGAAAGCCCCCCCCCCAAGTGGGTTCTGGAAATCGAACCTGGGTCCTCTGAGCCATCTGCAGCCTCTATTTTTTATTTTGAGACAGAATCTCACTAAGTTGCTCAGGCTAGCCTCAAACATTGCAAGTAGCCCTCCTGCTCCAGAGTGCTGAGATGATAGGGTAACCCCACGATGCCCAGTGCCTTATGTATTATTTTTAAAATTAAAAACAATATATTTATTTTGCTGGATGGCAATGGTGTACCCCTTTAGTCCCAGCTTTAGGAGGCAGGGGCAGGTGGATCTCTGTGAGTTCAAGGCCAGCCTGGTCTACAGGGTGAGTTCCATCTAGGATAGTCAGGGCTATACAGAGAAACCCTGTCTCGGAAAGTAAAATATCAACAACAAAAATTATGTATGAGTGTTTTGCCTGTGCGTATGTATGCGTGTCATGTGTCTGCCTGGTTGTCAGCCACATGGCGGGTGTTGGGAGCTGAATGGGGCCCTCTGGGAAGACATTACTTGCTCTGAAGCGCTGAGCCATCTCTCCAGTCCCTTATTCTTGTTTATTCTGTAAAGCGCCACTTGTGTACTGAGGATTTTTCTAAGTACTTTATATCCACGGAGCAGTTTGATCTTTATAGCATTCCAAGGGGCCGAGGACAATTTTGATCTATATTTTGCAAATAAGCAGATGGGCCAGAGAGCTGATAGATTTCAGATTAGGGACTAGGTTATCTATCTGCTTCCAAAAATGTTGTTTTCTTTATAACTGTTTGGATCTATCTACATAAAATTCTGGAACAGATGAGTTACAAAGTCATCTACAGTAATCGGAAGCCGGCCAGGGCTCAGCTGGGGACAGGGTGGAAGAACGGTGTATTTGAAAGGGGTACAGAGAAACCTCGGAAAGTGATAAGAATGTTTGCCTTTCTGTTATCATGATGGCCATGGGAGCATATTAAAAAGACTTGAGAGGCCTGTCAGCCCAGCTGTTCTGCATGCTGAGGCAGAAGATTTGCAAATTCAAGCCCTGCCTGGCCTGCAGAGTAATTTTGAGGCTACCTGGCTGCATGAGACCCTGTAAAAAGAAAATTAAACTGACAATGTAGGTCAGTGTTAGAGCCCCTGCCTAGAATCCCCCAGTGAGGGGCTGGGGGCGTGGCTCAGTGTTAGAGCCCCTGCCTAGAATCCCCCAGTGAGGGGGCTGGGGGCGTGGCTCAGTGGTAGAGCCCCTGCCTAGAATCCCCCAGTGAGGGGCTGGGGGCGTGGCTGAGTGGTAGAGCCCCTGCCTAGAGTCCCCCAGTGAGGGGCTGGGGGCGTGGCTCAGTGGTAGAGCCCCTGCCTAGAGTTCCCCAGTGAGAGGGGCTGGGGGCGTGGCTCAGTGGTAGAGCCTCTACCTAGCACGCTCAACGTTCTGTATTCAATTCTCAGCACCCATCACCACCTCACACAAATAGTTGTGAAAAATAAATGAATAGAAAATAAACCTCCCAAGTCACGTGAGAGGGAGTCACTCCATTCTCCCTGAACACAATCGTGCCAGAACTGGTCAAAGCATTTCAGTTCCTGGAGGAGGAGGAAAAACCTCCCAATGGCTTTTATGAGACTAGCAGAGTTTTGACACAGCCACTCACGTGGGTATTGTTAACAGGATACCAACAGTCTTGCAGCCCACCTGGTTTCTAGATGGGGTGGGGGTGGCAGGCGTATGTTACAATTCCTGTGTGGAGGTCAGAGGACAACTGGCAGGAGTTAGTTTTCCTTCTACCTGGTGGGTCCCAGGGAACAAACTATTGTCGTCCAGTATGGCAACAAGTCCTTTATTCACAACCATCTTGCTGGCCCTCTTTTGTAGATTTTTAATTTTCAGAAGTTTTTTGTTTTGGTTTTTCAAGCCAGGGTTTCTCTGTGTAGCTTTGGAGCCTATCCTGGCACTCGCTGTGGAGACCAGGCTGGCCTTGAACTCACAGAGATCCACCTGCCTCTGCCTCCTGAGTGCTGGGATTAAAGGCGTGTGCTACCACTGCAAGGCTCAATTTTCAGAAGTTATTTTATTGTGTTTTATTCTGAGACTAAACTCACATAGCCCAGGCTGACCCCAAATCCATTGTAAGTAGAGGGTGACCTGGAACCCCTGCTCCTCCTCAGTGCTGGGTTTGTAGGTCTGTGCCACCAGGGTGAGCTTGTTTGCCCAAGTTTGATTAGAGTGTGTTTCCATGTTGATTTTTTTGACTGTTAGTTTTGCCACTGTGACAAAATGGCTATGATAAATATCATTTAAAAATGATTCATTTTAATCGTGTGTATGTATATGTGATATGCTATGACGTACACGAATCAGCTGCTCTTAGAAGCCAGGAGAGGATGTCAGATCTCCTGGAACTGGAGTCACACGTGGTTGTAACATGGTGTCCCAGGCGGTTGACCTGGGTGCTGGGAATAGAACTCTGGCCCCGGGCAAGAGTGGTGTGTGCTGTTGGTCCTTTTCTCCAGCTCCAGCCATAAACAGAGGACGGAGATGGGACAGTAAGATGGCTCAGCGTGGGGGGGTGCTTGCTGCCCGGCCTGACGACTAGAGTTTAACCCTGGGACCCACATGGCGGAGACTGAGAACCAGCTGCAGTGGGTTGTCGTCTGACCAACAGTCACAACCATGGCGCGCACACACACACACACACACACACACACACACACACACACACACACACAGAGTAAATACAGTGCAATTTTAAAGTCTTTAAAAAGAAGAAAAGACTTTGGCTCAATGTCTCCAAGGTCCAGTCCAGGAAGAGCTTGCTGGCCTGGGCATCATGAGTGGGAGTCTGCTGCCAGGGAGCCAGGAAGAGAAAAAGTCAGGGCCTAAGGGTCCATCATAGTAGTAGATGGTAGACAGAGGAGTCTCTGTCACATGCTCAGCCATCACAACCATGCCAGGCTTTTGCCAGTGTGACAGGCTGAGATCCTTGGAAACCATTAGCCAACACAAGAGTCTCTTCCCACTACAGAGAAGACTGTGGTACGTGCCTGTAATTCCAACACTTGGGAGGCCGAGGCAGGAAGATCAGGGCCAGCCTGGGCCACTTAGGAAGATCTTGTCTCAAAACGCTACCAACAAAAACAATAGAATAAAGTATACATTTAATTAGTAACTTTTTTATATCTATTTATTTTATGTGTATGAGTGACCTGTCTTCATGCACACCAGAAGAGGGCACCAGGTCTCAATACAGATGGTTGTGGGAATTGAACTCAGGATCTTTGGAAGACCAGCCAGTGCTCTTCACTGCTGAGCCATTGCTCCAGCGCCCTAATTAGTAACTTTTTATTTTACCAAGAGACCACTTTTTTTTTTTTTCCTTTGAGGCGGGGTCTCACGCTGAGCTCAGGGAACCTGGAGCCTCTTAGCTAAGCCTAGCACAATGGATCTCATTGTAGATGTTGCTTTATAGCCTGTCTTCTGCACCTACTGAATATTGAACTTTATTTTTTTTTGTATCATTAAGCATTTTTGAAATAAGTGTCTTTCCAACAATAGCACTTATTTTTTTTTATTACATTTCTTTGCATATGTGTGCATGCGTGCACGTACCATGGCATACATGTAGAGGTCAGAGGATTATTTGAGCCAGCCGGTGGTTCTCTTCTACCATCATGGGGTCCCGGGCATAGAACTCAGGTCCTCAGGCTTGGCAGCAAGCACCTTTACCCACAGAGCCTTCTCATCAGCCCTACAGTATGACTCTCGATGCCAGCTTAGTCTTTGTTTTCTTGTAGTGCTGCAGGCCCAGCCCACAGCCTGTGTGTGTACACAGCCTGCTGAGCCATACCCCCAGCCTGGTGCTTATTTTTCTATTTTCTTACTGAGATGCAAACTCTCTTTGTAGTGAGCGCATGACCCCTGTTGTATAAGCCTGTTACAAACGCATGTCTCTGGCTATCTGACTATCTTGGGAACCCATCTGTGGTATTTTTGCTCTTCAGAACTTCAGTCTGGGCTGGGGATGGGGCTGGCTGGGCTGCCAAAAACGCTTGGCTAGTGCGCACAAAGCCCTGGATTCCATCCCCAGCATTGTATAAACCGAGCCCGGTGGAACAAGCCCATAACCCCAGAACTCTGAGGTGAAGACAGGAAGACTGGACGATAAGGTCATTGTTGACTTCACAGCAAACTTGAGTCCACTCTGGATAGGGGGAGGGGGGAGGAGGAGGAGGGGAGTGATGAAAGGAAAGATTGGTTCAGATTGACACCTCTCCCAGCACAGGGTCTTGTGATGGCTCAGGTTGGCTTTGAACATCAGTTCTTCCTGCCTCAGCCTCCCAAGTGTCTCTTTTGATGTATTTGCCGCCATGCCCAGACTTCAGATTAACTTCAAGCCAAACGGTTGCTCTAGTCCTTTGTCTGGTTGTTTCCCTCAGCTGGATGGGGCTTTGGGGGGCGGGGACTGGTGAAGTTTGCTGGTAACTGACTCTGTGCTTTGCATCCCTGCCAGGCCTTGGAGACTCGCGCCAGCCCTGGCCACACCCCAGGCTGTGTCACCTTTGTCCTGAATGACCAGAGCATGGCCTTTACTGGAGATGCCCTGCTGATCCGAGGGTGTGGACGGACAGACTTCCAACAAGGTGACCCTATTCCTTTCTCCAGCCCAAGAGCTCGGTGTGATGGTGTGGGTGAGAACGTGAAGAATAGGATTTTTGCATGTTCGAGGCCAGCTGGTCTACGTAGTGAGTTCCCCGACAGCCGGGGCTCTGTAGAGAGACCCTGCGCAGCTGGGGCTGTGTAGCTCAGTGGGTAGATGCAGGAAGCCCAGGTTTCAATCCGCATACTTCATCACCTGGAAACAGCTGAACCATATTTCTAATCCCAGCACTCAGGAGGTGGAGGCAGGAGGATCAGGAGTATAACTTGGGGCTGCAGAGATGGCTCAACAGTTAAGAGCACTGGCTGCTCTTCCAGAGGACCTAGGTTCAGTTCTCAGCACCCACATGGCAGCTCACACCTGTCTGTAACTCCAGTTCTAGGGGGCCTGAAACCCATGGCAAAAACACTAATGTATATAATATAAAATTAAAAAAAAGAGTGTAAGGTCATTTTGAGTAACATAGAACTCGTGTGCTCACACACATACCCAAATACACACCGAGATTGTTACTGTACACTGTCTAATCCTTAGGGGTCAGTGTAACTTTTGGGGTTGAGCTTTAGGGATCGGTTAGCTTGACAGGCGACTCCTAATCTCCCTTTTATCTATTCGCCTCAACTGAGGGCTCGCTCAGGAATTCTTTGTGCGCCCGCCTATGGTATATGTGCACATGTGTGTGGCTGAGGGGGTGTGCTCACAGGCCAGGGGGGATGTCAGGTGTCCTGTTCTATACACTTCGCCTTGTCTCCTTGAACCTGGACCTGGGCTGGAAGCCAGGAAGCCTCAGGGGTCTTCTTGCCTCTGCTTCCTACAGTGCTGGAGTTACAGGAGCACAGGCCACACCCTACATTGGGTGCTGGGAATTTGAACTCAGTCCTTGCAAGCCCTTCTACCCCCTAAGCATCCCTCCATGCCCAGGACTCGGGACTTCTTATCTGAATCCGAGTCACTCTTCCCCTTGCCCTCATGTCTTGAGTATTACCTTTTTTAGTCCACTTTCCTGGCCCAGAGCCCTTCCATCACCTCCCCTGGTGCCACAACCTCTGGTACTTCAGTCTCTCAGCCAGACCTTACCGAGGAATTCACAGAGCATCCCGACGAATTTCTCACCGACCCTCAGTTCCTCATATATGCTGTTCCCCCCATAGAATGCCCTCCTTTCTCTGTGTCCCCAGAAGGGCGTTCTTGGCAGGAGATGAGGGAGAGGGTTTAGCCATAGTGCCTCCATCTTCCCGCTCCTTCTCTCTTGTCTCTGTGAGTCTCTGACCTCTAAGTTTTCTTTCCTCAAGGTTGTGCTAGGACTTTGTACCATTCTGTGCACGAAAAGATCTTCACACTTCCTGGCAACTGTCTCATCTATCCGGCTCACGATTACCACGGTGAGGGCTCGCCCGAGGCCAATGCAGACCGCTGTCACTTAAGGCAGGGAATAAATAATACCCTCTGCCTGTTGTCTCCACGAGGCACGGAGGCTGCAGAACCCAGAAATTCCTGCGGCTGGAAAGATGACGCGCTTGGGCGTGCTGTGTGGATGTAGAAACAATTAAGAGACCTCTGCAGGGCATGTAGGTTTTCCTGGGACCGTCCCCCTAGAGTTCGGGAACTGTGGAAACTACAATTCCCATAGTGCCCTGAGAGAGAGAGGCGGGGCAGCGTCTCAGGGCCATTCAGGGAAGGGCCAGTTCGTCCCAAGGTCTCCTGGGAAATGTAGTTCTGAGCCGCCCAAGGCACCGAACCCCTGGTTACTTTCCTTTCCCTCCCCTTTGCCAACAGGGCTCACCGTCTCTACTGTGGAGGAAGAGCGGACTCTGAACCCACGGCTCACCCTCAGCTGTGAGGAGTTCATCAAGGTCATGGACAACCTGAACTTGCCCAAGCCGAAGCAGATAGGTGAGAGTCCCCAGGGTCTGAGGAAAGAGCCGTTGGGGTGTGAATCCCTGGATCTGAGGGAGGAGGGTCCTGAACTCCTTGATCTGAAAGGAGGGCTGGGGCCTGGACCCCTGGGTCTGAGAGAGGAGGGCTGGGCCTGGAGCCCTGGGTCTGAGGGAGGAGGGCTGGAATGGACCCCTGGGTCTGAGGGAGGAGGGCTGGGCTGGACCCCTGGGTCTGAGGGAGGAGGGCTGGGGCTGGAGCCCTGGGTCTGAGGGAGGAGGGCTGGGCTGGACCCCTGGGTCTGAGGGAGGAGGGCTGGGGCCTGGACCCCTGGGTCTGAGAGAGGAGGGCTGGGTTGGACCCCTGGGTCTGAGGGAGGAGGACTGGGCCTGGACCCCTGGGTCTGAGAGAGGAGGGTTGGGCCTGGACCCCTGGGTCTGAGGGAGGAGGGCTGGGGCTGGAGCCCTGGGTCTGAGAGAGGAGGGCTGGGTTGGACCCCTGGGTCTGAGGGAGGAGGGCTGGGTTGGACCCCTGGGTCTGGGGGAGGAGGGCTGGGGTCTGAGGATTAGGACTCGGGACTAGAACTGTAGTCCCCACGAAAGAGCCCTGAGCATTTCCTGGGCCTCTGTGAGACTGAGTCACTGCTGCGACCTCACAATCATTTGAGGTTTCTTTTCAGACTTTGCTGTTCCTGCAAACATGCGCTGTGGGGTCCAGACGCCACCTTCCTGACTGGTCCCAGCCGGCTGCTTGTATCCGTTGCACTAGGTGGGGTGAGGGGAGGGGCGGCACCCCAGAGCCTCTCTCCTCTCCCACCCCTACTCTCACCAGCTATTTGAGCTTCTTAAATAAACTTTGTTTTTGCCACGAGTCTGAGTTCTGCTTGTTTTCTTGGGGAAGGAATTACGTTTCCAGACGCATGCCGAGACTCAGTTCCGGTCCCTCGGAAAGCCAGGGTAGACTGGGATGCGGTAGCGTTAGTGGAGGGCTTGCCTAGCACGTATGAAGTCCTGTGTTCCATCCTCAGCACCAGGCATGACAGCTGCAGTCCTGAATCCCTGGGGCACTTGGGAGCTCGGGGCAGGATGGTCAGAAGTTCAAGGTTATTCTCAACCACGTAGTGAGCTGGAGACCAACCTGGGCTATGTAAGACCCATCTCAAAACAAAACAAAAAGAAAGAAAGAAAGAAAGAAAGAAAGAAAGAAAGAAAGAAAGAAAGAAAAGAGGGGAGCAGGCTCGGTGGTTAAGAGCTCTGGATGCTGTTGCAGAAGACCTGGATTCCATCCCCGTCTGTAACTCCCGCGGATCTGGCCTCTGTGGGCACTAGACACGCACTTGGCACACAGACATACATTGCAGGATAGACAGCCCTACGCATAAAATAAGAGAGGATGAGGAGACAGCAGCTGTCAAGGCGATGGGGGCCAGGCTGGCAGTCTAGGGAGCCCTGGGAGACCAGAGAGTGTACACACTGATGTGGGGGAGATATTCTCCGGCCTTGCATCACAGCACATAATTTTGTGTGAGCTTCTCCCCTTGGGAGTCCCAGGCCCAAGTAAGGCCCTCTCCACCCCTCAGCTTCCTGATCTGTAAAAGTGGAAACAGTGTGACAACCTGACACTCTGCCTACATGACCAACACCCTGCTCCTGACACTGTTGTCCCTATCATCTGGAAAGATCTCTTATGTGCTCTCTGGCTTGGAGTGACCGTGTGCCTAACAGCTATAAATACAGATTTTTGAGAGACAAAAGTGAGTCGTAACATACGTGGGCCATCGAGGTGGCTCAGAGTGTGGCGGCTCTTGGGAACCTGATGACCTGAGTTCCATTCTTGAATCCCTCGGTGGAAGGAAACTGCTTCCCCAAGTTGTCCTATGATCTCCACGGACATAGGGTGGTATTTGTGTGCTCTCGCCTACACAGTACAAATAAAATACAAATAAAAATAAAACTTAGAAATCATTTAGAATGGCTGCAGGTCCTGGGTGCGTTTGTTTCCCACAGCTGTCTCTTTTTTCCCCTGTGGGCTGCTGTTTGACGCTAAGGTGTGTCAAATGTTTTGCCTGACATCTGACAATCGCGTTTTTGCATGCCAGTTATTTTTCCAGTTTCTGTCCAGAGAGGAAAGGGTCTGGCTGTGACCTTTAGCCTCTGCTCTCCACCCCATAGGAAACTGCGAGCCAGAGCGAGCGAGCGAGCGAGCGTGTGTGGGGCACAGTCTGTCTCTGGGCAGATCGCTGACTCAGCTCGGGGTACCCCCTCCCCTTGTCCGGCTCCCTAAACCGGTCAGGGCCCTTCCAAAGGGCTTATTAGAGGGGAGGGCCCCCACCTTCATTCATTCCTATCTTCCTTTGAGGTTTTCCTGGGTCTTGGCCTCAGGCAGGCTGCTGTTTGCAGGTGGCCAGGACGCCCGGGCCTGCAGGGGCACGGGGATGGGGGCACGGGAGGCTGAGTGGCAGGTCTGGGCGCTGGGCTCTCGCTGGGTGGGGCCGGAGGGGCCGGGATGGCCGGGTGCCTTGCCTGGGCTGCGGGCCGGCGGGCGGGCGGGCGAGCGGGCGGGGCAGGTGGCTGGCTCCCTCCTCCCTGGAGAGCCGTCGGACCTGTTGTCCTCCCCCCCCTGCACTTCCGGGCTGCTGGGGAGGGGGACGGGGCGGCCTCTCTCTCTCTCTCCTCCCTCCTCCCAAGCCACCTGTTTCGCCGCAGAGCCGCCGGGGAGGCGTCGGGGACCCAGGCGCATCCATCCGGAGCGGGAGCCACTGCGAGCCTGCCGGGGTGAGGAGCCCGGGACCCGACTTGGGAGCTTCGGGGAGGAGGGTCCGGCTGCTCCTGGGGGGTGGAGGGGACGGGTCTCCTCGAGGCCACCCGGGGAAACTGAGGAGGGCGGCTGGGAGGGTTCAGGGGTGGCACCTGGCGCATAGGGAATGCTCGGGGTGCGACTCCCCAGCGCGGGGCAAGCTGGGGACCTCCCCCCCGGACTCGGAATTCTCTACCCAGCTCTAGGAGCCCGCCAGCCTAGCCCCGGTCCCCCGCGGCTGGGTCCCCAGAGTCCCGAGCCAGGCTCTGAACCTTTGGGCTCCGCCCCCGGGCACGCTCAACCCAGCTCCGGACCGCGCCCCAAAGGATCAGACCACGCCCCGGAGCCGCGGCCACGCCCACCCCACCGGACTCGGCTGCAGCGGCCATGGGGACACCCAGCACCCCCGAGGACGGCTCCCCGTCGCCGCAGGTTCCGGAATGCACCGCCGAGGTCCAGCCTCGAGGGGCCGTGCAGCCTCAGGGGCGCCCCGAGGAGCCCCAGGAGCCCCAGGAGACCCGGGTGCCCCCCGAGCTCCGGAGCGGCCAGGGAGCTGAGCCGCAGGCCGAGGAAGAGGAAGAAGCGGCGGGAGAAGGCAGCAGCACCGAGAGCTGCCGCGAAGAGGTGAGGGGTCCCCGCGGACGGACGGACGGACAGAGACCGAGGCAGGGGGAGGGACACAGGAGGACAGATGGGGACGCACCAGACCCGGATAGGGACAGAGACGCTGGGTAAGATAGAGAGACATAGGGAGTGAGACAAAGATTCCCCAAGAGACACACCGGGGAGACAACAGAGAAACAAAAAGAAGAAATGCCAGAGATGGAAGAGAGAGAGGGGGGGGAAGGGGAGTGGGGAGAGAGAGAGAGAGACAGAGACAGAGACAGAGACAGACAGAGAGAGAGAGGGAGGAGGGAGGGAGAGACAGACAGAGAGCGAGACAGAGAGAGACAGAGAGAAAGAGGGAGGGGGAGAGAGACAGAGAGACAGAGAGACACACAGAGAGAGACAGAGAGAGACACACAGAGAGACAGAGACAGACAGAGAGACAGAGAGTGAGACAGAGAGAGACAGAGACAGACAGAGAGACAGAGAGACAGAGACACAGAGAGAGAGACACAGAGACAGAGAGACAGAGAGACAGAGAGAGGCAGAGAGACAGAGAGACAGAGAGACAGAGACAGAGACAGAGAGATACAGACACAGAGAGACAGAGACAGAGAGAGAGACAGAGACAGAGACAGAGAGACAGACAGAGAGAGACAGAGACAGAGAGACAGAGACAGAGAGAGAGGGGAGGGGGTGGGAGGGAGACAGAGAGAGACAGAGAGACAGACAGAGAGACAGAGAGAGAGGGAGGGAGGGAGACACAGAGAGAGACAGAGAGAGACAGAGAGACAGAGCGACACAGAGAGAGACACAGACAGACAGAGAGACAGACAGAGAGAGACAGATAGAGAGGGAGGGAGGGAGACAGAGACAGAGACAGAGAGAGAGGGAGGGAGGGAGACACAGAGAGGGAGAGAGACAGAGAGACAGATAGAGAGACAGACAGAGAGAGAGAGACAGACAGACACACACACAGATCGATCCAGGGACTCTGAGAAAGTGATGCCAACAGGTTGAGACTCAGGGGCAGGTGAGCTCATCGGGTACAAAGGCAGCTGCTGCCAAGTCTGATAACCCGAGTTCGATCCTCGGGACCCACATGATGCAAGACAGGATGCCTCTGACCTCCGATGGCACTGGCACACAAAGACGGAGGGAGGGAGAGAGAGAGAGAGAGAGAGAGAGAGAGAGAGAGAGAGAGAGAGAGAGAGAGAGAGAGAGAGGAAGAAAAAAGCAAAGAAAAGAGAGAGACAGAGAGACAGAGACAGAGACAGAGACAGAGACAGAGACAGAGAGACAAAGACAGGAAAGGAAAAAGAAAGGAAGCCCATACAGTTTAGCCCTCTATCTTCCTGGCTTTGTACCCGTCCTGAACCTGGAGACCCCCCACCCCCCACCTTCACGCTCTTCTATTCAGACCGAAATGGGAGTAGTTGAATTAGGCAGCTCGTGACCCCCAGAGGCACAGTTGGGTGCGGACCAGACCTGTTTGGTGACTGTAGGGGGGGGGGGGAACTTCTCTCCTTTCCATCACACCCTCTCTAATTTCAGCCCGAGGCTACCCCTGCCGAGCAGATTCCAGCCACACCTTCCTGGTGCCTCCCTCCGGGGGAGGGGATGCGCGGGGCCGTGCGGCGGCTGCGAGGGCAGCAGCTGGAGGCCCTGACTCGCGTGGCTCTGATGGAGCAACGGGTGAAGGAGTTACAGCGCCAGAAGAAGGAACTGAGGATCCAGGTGAGCAGTGGGGAGCCCTTGGAGAATGACCCGGTGGGGGGGAACCTGCAAGACGTGGGATCGCTGCCGATAAGCAGGTGTTCCTGGCCCCGGGCCTCTTCCAGATTTCCTGTCTCCCAGCCCGGTCCTCCGCCAGCCAGGCTGCTGCACCTGAACTCTTTGCTTGTTTTCTTTGCAGATGGAAGTGGAGGTGGCCCTGCTCCGGGGTGAACTGGCCGGGGAACGGGTCGCCGCTCGGCGGGAGGAAGAGCAGCTGAAGGAGCTGCTGGGCCAGCAGGTGGAATCGCAGCAGAGCAGCCAGGAGCTTCGGGAACAGGTTGGTTTGACCAGCGACTTTGTCATCATTTTCCTCTGTACACCAGGCTGGCCTCGAACTCACAGAGGTCCGCCAGCTCTGCTTCCCAAAGTGCTGGGATTCAAGGTGTGCGCCACCAGCGCCTGGCGTCCTGTTTCCTATACTTGTATACCTGCTTATTGATTGTTGAAGAAACCAAATCTTCTGGGTTTTTTTTTTTTTTTTTTTAATGGTTGCTTTGTTTTGTTCTGCGTTTTTGAGCTGGTGTCTCCCTGTGTAACCCTGGGCTGCCTCAGACTCACAGAGAAGCACCTGCTTGTGCCTCTCAAGGCCTTTTTATCTTCTTCTTCTTCTTCTTTTTCTTCTGATTGTGTGTGTGTGTGTGTGTGTGTGTGTGTGATCTCAGAAGCTAGAGGAGGATGCTGGATCCCCTGAAGCTGGAGTTACAGGCTGCCAGCACCTGTAATACAGGTGCTACAAACAAAGTTAGGTCTCTGTAAGAGCCGTGCATGTTCAACTGCTGAGCCTTCTCTCCAGCACCATTTTTTTGTTGCTTTGGCTTTTTTTTTTTTTTTTTTTAAGGTTTTTCGAGACAGGGTTTCTCTGTATTGTTTTGGAAGCTGTCCTGGCACTCGCTGAGTAGACCAGGCTGGCCTCGAACTCACAGAGATCCACCTGCTTCTGCCTCCCGAGTGCTGGGATTAAAGGCGTGCGCCACCAATGGCCTGCATTTTTTTTTTTTAATATGGTATCTTAGATAGCCTAGGGTGGCCTTGAACTCACTATGTAGCTGAGGAGGACCTTGAACCCCTGATTTTTCTGCTTCTCTCTCCCAAGTCCTGGGGGTTTCAGGTAGGCAGCAGGGGGCTGAATCCTGTGTCATCCCTATAGCAAAAGCAGCTGGTGTTGTCTCCTCCTCTTCTCCGTCCTCCTCTCCCTCCTCTGCCGTCTCTTCTTCACCCAGGGTCTGTAGCCCAGTCTGGCACTGAACTCCTTCTGTGTTTGAGGATGGCTCTGAATCTCTGATTCCCTTACTGTCACTTCTCAAAGGCTGGGATTGTAGGCCTGCGCCACGACTGTTGAGAAAAATCTGAGTCTTCTGTCAGTAGCCAGGGTGTGGCTGACCTGTGCCTGTCGGTGCCCCTCTGTTCTCTGTGAGCACATGGTCACTTGGCTGTAGAGGCCCTGTGAGATTTGGGCCTGCTTTATCCTTCCCACTGAGTCTGAGGGACATGAGCTCTGGGTGTGTGGACCTCAGTGAGTCACCCTGGTCTTAAGACTCCTTTATCTAGAGATGTTAGCATCCCTCTAGGTCATGGCTTGGATCAGTCCAAAAAAGTCAACACTGCAGCCTTGTTGACATTGTCAGCTGTGACTATCTGTGTGTTCAGGAGCTGCATCCTGGCCTTACAGTCCAAGAGCCCTATCGACCCGGGCCTTGATTTCTCTCCCGGGGTCTGGTTCTCTTTGTTTAGGATTCTGGGTTCTAGAAATTTCTTTTCTCAGGTGCAGAAATCTGAGCGCTGAGCCTTTCCTTCCTCAGATTTAGGGGTTCAGGGAGAGCTTGCCCCTTAGACATAGGGGTCCAGGCACACCCTTCTCTCTCAGACACAGGGGTCCAGACTCCCAGCCCTCCTCCCTCAGACCCAGGAGTCCAGGCCCAGCCTGCCCCCTCAGACCCAGGAGTCCAGGCCTAGCCTCTCCCCTCAGACCCAGGGCTCCAGGCCCCAGCCCTCCTCCCTCAGACCCAGGAGTCCAGGCCCAGCCCTCCTCCCTTGATCTATGCCTCTTACCTGCCATATCCAGAGCCATTCCAAGAAACCATCTTCTCCACATTGTGACCTTGGTGTCCCTTTTATCATGAGACCATAACCCTGAACCCCGCATGGCATGCCCCTGCCCCTCACCCCTGGGACCGACAGTCACCATGCTCCCTTCTTTGGGTCTCCTGACTTATTTCTTTCCCATCCCCAGGATTGGCTCACGGTTGCTCCTTCACAGCTGGACACCCTTCTGAACACGGGGGTCGGCTCCAGCGTCTCCATGGCTCCACGCTAACCCCCATGATAAAGTCAGACTGCACCAAACATGAACTGTACATACAACATTCTTTGTGTCAACCCCCTGCTCAGCCCTTCTCTTCCCACACCACATCCTCTCACACACAGGGTTTGCCTCCAAAATCTTTAGACTTTCTCACAAAAGCGTGTGCCAAAAATTCCCTTGCAGTCCCTTATATCTCGTTAGCTTTAAATATTGCTTGGCTTCTGCTCACTATAGAGTGATTACTGCATCAGATGTAACTCCTGGACTAGGGATGTAGATTGCTGGTAGAGCCCCTGCCTAGAATCCCCCAGTGAGGGGCTGGGGGCGTGGCTCAGTGGTAGAGCCCCTGCCTAGAATCCCCCAGTGAGGGGCTGGGGGCGTGGCTCAGTGGTGGAGCCCCTGCCTAGAATCCCCCAGTGAGGGGCTGGGGGTGTGGCTCAGTGGTAGAGCCCCTGCCTAGAATCCCCCAGTGAGGGGCTGGGGGCGTGGCTCAGTGGTGGAGCCCCTGCCTAGAATCCCCCAGTGAGGGGCTGGGGTGTGGTTCACAGTGTAGCACTGGAGTGTCATACATGAGACTCAGTTCACTTGGCCAAAGCAAACAATAAACTAAGAGAAAAAAAAAGAGCAGGGAAAGAAATGGAATCCATGCTGCAGGCTCCCATAAGTGCATAGCTCAGTGCCCTCACAGTCCCAGTTGTAACAGCTTTGCCCTCTGCTGGAGGGCAGGGTCTGGGGCTGACTGTCCTTGGCTCTCCATTTTCACATAGAATGACTGTGTTTTTACAGTCATGCCTTCTCCCTCCCAGGGTCTGTCTCTATGCCCTAGACGAGCCTTGAACTTGCCATTCTCCTGCCTCCTCCTATTGCGTGCTGGGATTATAGGCATATGCCACCATACCTCGCTGTCACCTCTTTTCTTACACTGTTCACGCTAATTCCTCTGGAGCAGGGCCAGAAAGCAGACCTGGGAGTCCTGCCATGAGGGGCGGACACCCCAGCAGGGCCTGGGTCCTGGTTGCCTGCTTCCTTGCTTGAGTTCAGGCCCACACTTGTTCTTTCAGGAGCTGAGGCAGCTGAGCCAGGAGCGGGATCACGTGCAGAGTCTTCGCCAGAGACTGAGTGAGGCCCAAGGGCAGCTTGACCTGCAGCCTGAGGACCAGAGAGAGCGGCTCTTGCAGGGGGTGCAGGAGGTGAGGGCTCTTAGGACCTTCTGAGAAACTAGATCCCATGCCTGTCTTCCACTGGGACCCAAGAGTCCTGACCCTGGCCTCTTCTCTCAGGCCCAGGAGTCCAGGCACCAGCCTCCGCCCCCCCCCCCCACTCGGAGTTCTAGGCTCCTGCCCTCCTCCCTCAGATGTGACGTTGTGGGCCCCAAACCTCTTCCCTCAGGCCTAAGAGTCCAGGTTCTACCCATTCCTCCTCCCTCAGATGTAAGGTTCTAAGCCCTACCCTTTCTCCCTCAGATGTGAGGCTCTAGGCTCCAGCCTTCTTCCCTCAGACGTGGGGTTCTAGGCCCCACCCTTCCTCCCTCACATGTGGGGTTCTAGGCCCCACCCTTCCTCAGGTGTGGGGTTCTAGGCCCCAACCTTCCACCTTGAGATGTGAGGCTCTAGGCTCCAACCTTCTTCCCTCAGACGTGGGGTTCTAGGCCCCACCCTTCCTCAGATGTGGGGTTCTAGGCCCCAACCTTCCATCTTGAGATGTGAGGCTCTAGGCTCCGGCCTTCTTCCCTCAGACGTGGGGTTCTAGGCCCCACCCTTCCTCAGATGTGGGGTTCTAGGCCCCAACCTTCCATCTTGAGATGTGAGGCTCTAGGCTCCAGCCTTCTTCCCTCAGACGTGGGGTTCTAGGCCCCACCCTTCCTCAGATGTGGGGTTCTAGGCCCCAACCTTCCATCTTGAGATGTGAGGCTCTAGGCTCCGGCCTTCTTCCCTCAGACGTGGGGTTCTAGGCCCCACCCTTCCTCAGATGTGGGGTTCTAGGCCCCAACCTTGCACCTTGAGATGTGAGGCTCTAGGCTCCAGCCTTCTTCCCTCAGACGTGGGGTTCTAGGCCCCACCCTTCCTCAGATGTGAGGCTCTAGGCTCCAGCCCTCCTCCCTTAAATGTGGGGTTTTAGGCCCCAACCCTCTTCCATCTGGTCCAGTGGTCCTGACCCCAGTCTGCTCCCTCAGATCTAGGGCCCTGGGTCAAGCCCACCCCTCTCTCAGGTCTGGGGACCCTGCCTCCAGTCCGTTGTGTCCTCACCCTCAGATCAGAGAGCAGCTGGATGCTGCCCAGCGTGCCTACGAGGACCTGGAGTTCCAGCAGCTGGAGCGGGAGAGCCGCGCGGACGAGGAGCAGCGGGACAGCCCTGAAGTCCCAGCTCCAGACTCCAAGGTCCGGGAACTTCAGGCCAGCGTGGCCCAGCACAGGGTGAGTTCCCTGACCAGCCCCGCCTCCTCCATCCCTGCCTCCCTTCCGTTTCCACCACAGTTCTGAAGCATTCACTGAGTTCCAGACGTGGGGGGTAACCATTCGTGAGCCACCCACTCCTGAAGGCACATCCTGTTCCTTTTTCTCATACTGTAGCTGAAGACGGCGGAAGGGTTCCTTATACCCTCAGGAACCAGGAGTGTGAGCTTCAGGCCTCTCTTCCCTCAGACCCAGGGGTGCAGGCCCCAGCCCTCCTTCCTCAGACCTCAGAACCAGGAGTCAGTCTAGGCCCTAGCTATTCTCCCTCAAGACACAGGGGTTGAAATCTCAACTTGCTCATATTATCTTCTCCTTCATTCATAATTGTTTTCACTTTTAAAGTCATTCCTTCGTTTGCACGTGTGTTAGAGCACGCACGCTACCATGCTCACGGACGTCGAGGGCAGGAGGACATTCTTGCCTTCCACCTCGTAGGTCCCTGGGATTGAACTCAAGTCCCGAGGCTTCTCAGCGAGCGCTTTTACCTTCTGAGTCTCCTCGCTGACCCCAACCACTCATTCATTCTGGCAGCTTTATGTTTAAATCTTGGCCTTGTCCGGTGGGGAAGTGAGACAGGCTTGGCTATAAAGCTCAGCTTCCCACCCATTTATTTCTAAGTAGTTCCTGCCGGAGTCTCCTCCAACCCTCACCTCTTCCCTCCCTTCGTTTCTGTCTGCACGGGGTCCAGGCTGCCTGGAACCAGCTAGGTAGCCAAGGATGACACACACTTGCCATCCTCCGGCCTCTGCCTCCCGAGTGCTGGGCTTGCCGCACCCAGTGCCTAGGGTGGGACCCAAGACTTCAAGCCTACCAGGCAAGCTCTCTGCCCACTGAGCCACACCCCCAGTCCCTCTGATTTGTTTGTTTTGGACACAGGGTCTCACTCTGTAGCCAAGGCTGGCTTTGGCCGAGGACTCACTTATGTAGTCCAGGCTGGCCTTGTATTTGAGGCAGTTCTCCTGCCTCAGGCTCTTGGGTGTTATAATTACAGGCGTGGCTCCTTTTTTTTTTTTTTTTTTCCCGTTCTTTCAAGATTTATTTTTATTTATTTAACTGTGTGCGTGAGTTTGTGAATCTGTGTGCAAGTATGTACCTGTGCGCGCAGGAGTCCGTGGAGACCTTGAGAGAGTGTAAGTGGAGTTAGAGGCACTTGTAACTGCCTGCTGTGGGTGCTGGGAATTGAACGAAGAGTCCTCTGCAAGAGAACTGTGTACCCCGAGCCCTTCTCTCTGCTCTGCGTGAGCTTCTGTGTCTTCCTTGGCGTCGTCTGGTTCGACGCCACCAATCCCAGATGTCTTCTGGGTCCTTCCCTTCCAAAAAAGAGAGAGGGTCCAAGGGGCTTAGCGCCTGATCTCTCTCCCCAGTTCCTGAGGTATATGAGGGGGTGCGGTAAAGGCCAGGTACCACGGGAGGGTGGCCTGGGAACCCAATACAGGCAGCCACTTGAGTGACCAGAGTGGGGGTCCCCTGCAGCGCCGTATCCAGGTCTTGGAGGAACAGCTCAAGTCGCTGGGGGAGCAGATGGCGGCTGAGAGCTGGGGGCTCAGCAGAAAGAAGGAGGAGGCTGTTCAGGCCCTCACACAGGTGAGTTTCCCCAGAGACCTGTCCCACCCCCTCACCCCCTCACCCCCTGCAAGTCCCAGCTCCCTGCACCAGGGTAGTTCCCAACAGCCGAAGGTCTATGGGTGTGGCCTTGTTGTGAGGGGAGATTCCATGATGCCCTCTCCTAGGAACGGAGCCGGCTGTTTGAGCTCAATTGTCTTCAGGGAACATGTAGTGGGGACTTCTCTGAGCCCGACCAAGCGCTCACCAAGGTAGGGGATTTTCTGTACCTGCTGGTCCTCTTTCTTCAGACCTGGGGACCTGGATCCCAGCCTCTTATACCCTCAGGAACCAGGAGTGTGAGCTTCAGGCCTCTCCTCCCTCAGACCCAGGGGTCCAGGTCCTGCCCTCCTCCCTCAGACCCAGGGGTGCAGGCCCCAGCCCTCCTCCCTCAGACCTCAGAACCAGGAGTCAGTCTAGGCCCTAGCTATTCTCCCTCAAGACACAGGGGTTGAAATCTCAACTTTTTCCCATGAGACCCAGGGGTCCAGGCTTCGGCTCTCGCTGGGAGACTGGAGAGTGAGGACCATCTTCTGGCCCTCTTGTGACCAGGCCTTTGTTTTTCCATCGGAGAAATGGACTGGTACTGGCGGCCTGGGGGCCAGATCACCTGTGTACTGGGAGTACCTCATGGATCCCTATTTCTTGCGTGTGTGTGCATGCGGTGTGTGTGTGTGTGTGTGTGTGTGTGTGTGTGTGTGTGTGTGTTCTTCCTGTATGTATGTCTGTGTACCACAAACATGCCCAGTGCTCAAAGAGGCCACTGGATCCTTGGGGCCTGGAGTCACAGACAGTTGTGAGCTGCCATGTGGGTGCTGGGAATTGAACCCAGGTCCTCTGCAAGAACAGCCTGTGCTCTTAACTGCTGAGCCATCTCTCCAGCGCACACACACACACACACACACACACACACACACACACCCTGTCTTTCTGTAACCACTCCCCTCTCCCCTTCCCAGCTGCTGTTCACACAGAAGACAGACCGCCAGCTACTGGTTCTGCAGGAACCTACTGCGAATGTGGCCTCCACCTCCTCGTGCCTCTTCTCCGTCCACAGTTCCCTGAAGGTGCTGCTGTCTCTGTGCTCACTGGGGAGGGAGGGAGGGAACCTCCGTTGTTGCTCTGTGCCTACAGATGGGGGGAATGGGAAGATTCAGGAGGAAACTTGACCACAGGATATTTATCATGATTTTGCGTAGCTCTCTCTTCTATGCAAGATGAGAGCCTGAATCTAAGACAGAAATTTAAAAGTCACCAACAAGCTACTTTGATGAGGTTGTCTCCCTGTACCCCTCCTGGCCCAGCACTTCTGTTTCCCTAAAAAATCTCTCTCTCTCTCTCTCTCTCTCTCTCTCTCTCTCTCTCTCTCTCTCCCTCTCTCTCTCTTTATTTATTAGAGATGGGTTTCTGTAGGCATCTGGTCTGTGGACCTGAAACGGTGGCCACACCCCTTTGGCATGGCCTCAGGCAGACAGAACTGGAAAGAGAGGAGCTTGAGGCGTGGCTTTCCTTGGCCTGTTCTTTATTGTGGGTCAGTGGATCTGGTAGGAAGAGCAGGGAAACGCTCCAGTGGTTCTTTGTATTTTTCTGTGTAATTGTTCCCCAATAAACACCCAATTATCATTTATCTTGGGTGTAGTGATATAATTACATCCTCTCCTTCAGGTTTCTCTGTGTAACTCCAGCTGTCCTAGAACTCCCTTTGTAGACCAAGCTGGCCTCGAACTCACAGAGATCCGCCTGCCTCTGCCTCCCCAGTGCTGGGATTACAGGAGTTATAGGCATGCACCACCACCAGACTGATAATATACTTTTAACAAATATGGGCTATTAAAAAGTTTTTTGAGACAGGTTCTCATCTAGCCCAGGCTGGTCTCAAACTCACTGTATAGCCAAGGATGACCTTTAACTTCTGATCCTCTTGCTTTTCCCTGGAGTGCTGAGATTAGAGACATGTGCCACCATACTCAGTTATATATGGTGCTAGGGATCGAACCCAGGGTTTTGTGAGGCCAGCCTGGTCTACAGAGCGAGTTCCAGGACAGCCAGGGCCACACAGAAAAACCCTGACTCGAAAAACAAAAACAAAAACAAAAGAGTGGGTGGGGCACAAGATAAACCTTTCCAGGGGATACCCCAAGAAACCTACCTCTACGGAGAGACCCATCTCTTGGTATGTGTGTTCATGTTTGGGTGTGCAAGAGGACACATGTGGGTGCCCAGAGATTAGCCTCTGCTATTGTTCCTAAGCAGCTGTCATCTTCCTTTTATTTTAAACATTTATTTTTAGCCAGAGTGGTGGCTCTTACCTTTAATCCCAGCACTCCAGAGGCAAAAACTCTGTGAATTTGAGGCCAGCCTGGTCTACACAGGTAATTCCAGGCCTCTAGAAGGATGGCATGTATTCTTAGTCCTTGAGCCATCACCCTAGTGCCCCTGCCCCTTTAAAAATAATTTTTAAAAGGTGTGTATATGTGTCTGTATGGGGTGGGTGGGTGTGTGCTTATGAGTGCAGTACCCACAGAGGCCAGAAGGGGGCGTTTGAGTCCCTCTAGCTGGAGTTGTAGGTAATTGGGAGCTGCCAGACACACAGGGAACCAAACGTGGTCATTTGCACGAACAGTACATGCTCTTAACAACCCTGACCTATCTCTCCAGCTTCCCCCAACCCTGTGTTTTGAGGCAGGCTCTCTGAGTGGGTTCTGAGGCTCACAGATCGGGCTAGGCCATCAATACCCAGGGTTCTCCCAGTTTCTGCCTTCCCAGAACTTGCCACAACACCTGACTTTTTTTTTTTTTTTCTTCACATTTGTTTTTTTATGGAAGGGGGTGGGAGTGGGAATGCGTGATGAGGCCTGGCCTGGACGTCACACAACAGCTAGTGAGAGCAGCCCATTCTCTTCTTCCGCTGCACAGGGCCTGAACTCAGAGCTTTAGGCTTGGCGGCCCATGCTTTGAGCCCTTGTGCTGGACAGTGCTTGACTTCCCACATAGATGGCTGTCTGGCAGTTTCTGAGCTGTGTCCCCAGCTCTCACATGGATCCAGTCTTGTAGTTTCCATTGCCTCCAAGTGATGCCATCAGATCACGAATCCACTAATGGGTTAATTTCCTCATAAATTTCCAGCCTTCTCCACCAGTGCTCATTCCCCAGAGAGCACAGCTGTCAGCAAAGCCATTATCCTAACTAAGCACCTTCGGGCGATGCTTCTGTTTCAAACACTTACACAACTTTTGTGTGTTTTCAGGGGTCTATCGGTCTCCAGAGAACAGGAAGCCTGCCCCGGAGGAGGGGAGACAGGGCCAGCCAGAGGGGATCCCCCCGACCTTTGTCCCTCCATTGTACAGGTAAGGCCTGCTTCTGTCCCACCCCCCCTCACCCAGGCTGCAGCAGAGGACGGAAAAACAGCTTGGGTGCTGACTGGAGAATTAGAGGGACGGGGTAGGGTGAACATCTGGCCTCCTCCTCTGCCCTCTTCCTCAGGACCCTTGGAGGCCTCGGCTCTTGCGCAAGCAGTGGGGACTCCTGGGAGACACCCTTTCTACCAGCTGCTCAACTGTGGCCCTGGGAATAGGTGAGGCTTGAGGGGGATGAGGAGAAGAGGGAGGAGGAGGCCAGCTGAGGTAAACTCCCATCCCTGCTTTGTCCACCTAGACAATCGGCAGTTCACCCAGACATCGTCCACATGGAGCGGCTCCTGCAGAAGGCTGTGGCAGAGAGGGAAAGGCTGCTCAAGGCCAGGGTGAGCCCGCAGGCCCTGCTCCTTAGATAGGCGGATTTGACCCTAGCCTTCTCCTCTATGCAGACCCAGCCCTCCTCTCTCAGACCCAGGGCTCCAGGCCCCAGCCCTCCTCCCTCAGACACAGGGCTCCTGGCCCAGCCTCCTCCCTCAGACACAGGGCTCCAGGCCCAGCCCTCCTCCCTCAGACCCAGGGCTCCAGGCCCAGCCCTCCTCCCTCAGACCCAGGGGTCCAGACCCAGCCCTCCTCCCTCAGACCCAGGGTTCCAGGCCCCAGCCCTCCTCCTTCAGACCCAGGGGTCCAGACCCAGCCCTCCTCCCTCAGACCCAGGGCTCCAGGCCCAGCCCTCCTCCTTCAGACCCAGGGGTCCAGACCCAGCCCTCCTCCCTCAGACCCAGGGGTCCAGGCCCAGCCCTCCTCCCTCAGACCCAGGGGTCCAGACCCCAGCCCTCCTCCCTCAGACCCAGGGGTCCAGGCCCAGCCCTCCTCCCTCAGACCCAGGGGTCCAGGCCCAGCCCTCTTCCCTCAGACCCAGGGTTCCAGGCCCAGCCCTCTTCCCTCAGACCCAGGGGTCCAGCCCCAGCCCTCCTCCTCAGACCCAGGGTTCCAGGCCCAGCCCTCCTCCCTCAGGCCCAGGGGTCCAGGCCCCACCCCCCACATTCAGCAGTTTCCCTGTCTTATGTGTTGGGATCCTCACTGATTCTCCCTCATGAATCCATAGGAAGGGATGAGAAGAAGCCCAGAAGGTTCCACGTGCCCTTCCGTTCCTGCCATCATGGTCAGTCCTCTCTGGTCTCTTTTTCTTCTTGGCTTTTACGTTTTATTACGTCTCACTGTTTTCCTACCTTTCAATACAACAAAACAGGGTCCCAGTTTCTACTCCTTCTTCACTCATTGGCAGTCACGGTCTTCGCTCGGGCCACTTACTCCATTTCTTCGTTCTTGGGTTTTTGTTGTTGTTTATTTATTTTTGGTTTTTCAAGACCGGGTTTCTCTGTGTGTAGCCCTGGCTGCCCTGGAACCTCACCCTGTAGAACAGGCTGTTCTTGAACCCACAGAGATCCGCCTGCCTCTGCCTCCCGAGCGCTGAGATCAAAGGCGTGCACCGCCACCACCACAGGGCTATTTATTTATTTGGATTGTGTGTACGTATGCAGGCGAGCACACGTGGAGGTCAGAGGACTTTTAGGAGTCACTTCTGGACTCCACCACGTGGGTTCCAGGGATGGAACTCACACCATCAGGGTGGGTGGCAAGCATCTTCATCAGCTGAGCCATCTCCCTGTCCCTTGTTTCTTTCTTTCTGTCTTTTTTTTTTTTTGGTTTTTCGAGACAGGGTTTCATTGTGTAGCTTTGGAGCCTATCCTGGCACTCGCTCTGGAGACCAGGCTGGCCTGGAACTCACAGAGATCCGCCTGCCTCTGCCTCCCGAGTGCTGGGATTAAAGGCGTGCGCCACCAACGCCTGGCTTCCCTTGTTTCTTGTATGTTTGTTTTGTTTTGAGGTCTTGCTTGTGTTAGTCACCTGGTGTGCCCTGAGCTATGCTCCAGGTGCTCTCTTCTCTTGGCTTCTTCCTTCCCATATGCTGGTTATTATAGATCCAGTAGTTATTATAGATGGAGAATAAACATTTTCCACAGTCAGAAAAAATCTGTAAAAATCTTTAATTATATTTCAGGGTGGTGGCACACGCCTTTAGTCTCAGCACTCAGGAGACAGAGGCAGGAGCATCTCTGTGAGTTCGAGGCCAGCCTGGTCTATGGAGTGAGTTCCAGGACAGGCTCCAACGCTAGAGAAACCCTGTCTTGAAAAACCAAAAAAACCTTTTTTTTTTTTTTTTTTCGTTTTTTAAATTATAAAATCTCGAGCTGGTAGAGCTCTGTGTAGCACTGTGCTAAGGCCTGGGTTCATCCCCAGCACTGTGTGGCTCACACCTGTAATCCTAGCACTTGAGGGGTAGAGGCAGAAAGATCAGGAATTGAAGATTATCCTCCAACTACAGTGATTTCAAGGCCGGTGTGGGCTACCAGAGACCCCCACCCTCCACCCCATCCCCCAGGCTCACTAGAGCCAGGGAGCAGCAAGGGCAGTGGGTCCTTCTGGGTGCTCCGCACACACAAACTTGTCCTCATTAAGAATGCAGCGCCGCTGACATTATTTATTAAACAGGCCCTGCCGAGTGTATTGTTGTGTGTCCCCAGCCTGCATGCGTGCCTGTATGGCCAGGGGCTCTGCTGCAGACAGTTGTAGGATGTTGTGGTACCTCACTGTTGGCTTCCAGGACTGCGGCTCTCAGGTAGACAGAGTCTGAGCGAGACTCATAGGAGGAAGGGGAGGTTGATAGCCCCCAGCCCGCCTCTACTTTTCTACTGAGTGCAAACTTTGTGACTTAGATGTGACTCTTGCCAAATGGAGACCTTTTCTTTGTTTCTGGTTTGGCTTTTTGAGATGCTCTCTGTAGCCCGGACTGGCTTTGAACTTACTATGGAGCCAAGGATAACCTTGAACTTGTGATACTTTTGCCTCCTCTTCCCTTTTTTACTTACTCCTAGCTCCTAGTCACCCACCCCTTCTCTGTGCTCCGCAGGCCCCCCCCGCCCCCACCCCCGCCACGCCCTCCAGGTCCCCGGGTCCTGGACCTCCCACAGCACCTGGAACGCTGGGGCCACAATCCGGAAAGCTGCCCTCACTTGCGGGTGTCCGGGGGCTGCTGTCGCGGGCCCCTGGTGAAGATGGGTGGCCGCATCAAAACCTGGCGGAAACGCTGGTTCTGCTTTGACCGCCAGGCTCGCCGTCTGGCTTACTACGCTGGTAAGCAGGGCAGCCAGGCCCAAATCCAGGTCCCCACTTCCCCGCTGCCGCCAGGACCCAGGCTCCCAACCCCTTCCGTATACTCTGGAGTCTAGGCTAAAGCCACTCTGTCCCACGACCCAGCTCCCTGTCACTTCCTCCCTAAGCCATCAGAATTACTCTCCCCTGTCCCCACCCCGCCCACCCGCCTAGTTTCCACTCAATAACCCAGATGAGCTTTATAGCTCGGTTCTCGCTCCAGATCCAGTTTTCCTAAGATGCCTATGAAATTAGGCCCTGGCTGACAGTGAGCCACCTTCGCGGACACCCAGACCCCAGAAACAGGAACCCTGGTGCTCATGCTTTCCTTGTATGCCTTCTCTCCTCGGGGACCCAGGACTTCGGCTCCTGACCCATCTCTAGGCTCATGTAGTCCCCTAGACCTGACTCCTGTCTAGCGTAGACACCCAGCCTTGGAATTGTCACAGTGTCTGTTAGAATGTCCCCTACCTCGATAGTCTCAGGGCTAGGGCCCAATGAGCGGAGTTCACATACACCACGCCTTCCCCCCCAACACACATGCGCACATGTAGGTATGCCTGTGCACACATCACTTCGAACATATATGGCACACACTCACATGCATGTGTACACACATGGGTAGGCACGCGCGCGCACGCGCACACACACACACACACACACACACACACACACACACACACACACACCTGTCTCTAACTAGATCTGTCCCCTTGCTTTCTTCCCACCAGACAAGGAGGAGACCAAGCTCAAAGGTGTCATCTACTTCCAGGCTATTGAGGAAGTCTACCACGACCACTTACGCTGCGCCTTCAAGGTGACACCCTGCTCAGTGCCACACTGCCCTCCCACCAGGGCGGGACCCTACACTGGAACGTCACCCTATGTCTAGGTCACCCTGGGGAAAGCCAGCCTTGTTTTACTCACTGTCCAGTTTGGAACTGGAGAGTAACTAAATGTTCTGAGCCTGGGGCTTCATCTTAGGCTCAGACGGTAGAGCACTTGCCTAGCCTGCTGGAGCCCTGAGTTCCATCCCCAGCATCATACACACTGGACGTGGTGGTTGGTACACAGCTGTAATCCCAGCACCAGGAAGGCAGGGGCAGGTGGATCTCTGTGATTTTGAAGGCACTCTGGAATACACAGTGAGTTCCAGGCCACTAACCAGGGCTACCGATTGAGGAGAGAGAAATTGAGAAAGAGAGGGAGAGACTGATCAGATTCTGGTTTAGCACGTATTTGCAATTCTAGCATGAAGGAGGTAGGGGCAGGAGGATGTCACGTTGGAGACCTGGGTTGTAAGGGAGACAAAAATACAAGGTCAGAAAACGAAACATTGGCCACTGAAACTCTGCTTAGAATACTCTTTGGAAAGGAGCCAAGCATGTTTTTTGTTTGTTTGTTTGTTTTTGTGTTTTTTCGAGACAGGGTTTCTCTGTGTAGCCCTGGCTGTCCTGGAACTCGCCCTGTAGACCAGGCTGGCCTTGAACTCACAGAGCTCCACCTGCCTCTGGCTCTGAGTGCTGGGATCAAAGGCGTGCGCCACCACCCGGCTGTTTTAAAGTCTACTTTATAGATTTAGTTTATGTGTACGAGTGTTATGCCAGCGCGTATTTATGTACATCCCCATAGAGGTCAGTTCTTCTGGAACTGTCGTTACAGATTACTGTGAGCACCATGTGGGTCCTGGGAATCGAACCTGAGCCCTCTGCAAGGGCAGCAAGTGCTCTCCACTGTGGATCTCAGCTGGAGCTGCCCATCTCCAGCCCGCAACTGTGGGGTTTTTAAAGGCTAAATTGGAAGCCCAGCTGATTTTCTTTTCTTTCTTAAAAAATCTCAAGTCTTAGTTTCCCCCCCCCCCCGTCCAAAAAAAAGGCATTCAGCCTCTTCCTTTGGGGTTAAAAACATAATGGATATAAGTAAGGGGTTTACCTAACTCGAGCTGCCCATTTGGTGCTCAGAAAATGGGCTCCACGTGGGGGCATGGTGTGATCTCAGTCCTCAGGAGGCTTGCAAGTTCGAGGCTAGCCTGAGCTCCGAGGTCAAACCCGTTTTCAAAGAAAGGATCGGGGCAAAAACGTAAACAAAATAAAAACAGCCAGGCATGGAGGCGCACGCACACCATCAATCCCAGCATTGGGGAGACAGAGTCAGGCAGAGCTCCAGGCCAGGCGAGCCAGTGACATCTGGACCCCGTGCAGGAAGACAGTGGTGGGAATTGATCCAGTCACCCTCTCTCCTTGCTTATTCCAGAGCCCCAGCCCCCGCCTGACCTTCTGCGTCAAGACCTACGAACGCCTTTTCTATATGGTGGCCCCCAGCCCGGAAGCCATGCGTATTTGGATAGACGTCATCGTGACCGCTGCGGACGAAAACCACGCCCCGTGATCGGCCCCGCCCCTCGGGAAAGAACGTTCCGGCCTCCGGGGCCCCGCCCACTTCAGGAAGCTCTCGGCCCCGCCCCTTTTGGAATTTTCCTGGGAAGTCTGCAGCGGCTCCAACTCAGCTGGTCTGAGCCCGCGGGCATCTGGGCTGCAGGTGGCTTCCCGCGGTGGCATCGCCAGGCCCTCGGGGCCCCTGCTTGGGGCAGGAGGAAGATTACAGGGGGCGGAAGGAACTATTTATTGGTGCTCCTCTGATACCCGAATTAAACGTGGTGGAAAAACAGGGTTGCTGGTGTAGATTCTGGGGCCCCTCTGCCCCTAGGCAGGACTCCGGAGCCAAGGGGTTTCCCTAGCAATGGAGACTTCCTTTTTCTTTCTTTCTTTTTGTTTTTTGTTTTTTTTTTTATTTGAGTTACAAACACGATTGAATTACAAGACAATCCCAGTTCCCTTCTCCCTCCCCTCCTCCCCTACCCCCCCCAACTAAAACCTTACCTATCTCATATCCTTTCTTCTAAACTACACCTGACTCAACCTTTCTGCTCCCTCGTGACCTCTGCATCGTGACCTCTTCTTCCCTTCTCACTCTCGTAGCTCCCTCCACCCGTGCTCTCAATTTGCTCAGGGGGTGGTGACCCTTTCCCCTTCTCCAGGGGACAAAGCTTGTCTCTTTTAGGGTCTTCCCTGTTTACTAGTTTCTCTGGCAGTGTGGATTGTAGGCTGGTAATCCCTTACTCTATGTCTAAAATCCACATATGCGTGAGTACGTACCATGTTTGTCTTTTTGTGATTGGGTTACCTCGCTCAGAATGGTTTCTTCGAGCTCCATCCATTTGCCTGCAAAGGCAATGGAGACTTTCAACCCTTACGGTCATGCATAGAAAGAGAAAAGGTGGGCAGACATGTGGCCTTAGGGGTTGATTTGGGGCTTTAGTCTGTTGTTTTAGCTACCTGCACACATTCAAGCATAGGAACTTCTGCCCGTCTTCCTTCCTCGCTTTCCCCTCAGGGCTTTCCTGCTCTGACCTCCTCTCCCCTTTGTAAGGTTTTAGTTCGGTGGCCCCATCTAGAAGCCCCCCACCCTCGGATCCCCAGCTTACTCAGGTAGCTCCTTTTGAGCCAACCCATCCTGCCTGCCCTTGACATTCCCAGAGGACCAGGCCAGGACTGTTGTGGTGGCATCTCTGTCATTCTTTGAAAGTGAGACAGAGAGGAGAGAGGGCTGCTGCCTCTTCCTGGTCTTTGCTCAACCAGTTTGTTTAGGCAGCTAGCCTATTTCCCGTTCCTAAGACATATCTTGGGCCCTGTCTGTGGCTCAGTCCCTTCTCCAGGAAGCCCTCCATGGTTGCCTTGGTTGACTCACGGTAGTCCTGCCTGCCCATCCCATTGCAGCCTGACTACTTTACCCTGAGTCTCACCCATCCTGGCCTTGATTGCCCCAGGTCATTCCTGGCAAACAAAGCTGTCTTCTGGGCTGTCTCACTGCCACTGTGCCCTTGGCATGCAGAAAGGTCTTGGGTATTGAGTGGCATTTAACACTTGAAACAATTTTGTGAGAAAGTGATATCCTGAAGATGACAGACAGCTGTGAACAAGGCCATCAGAACTCTTGGGCTGTTGTCTTTCTTCATCCTTTGGGTCACATCTAGGGTGTCCCCTCAGAAGAGACTCTTGCTGGTCCCCAGGCTGAGTCAAATGCCTTGTGAAGGGGTCAGCTTCGTGTGACCAGTGCAGCCAATGGGTCTCTGTTCAGAAGAGTGCTTCCTCTGGGAGAGCAGACGGTACTCTTAACCTGAGCCATGCCTCCAGCCCGCTAGGCTCAGTTCTTAATTAAGTTTTAGATCTGTGTTTTGCAAGTGAATTGTGGGGAACACTGGAGTTTAATGGACAAGCTTGCACTCTGATGCCTCTGACAGTGTGTCCCAAGGGGAGTGGATCTGAGTTTCATGCCTGGTCTCAGAGGACTCCCCAGGCATGTCTGAGGCTTGCATCATGGCTGCTCTGATGAGACCTCTATTTACATGGGAATCCCAGGCAAATGAGAAGAATCCCACAGTTCACCAGTGTATGAGGAGCTGGGGTGGAGAGGCTCGACGCTGGAACCTGGCCTAGCAGACATGAGGCTCTGGGCATGGTCTCCAGCCCACAGCAAAAATACAAAGGTTGCAAGAAAACAAATGCATAAGTAACAGGCAAATCAGTAAATAAACATGCAAATTAGCCAAGCAAGCACACAAACAAACAACTGCTCTCTGGGCCTGGGCCAGGCTCAGGTCAGCAGCCCAAATCCAGGCAGGCCTGAGCAAGAGCACACTCCCCACCCTGGGTCCAACTCCCTTCCAAGATGCTAGCCAGCTCTTCTGGTCTGACCAGTTGGGGTTCCTCCCCTGAAACTCTCCCACGCTCCTGGGGCCTCCCAAGCCTAAAACACAGCAGTATCACTTTGTCTGCCGAACACTGGGACTTGTAGCTCTGCTGAGGTTTTCAGACCTATTCTACAAAGGGAGTGGAGGAAATTCAGAGAGGGAGAGTGAGTTACCTGGAATCACACAGCAAGCTCAAGATTTCAGGCTGTACGGTTCCAGACTTGGTTCTTTCCTCATCATTTCCTTTAGGATAAGAAGGACACCTTGGGCTACAAGGCAGGGTGGCCCACAACTTTAATTCCAGCACTTGGGAGGCAGAGGCAGGTCGATCTCTGAGTCTGAGGCCAGCGTGGTTTACAGAGTGAGTTCCAGGCCAGTGGGGCTATATGGTTGAAGACCCTGTTTAAAAAAACAAAGCAAAACAAAACAAGAAAGCAACAACAAACCAAGAAAAAAAAATACCTTGGAGCCTCAGAGAGGGAAACACACTAATTCAGGGGCACACAGCAAAAAGATGTGTGACGGGGATCCAGCTGGAGCCAGCTTTGGATGACATCACAAGGGTCATTCACTTTCTCTCTTGAGTCTTCCCTGGATGACGGATGACCCCACCTAGGTGACTGAGGTGCTTGTCATTGTTGGGAACAGGGGTGCTGGGCAGGGTCTGGGGAGCAGATATCTCTCTGAACACAGCCGCTATTTTCCTGCTGCCAGTCAGCAATCCGGCCAGCTGGGGCTGACTGCTACGCCACTGGCCTGCAGACCTGAGGGAGTAGCTTCTGCTTTGGTCTCAGAGTCCTCCTTTGAGGTACAGGTACCACGCTCCGCCCCTCCCAACAGGTTGCTTATAAAAGGGCCGGTATGTTTTCTCGCTTTTTACACGTGCATTCTATTTATTTTGTTGTTCGTATATCCGGACACGTGCATTCTATTTATTTTGTTGTTCGTATATCCGGACACGTTACACATTGGGAGGTCAGAGGACAGTCTAAGAGGAGTTGGTTCTCTCCTACGGTGTGGGACCTGGGGGCCAAACTCAGGTTGTCAGCCTTGGTGGCAAGCGCCTCTACTCTATCTCGATGGCCCATCATTTTGTAGCCCAGACTGGCCTTGAACATGCAACCCTCTTGCTCCAGCCTTCTGAGTTTTGGACCTGTGACCATAGTGACACACACCACGTCTTGTCCAGCACACAGCTGGAGCTGAAGACCTGGGGACTGACAGTAACCAATAAGAATATTAACCAATAATAATAGCACAATCTACCTAAGTTATTAAAAGCTAAGGCTTTTGTAGCGTCGAAAGCTGCCTGAAGCTTTTCACAAACACCTGACATCGCTCCCACAGCAGCCTCTTAGGTAAGTATATGTTAAGATCTCCATTAAATAGGTGGAGGGCAGCGAGGCAGTGGTGGCACGTGACTTTAATCCCAGCATTCAGGAGGCAGAGGCAGGTGGATCTCTGGATCTCTGAGTTTGAGGCCAGCCTGGTCAAAAGAGTGAGTTCCAGGACAGCCAGGATGACACAGAGAAACCCTGTCTAGAAAAACCAAACCTACCAACCAACCAAACAAACAAACCAGATGGAGGACACAGAGGCACAGAGGCCAGGCAATTCCCTGCCACACCTGTAACCTCAGTGGCAGAGCCAGGAAGATGGCTGGGGCTTGTGGGCTGCCAGCCTTCCTCTAGATTCAGGGAGAGACCCCATCTCAAAGGGATAAAGGGGAGAGTAATGGAGCCAGACAGTGGGCATCTCCTCTGACATCCACAAGTACGGGTGTGTTCACACGCAGACCTTCTGTGTGCATACGCACGCATGTGCTCGCACACACAAACACATGCACAACAAATAAAAAGAGGGCTGGGGATGTAACTTCATGGGACAGCATTTGCCAAGTGTGTGTGAGGCCTGGGGTCCTATACCCAGCATCGTCAACAAACAAAACAAAACAATCCCCACACCATGAAACAAATAAAAGCAAGCAATCAAACAACCAAATAAACCAAAAAGCAAACGAACAACCGGAAGAGCCTCCATCGGTGACAAGTGACATTCGAAGACAGCTCTGAGTTCGAGTCCCGCTTCTGCCACTCCCAAGCCTCTCCCTGCCCCGGTTTCCTCTCCTGTGAAATGCAGAGCTGTCGTGGTCTGAGGAGTGTGGAGCACCAAGTTTGTTGTCCCGTGATGGCAGGAGCTCTTCTCACCTCACGGGAGAGAACCGATGAGAACAGACCTGTACTGTTTGGAAAAGATTCTGGAACAAAGCAAGGGCTTGATTCTTGGGTATTATTCTTATTGCTGTTGTGATTGATATTAATGTTAGAGAATGGAATTTAGAACAAGAAAGACCAGAAAATGGACTCAGAAATCTCCTGCTTCCCCCACTCCCTTTTCTTTTATATGCTGGAGATTGAACCCTGGGACTCATGCATAAGAAGCAAGAGCTCTACCACCGAGCCACGCCCCCAGCCCCTCACTGGGGGATTCTAGGCAGGGGCTCTACCACCGAGCCACGCCCCCAGCCCCTCACTGGGGGATTCTAGGCAGGGGCTCTACCACTGAGCCACACCCCCAGCCCCTCACTGGGGGATTCTAGGCAGGGGCTCTACCACTGAGCCACGCCCCCAGCCCCTCACTGGGGGATTCTAGGCAGGGGCTCTACCACTGAGCCACACCCCCAGCCCCTCACTGGGGGATTCTAGGCAGGGGCTCTACCACTGAGCCACGCCCCCAGCCCCTCACTGGGGGATTCTAGGCAGGGGCTCTACCACTGAGCCACGCCCCCAGCCCCTCACTGGGGGATTCTAGGCAGGGGCTCTACCACTGAGCCACGCCCCCAGCCCCTCACTGGGGGATTCTAGGCAGGGGCTCTACCACTGAGCCACGCCCCCAGCCCCTCACTGGGGGATTCTAGGCAGGGGCTCTACCACTGAGCCACGCCCCCAGCCCCTCACTGGGGGATTCTAGGCAGGGGCTCTACCACTGAGCCACACCCCCAGCCCCTCACTGGGGGATTCTAGGCAGGGGCTCTACCACTGAGCCACACCCCCAGCCCCTCACTGGGGGATTCTAGGCAGGGGCTCTACCACTGAGCCACGCCCCCAGCCCCTCACTGGGGGATTCTAGGCAGGGGCTCTACCACTGAGCCACGCCCCCAGCCCCTCACTGGGGGATTCTAGGCAGGGGCTCTACCACTGAGCCACGCCCCCAGCCCCTCACTGGGGGATTCTAGGCAGGGGCTCTACCACTGAGCCACGCCCCCAGTTCCTTGCTGGGAGATTCTTAAGTAATTGCTCTACCACTGAGCCAGGCTGCAACCTCTCACTGATTCTAGGAAAGCGCCGTACTGCTGAGCCAAGAAGCTGAACCACACCTTTAGGCTTCCCTCCCATTTGATTCATCAGTAATCCCTGCTAATTCTTCCTCTTAAAATGTTTTAGTTTTTTTTTTTTTTTTTCCAGCCAGCTCAGGCTGACCTAGAACTTGCTATCTAGTTGACGAAGCCTTAAACTTTCTGCGTTTACCACGTGTTGGGACTCCAGGCTGAATCACCACTCCTGACCAGAGAGACCTTTGTAAAGATTCGTGGTGGTTTGGGGGCCAGTTCCTGGAAGTGGGGTGTTGTTCTGCCCTGTCACAGAGCAAGGGCGGCGTTAGGGTCTTCATGAACCTGGTTTGGGAGGCAGGAAGAGCGGGCTGGGTTAAACTCGTCACTGACATTAATATAAGAACCTGAGCGACCGCTCATGCTGAGCAGGATGTGGGGTTACTGAGTCACACTGCCGTTCGTTCGTTCGTTCGTGTAACGATTTTGTCTGTTTCTGTGTTCGGGCGCAGTAGTGGGGTAGACTTGCTTTTGCATATGTCTTCCTTGGTCACAGGTGACTTTGGCCGAGGTCAGTGTTCTGTGAGATCGTTTATGTCCAATACAACCTCATGGTCCCTACATTAACCAGACAACTCCTGACAGTTTTTTTTTCCTCCTCTTCCTCCTCATTCTCTCCCCACCCCTGAAACAGGGTCTCACATCATCCAGACTGCCCTCAAAGTTACTATGTAACTGAGGGCGAATTCAGCTTCAGACCCTCCTGCCTCCGTCTCCATTGCACTCGCCTTTTGCAACTCTGGGGAGAGAAGCCAGGGTTCCGTGCATGCCAAGCAAGCAAACGAACGTCCTTTATTTTTCATCTGGACACTGCTCCAGTCTCTGTCCTCTACCCTTTGGCGAGCCTGGAGGGGCGTTTGAGACAGGGTTGCTCTAGATAGCCCAGGCGGCTTCCAACTCATGCAATCCTTTTGTCTCAGCTTCCTGAGGCTGGAATTGTAAGCTTGAACCATTACACCTAGCCTTCTCTCTTCTCCTTCTCCTCCTCCTCCTCCTCCTCCTCCTCCTCCTCCTCCTCCTCCTCCTCACTCCTTCTTATTCTTACCCTTGATTTTTGTACAAGCTCTCACTGTGATTCTTTCTCATTACATTTATTTATTTATTTATTTATTTATTTATTATTTAGTGCATATGTTGGAGGTGAAGGTAGATGTTGCAGGATATTTCAAATATCCCGCGACAGACACGCGGAGGTCAGAAGACAATGCCTCTCTTTCCACCCGGTGGGTTCCAGGGATCCAACTCAGGCTGACAGGCTAGGAGACAAGGGCCTCTGTGTTCTGAGCCGTCTCACCCACTTTCTCTCTCTAGATACAGTCTCTCTGTGTAGCTGGCTCTGCTCAAACGTGTTATGCTCAGTCCCCTAAGTGCTCAGATTATAGGACTGGGCCACCAGGCCCAGGCTCGGCCTCCTCATGTTTCTGTTGAAGGATGATGTACACCCATAAGTGCCTACATAGACAGCTCAGCAGATCTGTACACTCCCGTCACACGCAAGGCCACCCTCCCTAGATGGAGATGGAAGAGGTATCTTCCAGGACAAGACTCTAAGAGAGAATGCCTGTTCATTTTTCTCTCACTATGGGTTAGTTCCGTCTGTCTCAGAGCTCCAAATGGACAATGTCACATGGTGTGTTGTCTTGCTTATGGCTTCTTTGAGTCACACAGTTTTAAATATCCATCTCTGTAGCTGTGTGTACCATCTGTTGAAACTTCCCATTGCTGGGCAATTGAATGAAGGGACCACTCTTGGTTTTTACATTTGTTTTTATCCTTTTTTGGAAGGGAGGGATGATATTGGGGATGCGACCCAAGGCTTCATACATGCTAGGTGAGTGCTCCACCATGAAGCACTATCTTACCCCCTCACTGGGGGATTCTAGGCAGGGGCTCTACCACTGAGCCACGCCCCAGCCCCTCACTGGGGGATTCTAGGCAGGGGCTCTACCACTGAGCCACACCCCAAGCCCCTCACTGGGGGATTCTAGGCAGGGGCTCTACAACTAAGCCACACTCCCAGCCCCCCACTGAGGGATTCTAGGCAAGGACTCTACCACTGAGCCACACCAGGGGATTCTAGGCAAGTTTTCTACTGCTGACCCCTAGGCCACTATTCTAGATTTCCAATAACATTTTTGTTGTTTTAAATTTAAAGGACATATTGCGGTGCCCAGCACACATGATAGGTGTTCAAGAATTCTTTGTCCACTTTTATTTATTTTTGAGACTCACCTATGTATGCAATGCATTTTGATTTTATAGACCCTCTCAGTCATTTCTTGATAGATATTTGGTGTTATCTCCCAGCCCAACCATATTGAGAGTCATATTCACTTCTAAATCCCAACTCCTTTTCAGTTCTCTACCCTTACTCCTCCAAAGTCTTAATCTCTTAGCCGAGATGTTTATGTTTTGATTCTTTGAGATAGGATCTCACTCTGTAGTCCAGCCAGGCCTGGAACTCACTATGCTTCAGACTTCTGGCAATCCTCCTGCCTCAGCTCTCTAAGGGCTCTGATGACCGGCGGAGTGTCAATAAATGACTTGTAAATAACAGTTTTCCCAATTGTTTAACTAATGCCTGTCTCTGCTATCCGAGTAGGAGCTCTGTGAAGACACACAGGGGTTCTGCCTCAGTGTCCCCAATCAGCAGGCCAAGGCAACCCGAGCACACCTTGAATGCCCCTGTCTCTCTCTGAACCCTGGTACTCCCTTTGCCTCCAAACTCACACATCCTTTATCCAGGGGACTGTCAGGGAACCTCTACTCCCTCTTGCCCTTTCTCTCCTTGGCAAGGGCACAGGGCAGGGGCCCGCTCTCTCCCTGTGGCTGACGCACCTAAAGACGGGCCCGCCCCACAGCGGACGCTGAGTTGGCCTGGTTGGGCAAGGCCAGGGTTGCCCCGGGGTAGGTTACTCATCTGAGGCTCAGGTAAGAGGGCCCGGGCTGGAAGGCGGCACACCCAGGGGGGACGCGGAGAGAGCAGGACGCAGCCATGGATGCTGCCAAGAGAGGAGATGCACAGACAGTGGTCTGGACCACCGGCTGGCTGCTGCTGCTGCCGCTACTGCTCTGTGAAGGTCAGTGTGGCGCCAGCAGGGCAGAGTGGGGGGCTCCTGAGGAAGAAAATCCCCCAGCCCTTCACAGGAAGTCCTTTAAGGAAAGTTGATGCCAGTCAAAGGCAGGCTGTGAGTTCTATCCTGGGCAGAGAGGGGCTGTCGGGAAGGTTCTCCCACACTGAGCAGGCAACTGTGAGAGAGGTACCCCCCCCATTCCCGAGACAGGGGCTCCACGTCCGGGGTCTCCTCCCCTGAGAATAAATAGATGGGAGAGGAAAGCTCCCAATGCTGGCCCAGGGGGGCGGGAAGGAAGAGGGTCCTGCGTGTCCCCTGCCCTGTGACTTGTGGGAAGGCTTCTCCTGCTGCTCTGGCTGCTCGGTAGGATCGTCTCACCCGGGGACAGAGGCCACCTGGAAAGACTGTCTCCGGTGTTGGGATCAGTTTTTAACAAAGAGCACTCGGTTCTATCCGGCCCACACCCTCAGGAGCGCAGGCCCTGGAGTGTTACAGCTGCATTCAGAAGGCGGATGACGGATGCTCTCCGCACAAGATGAAGACGGTCAAGTGTGGTCCAGGAGCGGACGTCTGTACCGAGGCGGTGGGGGCGGTGGAGACCAGTAAGTACCACCCGGTGGTCCCTTCGGACTCCTCCGGGGAGACTCCGCCTCCTTACAGACCTTTCCATTTCAGCTCTCACCCAGACTTTGCAGCACAGGCTCGCACTTCTTTCTTTAGATAGGCAGGGGGCCGGGGTGGGGGTGGGGTTGATGGCTGCAAACTGCTCAGTACTGACCGGGAGAGCCCTAGGCTGAGGGCACATCCCACCACCCACTCCCAGCCTCACTCCCCACGTGAAGGCTCACCCACCAACACAGAGCTCACTGAGGCTCCGAGTCAAACTTCACTCTTAAGTTTGCAGGCTCCTTAGTAATGCCACCTTCCTCCCAAGTCATCTGTAGGGTACTGTGGTCTGGAACCCCGGCTCCAGATCACACACTAGATAAACCCGAGACACAGCCTCAGCTCCTTTGGCGTTTATGTTTTGAGACAGGGTCTTGCTAAGTCTCTCAGTTTGAACACTCCAATGAAAGTTCAGGCAGATGAATCTTCTCCCTCGGTCTCCCGAGTCACGGGGGTGACAGGCTTGTACCACCAGGTCCGGCTTTGTTTGCTCGTGGCAGGGTCTCGTTATGCACTGAAAGCTGAAAGGGGTTCCAGGTCCCTCTGCTTCAGCCTTCCCAGTAGCTGGGACTGCAAGGCTCGCTCGTACCACTACGTTTGTCCCTAGCCATTTTCCCCGCTTCCAGTATCTTAATTGAATCCCCCTGAAGCTACTCTCGGAGGCCCCCCCCCCCCCGCTTTTTCTGATGTACCCATCGAGGCCCCTCTCCTCCAGGCTCCTGTGGTAGCCCCTCTCTCAATCAGCCTGCTCTTCTCTTTGACACCCCCTCTCCCCCTGTAGCTCTCTTCCTAGGGATCTGCTCTCTTTAAGGTCCCCCCCACCCCCGCTCACCGAGGCAGACCCAGGAGCATTGTTCATTCAAAGCCCCGCCCCGCTGAGGCTCTGATTGCTCGCACCCCGCCCCCTTTTTTCCGTGCAGTCCACGGGCAATTCTCTGTGGCGGTGCGTGGCTGTGGTTCTGGACTCCAGGGCAAGAACGACCGAGGACTGGACCTGCACGGGATCCTGGCCTTCATCCAGTTACAGCAGTGCACCGAGGACCGATGCAACAACAAACTTAACCTCACCTTGCAAGGCCTCAACCCCGCAGGTCGGTGGCAGGCGGAGCCATACTAAGGCTGGGAGCCGAGGCTGCTGCAAGCTGAGGCAGGGCTGCGGGGGTGGCGGGTGAGAAGACCGGCGGACCTCAACGCTGCATGCAACCTAGGTTGCTACTGTAGGGGGTGAGGATAAGAGAAAAGCGACAGAGACGCAGGTACAGCAAGCCACGCCTGAGGAGCCCGCCTGTCGAGCTAGATGTCTCTGCAGGCCAAGCTGGCTTTGAACTTGCTGTCTTCCTGCCCTAGCTTCCTGAGTAGGTGGGAGCACAGGCCCGAGCCATCTCTTGACCCTTCCTTTTCTGTTTCCACTCCTTCCTGCTGCCCCCCAACCCCCGCAGGCAACGAGAGTGCGTATGAGCCCAACGGTGCACAGTGCTACAGCTGCCTGGGGAAGAGCCGCGAGGAGTGCCAGGGCACCATGCCTCCGGTTGTGAATTGCTATAACGCCAGCGGCCGCGTTTACAAGGGCTGCTTCGATGGCAACGTCACCTTGACGGCAGGTGAGCCAACCCCTGAAGGAGCTTGAGATAGCCCTTCGCAGCAGGAGGATGCTTCACCTAAAGGGTCCAACCCTACAACAAACGCTGGAAATTGCCCTTGATTTTGCTGCTTGCCTTGATCTACAGTATCATGGGAAATGCAGTCTAGTACCCTAAAGACCCCGCGATTGTGTGTGTGTGTGTGTGTGTGTGAACAATACTGTAGAAGATTGCCGGGTTTCATGGAGGACCATGAAACGAGACTTGTGTTTAAGCTTATAAACTTTTTAACTGTGTTCCCTGGGGAAATCTGGTTTGAGCCCTGAAAACTTAGGGGTCTCAATTGTTCCACAATATTAAGGGATAGAGTTCAGGGCTGGAGACATGGCTCAGTGGTAGAGGCCCCTTCTAGAATCCCCCAGTGAGGGGCTGGGGGTGTGGCTCAGTTGTAGAGCCCCTGCCTAGAATCCCCCAGTGAGGGGCTGGGGGCGTGGCTCAGTGGTAGAGGCCCTGCCTAGAATCCCCCAGTGAGGGGCTGGGGGCGTGGCTCAGTGGTAGAGCCCCTGCCTAGAATCCCCCAGTGAGGGGCTGGGGGCGTGGCTCAGTGATAGAGCCCCTGCCTAGAATCCCCCAGTGAGGGGCTGGGGGTGTGGCTCAGTTGTAGAGCCCCTGCCTAGAATCCCCCAGTGAGGGGCTGGGGGCGTGGCTCAGTGGTAGAGCCCCTGCCTGGAATCCCCCAGTGAGGGGCTGGGGGCGTGGCTCAGTGGTAGAGCCCCTGCCTGGAATCCCCCAGTGAGGGGCTGGTACACCATGGGAGAAGTTCTTTAATCCCTTCTGGTGCCAGGTATTTTTCAGGAGCTCTATTTCAGATTCTTAAGACTAAAATTTAGCAGGGAACTGATAAAGGAAAAGGTGAGGCTATGTTTGAGTTTTGATCACAGAATTGTCTCTGTTGAAGCCTTTCTTCCAAGACAAATCTGGAAACCTGGGTTCCACCCTTTTCCCCTCAAAGCATTTAGTGGAAACACAGTCCGTTGTGAGCAGATGGCAAGAGCATATTGCTCTGGAGAAAGTGGGACCAGAGTTAAGCTGTTTGCGTTCATGAGTTCACAGTCCTCCTCTGTGTCATGTCGGGGTTTGCTGCTCTTGTCTTGTTCCAGACCCCCGCCCCCACCCCAGGCTTCACTTAAGCTTGTGCCAACTCCTATTTGTCCAATGACAGGCCTTTCTGTGTCTCTCTTACAGCCAATGTGACTGTGTCCTTACCTGTCCGAGGCTGCGTCCAGGATGAGTCCTGCACCCGTGATGGGGTGACCGGTCCAGGCTTCACACTTAGTGGTTCGTGCTGCCAGGGACCCCGCTGTAACTCCGACCTCCGCAACAAGACTTATTTCTCCCCCCGAATCCCACCCCTAGTCCTACTGCCCCCTCCAACTACCCTAGCCCCATCTACTAGCACCCAGACCTCCTCCACCAGTACCTCCAAAGGCGCTGCAACCACAACCAACTCTACCACCAGGCCCACGTCCGCCCCAGCCAGCCACACTTCTCCCCACGCAGCAGAACACGAAACTGTACTGCAAGAAGAGGAGTCGCGTTTGACTGGAGGAGGTGCTGCGGGTCACCAAGACCGCAGCAATACGGGGAAGACCCCCCCAAAGGGCGGGGCTCAGATCCCGGCTAACCAAGGCTCTGTGGTTCTGGGGTCTGGGTTGCCAGCTCTTCTGTTGACTGTGGTTGCCGGTGCGCTGCTGTGAGATGCCCAACTCACCTTGCTTCCCTGGCCCTGGGGTACCAACTCTTTCCGTTTCCCACTGGACTGGACTGCCTCAGCCCCCGTCCTCCGGCTTCTCCAGTTCCACTCACTGCATTGGTTTGCAGTTCCGGGAAGCAGCCAACTGTTGTAAATACACTGCTGGGGTGGCCCAGCTTTTTGATGCCGCCACTGCATCCCCCGATGGCGACTAGGACAGGGGGAGGCAAAATCTACTGGCTGAGCGGTGGCCCGGATTGTCCCTGGCTAGCTTCCTCTTCCCGTGTTCATAGCTAGGCTGGAAGATTACCAGGCAGGTGGACAGTGGATTCATCTCCTGAATGCTGTACTTGCCTGCCGTCTTTCCAGGAATCCCGTTCCCGTCTTCCTCAGGAGACTGTGAACTGCTCTAGGAGAGGGACTTGCTCTCGCCTTTCTATGTGTTCTGGCTGGCACAGGAAGGCATCAATAAAGATTTAGTTACTTTGTATAGTGAGTTAACTGAGTCTCTTCCACCCCGTTCATCTTTCATACCAAGGTCTTTATAGCCTTTTTCTTCTTTTTTCTTTCTCAAAATGGAGCCAAGGACAACCCATTCTTAGCAAGTTTCAGGATAGCCAAGATTACACAGTAACGCCTTCTCCCTACCCCCCCCCCCCACATCCCCGATCATTATATACTTGAATAGAATTTAAAACTGGAAAGCTGGGATACGGCAGCACACACCTTTAGTCTCAGCACTTGGGAGGTAGAGGCAGGAGAATCAGGGCCAGCCTGGGCTACATGGAATTCTGTCTATTGAGATGGATCGCTGAGGAACAGGTGCCTGCTATCCTGCCTGAGGACTTCAGTTCAATCCTGGGAGCCCACATGGTAGAAAAAAAGGAGCTGCTTGTCCTCTGACCCCCACTTGTGAGCCATGGCTCACAAGTCTGTGTTCCCCTTCCCACAAACAAAATAAAAAAAATTACACATTATAAGGAAATTAACCATGGACAGGAAGGAAGGTAAGGCCTGAGAGAGTTGATAGATGAGACAGGCCACATACTCACTTTGTTCAACATATTTTGTTGAAATAGGTTCTGCTATGTAGCCCTGGCTGTCCTGAACTTGCTTCACAGGCCAGGCTAGCCTCGAACCCTTGACACAAAGACTTACCATGCATCTTCCATTAGCCTTGGACTGGGTCTCCAAAGTGCTGGGATTACAGGTCTGTACCTCACTTTAGCATCTCGGTTTTAGAAAGAGGTGATCAAGAAAGTAAGGTAGTAGGAGTTTGCAGAGATGGCCCAGTCAGTAAGGTTGGGCGTGCTTGCATGAGGATCTGGGTTTGGTCTCAGAAGCCACAAGAAAAAGCTGGCCACGGTGGCCCGTGATTATCATCCCAGCTCTCAGGAGTAGAGATGGAATGACAGAATTCCTGGGATAAGGAGCCAGCCAGCCAGCTGAGAGTTCCAGGTGAATGACAGGTCCTGTCTCAAGAAGCAAGGTGGGGGTCTGGAGAGATGAAGAGGTAAAGAGTAAAGAGCCTGGTTGGGTTCCCAACACCCACGTGGCTGCTCTCAAGCTTCAATAACACCAGGTCTATTGTATCCGATGTCCTCTTCTGGCCGTCATAGGAACTGCACGATGTGGTGCACAGACACACAAAGCACTCATACATACACATAAAAATAAATAAATCTTGCCAAGGTGCGGCCACAGCCTGGGTTCAGGTGCTGAGCCAGGGGAGAGGTATCAGTGAGAAGACACGAACTGTCCAACCACCAGATGAGTTTCACGCAAGTGGCTGGCCCCGATTAGCTCAAGCCGTCTTTATTTATACATCAAAAGCGTGCATGTTTTTCCATACCGACAAACAAGTTTTTCCCATCCCATCCTCCAACGTTAACCTCCGGCAAAACCAGATATGTCAAATATGTTTTTTTCCCCCAAATTTTGAACTAAAACATCTGTAAATCAAAAACAACACTTACCATTTTGCTTGCTTGGCCAAATATTGAGCTAGTTACATCCGTCTTTACAAAACTAAAAGGTGATAGACATAGGCACATATTCTCAATGAAGGAACCAGCTCCCCATTTCGGCAGCCATTACAGCTGAACACCTGCTTACCATGACCTTGTCCTAGTCACTAAAAGGTTAGGTGCCTGCCTCGTGGCAAGGAACCAATCAGAAGTTAGCTGGTGGCGCTATGCTTTACGGCTCTTGGTGTGCTTTATGAACAAGTACACAGCAATGACTCGCAGAGCATAGCAACCACCCTGGGAGGGCCTGTGGGCCATAACAACCAATTGACCAATCAACACAGGGCAAGCCCTCCAAGCCTGGAGCCACACCAATCCTGAGCCTGGGCATACCCCTAGACACTCCCCTTACGCTGCCCTACAAGATCTCTATACAGCTGGTTGGAGCTATCTTTGCTAGCCATCCACCATGGCGGGTGGGTGAAAGACCCGAGCTAACATGGGGTTAGCTCTTTAAACAATAATAAAGCCTCATACAGTTTGCATTAAGCTTTGGACTCCACCTGGTGTTTGGGGTGACCTCGGTCCTGGGCTGAGACCCCAGAGACCTGAGTTTTTCCGGGGGGTCTAACACTCAAGAATAACAATCCCGTTCAAAACCTATTTATAGAAATGGGGTGATATGGCCCAGCTTTGGTGGCACACGCCTTTAATCCCAGCACTCAGGAGGCAGAGGCAGGTGGATCTCTGTGAGTTCGAGGCCAGCCTGGTCTCCAGAGGGAGTGCCAGGATTGGTTGGCTTCAAAGCTACACAGAGAAATCCTGTCTCGAAAAACCAAAAAAAAAAAAAAATAATAATAATAATAAAAAGAAAAAAAAGAAAAAAAAAAAGAAGAAATGGGGTGATCTGCCTCCATACTGTCAGCACTGAATGAGAACAGCTCCCAGGGTCTGGGGTGACAGCTGGCATCCCTGGACAAGAAACCCGAGAAGTATCAGCTCCAAAGAATTTTAGGGGAAAACATTCAAGAAAAGTTGGGTTTTCCATGAATGACCACGTCTGTCCCATGCATGGCTGACAAAATGACACTAAAACTGTCAAGAGAACCATCAATACTCTGAGAGAGAAGAGAGCATGCAGGTGGCGTGGCCCCAGCAATATTCTGTGCTGTCCCGATGTCCGCTGGTTCTTGCCAAGTGATACTGTCCCTGTGGACTTTTGCCTCATCTGGAGACCCGTTGGACAAGCACTCACATACTGGTTCAAAACTGGGCTGCACGGCTCCCAACAAAATCTTAAGTAATGAAGGTGGGCGGTACCTGAGGGGGGCAGGTGAGAGAGTGTGTACCTGCACACTCAGAGAGAAGACTGGAGAATACTCAAAGAAAGAAGGAGAAGGTGACGGAAGACAAAGGAGAGTGCCTTAGACAGGCTCCCTGCGACCAAAGTGGAATTAAATAAAGAACTATAACCCGCCAAATAAACAATAAGTAAACCAAAAAGTAATCCATATGGAAGAAACGCAGGCTTGTATTGAAAGTCATAAGAGCCCATATTGGGAAATACGAGTCATCACTGGTATGAATACATAAACACTAAGATGGATGTCCTAGTTTGTGTCAACCTAGATGGATCTGAGAAGTTGCAATTTCAGTTGAGGGGCGGCCTCTGTCACACTGGCCTGTAAGAATGTCTATGGGATACTTTCTTGATTACTGATTGACATGAGAGGGTCCAGCCCACAGTGGGTAGGGGCATCCCTAGGCAGGTGGACCTGAGCTGTATAAGAAAGATAGCTGAGCAAGCCACAGAGAGCAAGGGCCAGTGAGCATCATGGCCTCTGCGTCAGTTCCTGTCTCCAGGTTCCTGCCTTGGCTCCTCTCAATGTCAGATGATAACATGGAAGCATGAGACAAATAAATCCTTTTCTCCCTCAAGTTTCTCTTGGTCAATGTTTTATCATAGTAACAGATAAGGACATTGGGAGTGGTATGACCCAGTGAGGTGGATCAAACATTCAAGGCCAATTTGGGTTACTTAAGACCCTGTCTCAAAAAAACAAAAAACAAAAAACAAACCCAATAAATAAAAAGAAATGAAAATTGGCCGGGGGGAGTGACTTGATAGAAAGCGTGCCTTTGTAACACGAATAAATAAATGACCCAGAGACTGATATTGGGGTTCAAGCTTCAAGCAGAATATCAGAAAAGCAAAGCCGGCCACTGGCTCTCACCTCTAGCTGAGGCTGAAAGGGCTGTTCACACACAGGAGCTCTTCACCAAGTCTCAAACTGCTGCCTCTCCTCAGTGTGGCAAGAGAACAAATGCCTCTTTGAGACTTTGCTCCTGTTTTATATACTTCCCTACTGTTGGGATTAAAGGTGTGAGCTGTAATTCTCTTTTACATTGGTTCACTCTTGTGTAGATCTGGGTGGCCTTGGACTCACAGAGATCTGTCTATCTCTTAATCCTGAGTCCTAGGATTAAAGGTATGTACCACCTCCTCTTAGTTTCTGGCTTCTGGGATTAAAGGTGTGTGTCACCACTGCCTGATCTTTATAACCTGAGGCTGACTTTGCTTTCTGAATCCTCAGTCAAGCTTTAGTAAGTCATAAATAAGGTATCACTACATGTCTTAGTATTCAGGGAGTCTTGTCTTTGAACCCCAACACTTCATAAAACCGGGTGAGTTGGTTCATGCCTGTAATGCACTTGGCAGTGGAAGGCAGGACAGTCAGGAAGTTTATGGTCTTCCTTGGCTATATAGTGAGCTGGAGGATAGCCTGGGCTAGAAAAAAAGGAACAAAGAAAGCTCTTGTTTTTTTCTTTTCTATTTTGGTTTTTCAAGGCAGGGTTTCTCTGTGTAGCCCTGGTTGTCCTGGAACTCACTCTGTAGACCAGGCTGGCCTTGAACTCTCAGAGATCCTCCTGCCTCTGCCTCCCTAATGCTGGGACCAAAGGCGTGCACCACCACTGCCTGGCAGAAAGTTCTTTCTTGTGATCCAAAGTTGACTAATGAAAATCGAAGACCTATCCAGGTAGACATGGTGGCATATAGCTAACAGTTCAGCTCTTGGGAGGCTGTGTCAGCAAGACTGAAAAGTCAAGGCCAGTCTGAGTGATATAGGGAGATGATTCTCAAAAAACAGAAAAGCAAGGGGCTCTGAGGTGGTGCAGCTCATGAGGGTTTGAGTTTGGGTCCCTAGCACCCAGGTAAAAGCTGGCTGGCTGTGGTGTGTGCCCTGTAAGAGGGGAGGCAGAGACAGGAGGATTCCTGACCTTGCTGTTGGCTGGTCTTGCCAGGCAGTAAACGCCAAGTTCAGGGAAAGAGACTGTTACGATGAATTTTTCTGCCACCCACTTGAGTTCTGCCTGCCACGTGGACGGCCAAAATAATACACAGAGACTTATATTAGGTACAAATGCTGCTTGGCCAATGACTAGGATTTTTCATCTGCTAGTTCAGTTTTAATTATCATAAATCTATATATTTTATAAGACTTATCTTGTCGGACACCTTCCACTGGTGTCCTCATCCCTGGGATCACATGGTGGCTCAGAGCAGAGAGCAGGAGGAAGAACGAAGGGGAAAGGAACAACTTCCTGCTTGTCCTTGCTTAAATATGAGTCTCCCTGCTATGCCATTTCCTGCCTGGATCACCACTTCTTTACTACATTTCCCAGAATCCTCCTTGATTCCTAGTCCCATCTAAGTTGCTGCCTCATTGGCCAAAAAGTACTTTATTCAACAATCAATAAGATGAACATACACAGAAGTACATCCCCCATCAAGAGACCCTGTCTCAAAGACAAAGAAGGAGAGATCAGAGAAAGAAGTCCAAGTTGAGCGCTGGCCACCATAGCTCCCGTACACAATCACATGCTCACACACATGCACCTACACCCACATGAACACAAATGTGTGCATGCGTTTATAACACACACACACACACACACACACACCATTTAAAACATCTGACCAGCCAGGCACTGGTGGCGCACGCCTTTACTCTCAGCATTTGGGAGGCAGAGGCAGGTGGATCTTTGTGAGTTTGAGGCCAGCCTGGTCTACAGAGTGAGTTCCAGGACAGCCAGGGATACACAGAGAAATCCTGTCTCAAAACAACGACAATGGGCTGGAGAGATGGCTCAGAGGTTAAGAGCACTGCTGCTATTCCAGAGGTCCTGAGTTCAATTCCCAGCAACCACATGGTGGCTCACAACCATCCGTTATGAGATTTGGTGCCCTCTTCTGGTGTGCAGATATACATGGAAGCAGAATGTTGTATACACAATAAAATAAAAATAAAATCTAAAAAAAATTATTAAACAAACAAACAAACAAACAACGACAATAACAAAACAAAACAACCAACAAGCAAACTAAGCGTCAAAAAAGAAAGAAATCTTTTGTTTTTGGTTTTTCAAGACAGGGTTTCTCTGTGTAGCTTTGGAGCCTATCCTGGCACTCGCTCTGGAGACCAGGCTGGCCTAGAACTCAAAGAGATCCATCTGCCTCTGCCTCTCAAGTGCTGGGATTAAAGACATGTGCCAGCAACGCCGTGCAAGAAAGAAATCTGAAAGAAGTATAGATAGAGTCAAAATGTGACAAAAGAACCCTCATCAGAGCAATCACTGGTTCAGTCAAAAACCGCTAACACAGGGGAGGCACAGGGTACACCTACAGGCTCCAGTTAGACCAACACTAGATGCTTATAAACACCACAGATGGGAACAGTGACGTAACAGGGAGAGCACTGCAAACTGCACCTGAACCAAGTAATCAGGAGCATGGGGAGCCATGGACAAACAGACACCACGTGGGTTAAACCGGGCAGAGAAGATGCACAGAACCTGACTGTAGTCACATGGAAACAGCAGACAGGTCCCCCAAGGTGCAGGGAGGGATGGGTGTCCTCTACTAGAGCGGACTGAGTCACTTGCAAAAATGTTTTGGGGACGTGGAGTGTGGAGCAGGGCTGGTGCTTGCACTCGGTGCTTCACACACACACGACATTACCATAAGTAAAATTCAGCTAAAAAAAAAAAAAAAAAAACCGAAAACTCAGCACAGGTGTAAACAGAGTGGGACGCCATTTGTAGGCAGAGTTTCTCATTGAGACCACTGATCAGCTCTCTCCTGCCAGCTGGTTCCCAAATAATCACCCGGAAGCTTATTAGTAATTATAAGTGCTCTGCCGATAGCGTAGGCTTGTTACTAAATAGCTCTTACAATTTCAATTAACCCATTTTTTTTCTTTTTTAGCTCGGCATGTTCATCTTGCTTCTTTCTGAGTCTTCCCGCCACCCCCGTGATTCAGCCCTTCACTCCAGAGTCCTCTTAGTTTGGGTCTCCTGCCTAACCTCTTCCTGTCCAGCTGGTGGCCAGTCAGCTCTTTTATTAAACAAATTAGAAGGTGCCTTGGCAAAGACATGTCTTCACGGTGTACCAAAAGTTTATTCCACAACACAGAGGGGCTGGAGCGATAGCTCAGTGGCTAAGAGTGCCAGCTGTTCGTGCAGAGGATCCGGTTTGATACCAACACCCACATCAGGAAGCTCACAACCACCCCTAACTCCAGTTTCAGGAGATCCAATGCCCTGTCTTGACTTTTGCAGGCACTAGGCATGCAAAGCAGTCATACAAATTAGGTAAATGAATAAATCTTTAAAAACCCTCAAGAATCCACACTTGAGTTCATGTGTGCTCGGCTATTAATTTCTATGTGTGCCTAATGTGTATTTAAGAGACAGATGTTTAGGGCTAAAGGAGCAATGTGCCAATAACTTTCAGACTATTCAGAATAAAACATGTAATACTAGAGAACTGATGAAGGATAGACATTAATAACTTATTTGTAGAAAGTCTTGTTAGGTAGCCCAGGTTGATCTTGAACTCAAGATCCTTCTGGTTCAGACTTGCACGTTTTGAGAGGTTTGTCTGCATTCTTTGCACTTTTTTTGAAAAACAGTCTTATGTCGCCCAGGTTGGCCTTGAACCCACAATGTACCTAAGGGTGGCCTTGAACTCCCAATCCTCCAGCTCCCACCCCCCAAGTGCTGGGGACACTGGTGTTCATCACTGTGCCTCGTTTCTTTCTTTCAAATACCCTGTTTGAATCACTCCTTGCTGAATGAGTTGGAGCATGTCAAATGGTATTTTTGGTTTTCAGTATTGCCTCACCAGAAGAACGGAGCATACCACATAATATAGGTATGAAGATAAGATCTCATAAATCATCTAAACCAATTCAGGGTGCTCCCAATACTCAATAAATGTTATTCTTATAATTTCCACAGAGTCTGGCACGGGTTCTACACATCGATCCTTGTGGTTTATTTGTTTTTGTGTTTTTTAAAATTTTTTTCCAACTTTTTTATTTGAATTAGAAACAGGATTTGTTACATGGCAATCCCAGTTCCCTTCTCCCACCCGTCCTCCCCTACCCCCCCCAATTAAAACCTTATCTGTCACATATCTTTTCTGCTCCCCCTGGAGGGTGAGGCCTTCCATAGGGTGTCATCAGAGTCTATCATATCCTTTGGGATAGGGCCTAAGCCCACCCCCATGTGTCTTGGCTCAGGGAGAATTCCTCTATGTGGAATGGGCTCCCAAAGTCCACACCTATGCTAGGGATAAATACTAGGCTTCTACAGGAGGTCCTATAGATTTCTGAGGTTTCCTCACAGAAACCCATGTTCCTGGGGTCTGGATCAGTCCCATGCTGGTATCCCAGCTATCAGACTGGTGATCAAGAGCTCCCGGATGTTCAGGTCAGCTGTTTCTGTGGGTGTTTTTTTTTTTTTTTTTTTTTTTTTTTTTGAGACAGGGTCTCTCTGTATGGCTTTGGAGCCTATCCTGGCACTCACTCTGTAGACCAGGCTGACTTCGAACTCACAGAGTTCTGCCGGCCTCTGCCTCCCGAGTGCTGGGATTAAAGGTGTGCACCACCAACACCCGGAAATCCTTGTGGTTTTGGTGGCTGTTCTGGAAGTTGCTCTGTAAACCAGTCTGGCCTTGAACCCACAGAGGTCTGCCTGCCTCTGTCTCTTGAATGCTGGGAATAAAGTTGCCTGCCATCATGGCTAGCATTGCTGTTGACTTAAAAATATTTATTTTTATTTGTGTGTGCATATATGTGCATGTGTGTGTATGTGCATTAGAGCTCCCTGGAACTGGAGTGACAGGTGGTTGTGAGCCACCCGATGTGGGTGCTGGATTTGAACTCAGATCCTCTGTAAGAGTAATATGTGCTCTTAACCGCTGATCTATCTATCCAGCCATTATCTTTGGTCACTTTTGGACATTTCCTCAGCCCTCACAGGCAAGTTATTTTTTTTTCCTAGGCTCCACCCACGTGGGCCCTATCATTAGGATAGATTCAGTTGTCAGTGAACTGTAATCCTAATTGCCTTGATGAATGACGGGATAAACTTCCCTGTGGGTGGGGTGAGAGTTGCATTAACGCTGGAATCCGTGTCTCTCCTAGGCTTGCATTAGATCAGGAAGAAGATGGGCAAGCTGGTTACATCCTGTTTTTACTGCCGAGGTGAACTGGGCAGGTGACTTCATTTCTGTGTGCCCACTGTCTCCTCTGTGTAACCACACGGACTTCCGAGCACGAGCCTGAGAGCGAGTCCTGTGGGAGAGGATCATGCGCAGAGCACGATGGAAGCAACTGTTGGTTCTAGCCTCTGTCTGCTGCTTTCTTTGCTTACATCTCCCAGGCAACACGCACAGTGCCAGCCTGTGAAACACACAGGAGGATCTGAGTGTCAAGCTAGTGAGTCAGAAATTTCCGGGCTAGGATGTAGCTCAGTGAGCGGAGTGTTTGCCTACAGTATAGGCTGAGGATATAGTTTAGTGGTGGAGTCCCTGCCTAGAATCCCCAGGGAGGGGCTGGGGGCGTGGCTCAGTGGTAGAGCCCCTGCCTAGAATCCCCAGGGAGGGGCTGGGGGCGTGGCTCAGTGGTAGAGCCCCTGCCTAGAATCCCCAGGGAGGGGCTGGGGGTGTGGCTCAGTGGCAGAGCCCCTGCCTAGAATCCCCCACAGAGGAGCTGGGGGCGTGGCTTGTGGTAGAGCCCCTGCCTAGAATCCCCCAGTGGTGGGCTGGGGGCGTGGCTCAGTGGTAGAGCCCCTGCCTGGAATCCCCCAGTGAGGGGCTGGGGGCGTGGCTCAGCGGTAGAGCCCCTGCCTAGAATCCCCCAGTGAGGGGCTGGGGGCGTGGCTCAGTGGTAGAGCCCCTGCCTGAATCCCCCAGTGAGGGGCTGGGGGCGTGGCTCAGTGGTAGAGCCCCTGCCTGGAATCCCCCAGAGGGGCTGGGGGTGGCTCAGTGGTAGAGCCCCTGCCTGAATCCCCCAGTGAGGGGCTGGGGGTGTGGCTCAGTGGTAGAGCCCCTGCCTGGAATCCCCCAGTGAGGGGCTGGGGGCGTGGCTCAGTGGTAGAGCCCCTGCCTGGAATCCCCCAGTGAGGGGCTGGGGGCGTGGCTCAGCGGTAGAGCCCCTGCCTGGAATCCCCCAGTGAGGGGCTGGGGGCGTGGCTCAGCGGTAGAGCCCCTGCCTGGAATCCCCCAGGGAGGGGCTGGGGGCTGTGGCCCTGCATATCACAAGACTTTGGGTTTCATTCACAACACCACCAAAGAAAACCAATTTACCGAATAAACAATGCATCAGTGTTCATGCATGCAATCCCAGAATTTTTGAGACTGAGGCTGGAAGACTGCCAAGAAGTCAAGGCCCTAACTAGGTGAGGTAGTGAGATCTCATCTCAAAAATAAATTTTTATTGGAGACATAGAAACAGCAGGAAGTGGAGTTGTCTTTAGTCACGGAGAAAGGCCGACAGTAAGTCTTCCCTGTGTTTTTCCCAAGCTTTGAGGTCCATGCTTGAGGAACAGATTTCAACAGCAGGCAGGGCTTATGACAAGGGAAAGGCGGCCCTGCTTAAACTGGCCTTGCTGGTTCTTTCCCAGTGTGTGATTTTAATGAAGGGTTTATTTTGTTTTAATTATGTAACCAATCATGAATATATTCTTGCTGGAAAACATGCAACACACCCACACACGCTTGCACTCCTGCACTCCTGTGTGCACATGCACGCACCCCCCCACACCTGTGCATGTACATATGCACACACGAGCACACACACGAGCACACACACGAGCACACACATACACACACACATACACACACACATACACACACACACACACACACACACACACACACACACACACACACACAGGAGCTGAGCCCTTCGAGGACTGGGCTGTCAATCAACTGGGGCAGGGAAGCTGGAACATAGCTGCAAATGTCTTTTTTTTTTTTTTTTTAAGATTTAAAACTTTTTCTTTTTGGTTTTTTGACAGGGCTTCTCTGTGAGGCTTTGGAGCCTATCCTGGCACTGGCTCTGGAGACAAGGCTGGCCTCGAACTCACAGAGATCCACCTGCCTCTGCCTCCGGAGTGCTGGGATTATGGCATGCACCACCAACGCCTGGCAAGATGTAAGACTTTTCTTTCTTTCTTTCTTTCTTTCTTTCTTTCTTTCTTTCTTTCTTTCTTTCTTTTTTTTTTTTGGTGTTTCAAGACAGGGTTTCTCTGTGGCTTTGGAGGCTGTCCTGGAACTAGCTCTTGTAGACTAGGGTGGTCTCGAACTCACAGAGATTCACCTGCCTCTGCCTCCTGAGTGCTGGGATTAAAGGCGTGCGCCACCAATGCCTGGCAAGATTTAAAACTTTTTAAAGATTTATTTATTTTATTTTCTGTGTCTAAGTGTTTTGCCTACATGTATGCTGTACATCCTATACATGCCGGGTGGTCTTAGAGGTCAGAAGAAGGCATCAAATTCCCTTGAACTGGAGTTATGGAGGGTTTTGAGCCACCATGTGATTGTTGGGAATGGGACTGAGAGGGTGTGCAAGACCAATAATGCTTAGCCACCAAGCCATCTCTCTGCTCTTATCTCTCAAAATGATAAATGTGCTGGGCGTTGGTGGCACACGCCTTTAATCTCAGCACTTGGGAGACAGAGGCAGGAGGATCTCTGTGAGTTCGAGGCCAGCCTGGTCTCCAGAGCGAGTTCCAGGATAGGCTCCAAAGCTACAGAGAAACCCTGTTTCGAAAAAACCAAAAAAAAAAAAATGATAACTGCATGTAACTTACTAACAATTATTAGTGAGTGGGAGTTGGGGAGATGGCTCAGAGGTTACGAGCGCTGGCTGCTCTTCCCAGGGACCCGGGCTCAATTCCTAGCACCTACATGGTGGCTCACAACTGTCTGTAACTCCAGTTCTGGGGACCTGACACCCTCACACAGACATGCATGCAGGCAAAATACCAATGCACATAAAAATAAACTTGGGGGAAAAAAGGGAAAAAATAAAAAAGGGAAAATTATTAATGTGTGCATGTGTGTGTGTGTGTGTGTGTGTGTGGAGGGTGTCTGTGCCAGAATGTGGAGGTCAGAGGACAGTTTTGTGGAGTTATTTTCTCTCTTTCCACCTTTGAATAGGTTTCAGGACTTGAACTTGGGTTGGCAAGCTTTCAAGCAAGTGCCTTCCCCGTGCTGAGCCGCCAAAGGAGCCCTGCATGTTCTTACCCCTGGCAAAGGATTTGTCTTGAAGGTCTTGATTGACTCATATGGCTGGCATGAGGCTGGTTCAAGGACAGAAACTGAAATACTCTGTAATATCAAAACTAACACGCAAAGAAACAAAGTCCAGGAATTGGCATGGAGGTGGTGGTCTGGAAGATGATTCACTGTGCCCGAGGACCTGAGTTCCGGTCCCTAGAAGCCACATAAGAGGCCAGGTGTGGCTGTCGTGTTGTGTGATTGCAGTTCCAGTGCTGGGGAGGTGGGGACAGTGGATCCCTGGGACTTGCTCACCAGGTGACAAGCTTTGTCTGCACGCCCCAGGTCCTAGTATGGGACCACATCTCAAAAGCAAGGCGGGACTGGGTGTGAGGTCCTGCACCAGCTCTAGGAAGGCAGAGAAAGGCGGATCTCCCATGATCCCCCAGGGCAGCCTGGTCTACATAGTGAGCTCCCAGGACGGCTAGAGCTACACAGTGAATTTTTTTTTTTTTTTCTTTAGGTGGATGTCATTTGAAGGACACTGCTGACTGACCTCTGGCCTCCATTCACACCTGTGTGCGCCTCTCCTTATACACACACAAACACTTGAACAGACACACACACACACACACACACACACACAGAGAGAGAGAGAGAGAGAGAGAGAGAGAGAGAGAGAGAGAGCAAAATAAACCTCAGGAATAAGAGACCGGCCAGTTCGCTGGGGACATATTCACATAGCTTGATAATTTTTTGTTTTTTGTTTCTTTTTTGTTGTTGTTGTTGTTGTTTTTTCGAGACAGGGTTTCTCTGTGTAGCTTTGGAGCCTATCCTGGCACTCGCTCTGGAGACCAGGCTGGCCTCGAACTCACAGAGATCCGCCAGCTCTGCCTCCCGAGTGCTGGGATTAAAGGCGTGCGCCACCAATGCCCGGCTTATTTGTATTTTTTTTTGTTTTGTGATAATTTATAAATGTAAAACAAACAAACAAACAAAAATCCCAACAGTATCAACGCTGTGGCGGCACACAGCTGCAATCCATCTTCTTGGGAGTCTGAGGTGAGAGGGTCACGGTTTTGAGTTCTGTCTAGGGTACTTGGTGAAACTCTGTCTCAAAATGAAAAATAAAAAAAAAAGGAACCTGGGTTGTAGCTAAATAACAGAACACCCCTAAAGCATTCCTGAGACCCTAGGCTAAAGTCCCAATAGTGCCCCCCAAAATGAACAAAAACTAAAATTAAAACAAAAAAATATCAACAACAAAATCAACATATATATATATATATATATATATATATATATATATATATATATAACATCTCTATATATGTTAATCTGGAGCAATCTTGAAGATTTAAAAATGACTTTTTCTTTTTTTTTAATTTTAATTTTATTTTATTAGTTCAAATTAGGAACAAGCTTGCTTCAGATGTCAATCCCGTCTCCCTCTCCCTCCCCTCCCCCCAACATCCCGCGTGCCCCTAGCCATCCCCCCTCCACTCCCCAGGCAGGGTAGGGCCCTCAAAAGGGGCTCCCCAAAGTCCACCACATCATCCTGGGCCAGGCCTAGGCCCTTCCCCACGTGTTCAGGAAAAATGACTTTTTCTTAAACCTGTATTCTTCTTTCATACGGACTGCAGTCTTCCCTCCCTCCCAGCCCCTCCCCCAACCTCCTCTTCCCCCCAGATGCATTCCTTTTCTGTCCCCCCAAAACCAAACACACACCCCCCAAAACAAAACAAAACAAACACCAGGCCTCCCATGGGTATCCCCAGAACATGGCTTAACAAGACACAGTAAGACTGGGCACAGACGCTCATATCGCGGCTGAATGTGGGGAGCCAGAAGGCGGAAAAGGGTCCTAAGCTCCCCCGTCCCCCACCGCTGGGAGTCCCACAACTTAGCTACACAACCGTTCCGTATGCAGAGGACCCACGCAAGGTCTGTGATTGTCACTTCAGTCTCTGTGACCCCTACGAACCCTGCTTAGTTGATTCTGTAGGTGGTGTTCTCCTGGTGTCCTCAACCCCTCGGCTCCCACAATCCTTCCTCCCCCTCTTCCTTGGGGTTCCTTGGGGTTACCCTGGCACTGCCTAGCATTTGGCTGTGGGTCTCTGCATCTGCTCCCATCAGCCTCTCTGATGGCAATTGGCTTCTGATGGCAATTGGCTAGGTACCAATCTATGAGTATAGCATAGGAATAATGAAATGACTTTTTTTTTTCTAAAGATTTTATTTATTTATTATGTGTACAACATTCTGCTTCCATGTCTATCTGCACACCAGCAGAGGGCGCCAGATCTCATAACGGATGGCTGTGAGCCACCATGTGGTTGCTGGGAGTTGAACTCAGGACCTCTGGAAGAGCAGCCCGTGCTCTTAACCTCTGGGCCATCTCTCCAGGCCCCTGAAATGACTTTTGTTGTCAGTCACGTTTGCTTCTATCCTGGTTTCTGGCTGTCCCGCCTCTGGCTCCTGGCTCTCCAGGCAGTGTTGGACATGGGCTCCCTCTCGTGGCTGGACCTCAAGTTTGACTCATGGGTTGGCGACTCCCACAAGTTCTGTGTCACCATTGCTCTTGCAGGCCGACAGATGGTAGGTCAAAGGTTTTTATGGCTGGGTTGATGTCTCAGTCCCACTGTTAGGAGCCTTGCTTGGTTATAGAAGATGGTCAGTCTGGGCTCCGTGTTTCCCACAACTAGGAGACTTCTCTGGGGTCACTCTCATAGACTCCGGGGGATTTCCACTGCCCTAGGTTTCTACATCTCCTGCCAAATCTCCCTCCACGCCCCCCATTTCAGTCCTCTCTCCCAGTACATTCTCCCCCCGTCACTCCTACCCCCTGCCAACCTGATCCCTCCTGTTCCATCTCCACCTGTCCCCAGGCCACCCATAAAAATCTATTCTATTTCCCCTTCCCAGAGAGATGCACAGGCCCCACCCTACCCTCCTTGTTATCTAGCCTCTCTGGCTCTGTGGATTGTAGCATGGTTCTCCTTTACAGGAGAGAGTGTGTGCAGTGCTTCCCACCCTGAAGCTTGCAGACTCGGAGCCTCAACCTTCCAATGGTGGAGATCTGTCCAGCTGGGGATCAGACACTATAGAAAAGAACCCTTGAGCTTGCGGCGGGTGGGTATCGGCGTGGTTAGTATATTTACCTAGTGCGTGTGAGGTTTGAGGCCCTGGGTTCTAGCCTCAGGATAAGGCAAAAGAGTCCTGTGTATTCGTGGGAAAGGGTGGTGCACGCAGGTGCAACCCTGTGAGTTCGAGGCCAGCCTCGTCTACAGAGCTAGTTCCAGGACAGCCAGGGCTGTTACACAGAGAAACTGTGTCTCGGAAAACCAAACCAAACCAAACCAAACAAATAAAACAAAAACAAACAAAAAAGCCATAAAAGTTAAGAACATCTAAAAATTTTTTAATTAATTGTGTGTGTGTGTCACCTGCCATAGTCAGAAAAGGGTGTTGGATTCCTTGGAGCCGAAGTTATAGGCAGTTTGAGAGGCACCGGACACGGGTGCTGAAAACTGAACTTGGGACCTCTGAAAGAGCAGACGGTGCTAACTGCTAAGCCATCTCTCCAGTCCAAATATTAATTAGTGTTTTTAGGGCACCGGATTCTGGGGCTGTTTGTCTTAGAAGCACGACACAAGTCTATCCTGTCTGAAAGCCTCGGTCCCCTTCACAGTTGGATTCCTTTGCAAATCTGGTCAAGTCTCCCATCGCCTGTAATCCTTTTGTGACTTCCCACTGGGGTCAAAGTTAAAGTCCCAATGCCTGCTAACCGGTCCTTCCTTACCTTGCCCCCAGTCACAGTTGTCATTAGCCTCTCTCCTTCCAGTTTGCTGGTTTCTTTTCTTTTCTTTTTTTGGTTTTTCTAGACAGGGTTTCTCTGTGTAGCTTTGGAGCCTATCCTGGCACTCGCTCTGGAGACCAGGCTGGCCTCGAACTCACAGAGATCCTCCTGCCTCTGCCTCCCGAGTGCTGGGATTAAAGGCGTGCGCCACCAACGCCCGGCCAGTTTGCTGGTGTTTTAACTAACCTAACGGTCTGCTGGCTCCCAGATCTTTGCTCCTGTGGTTCCCTCTGCTGTCCCCTTGTCCTCCTCCTCCCTCTACCTGCTGAAACTGTTCTGGTTCTCTCAAGACTCAGTTCAGATACCTCCTTCTTCAGACAACCTTCCCTGATCTGCAGTCCCGGGCCTCCGGAGGAACTCCTCTGTAACTGCCACTGTCTCAGGGCACGAACCCATCTCTGCCGCTGGACTTTGTGTCCCCTGAGGGTAGTGCTGGACTGTGATGTACGCGTGATACAGCTCCAGGATGGGGCAGTCACAGAGCGTTTCCCGAAGTGTCTGCCCAGCGAACGATAAAGGAATCCAGACGCCTCGACGCTGTCCCTCTTCTGGTGAAGAGAGTGGTGAGTGAGAGCACCATTTCCCCTGGGGCTTTTGTTCTGACTGACTTTCTTCAGAACAGGCACTAGACAGCTAGTATCTTGTGCTAGATGCTAGTCCATGTCACATGCAAGTAGCTGTGACTTCCATGGAAAAGTCCCAAAGAAATACCCCCTCCCCGCCTCTCCTCCCATCTAGCTATCTCAGCCCAAGTTCCTGGGCTGATAAAATTCTCACAACATTTATTTTTTTATTTTTATTTTTTAATTTCTTTTTATTAGTTCAAGTTAGGGAACAAGCTTGTTTCACGTGTAAGTCCCTTCTCCCTCTCCCTCCCCTCACCCCATCCCTCCTCCCCCACCCCCAGCCTACCCCCACCCCATCCACCCACCACTCCCCAGGCAGGGTAGGGCCCTCAATGGGGGCTCTGCAAAGTCCACCAAGTCTTCCTGTGCTGGTCCTGGGCCCTTCCCCATGTGTCCAGGGCCAGAGTGTAACCCTTCATATGGGATGGGCTCTCAAAGTCCCTTCTTGCACCAGGGAAAAATACTAATCCACTACCAGAGGCTCCCTGGAGTGCAGAGGCCTCCTTATTGACATCCATGTTCAGGGGTCTGGATCAGTCTTGTACTGGCCTCCCAGACATCATCTGGGGTCGATGTGCTCCCCCTTGTTCAGGTCAACTGTTCCTGTGGGTTTCTCCAACCTGGTACAGACCCCTTCGATCTTCATTCCTCCCTCTCTTCAACTAAATTCCCAATTTCAGCTCAATCACAACATTTACTTAAATATTAAAAAAAGTGCAGCTGGGTGGTGGCAGCAAATGCCTTTAAACCCAGCACTTAGGAGGCTGAGACAGGTGGATCTCTGTGGGTTCAATGAGTTCAAGCCCAGCCTGGTCTACAGATCAAGTTCCAGGACAGCTAAGATTGTTACACAAAGAAACCCTATCTCAAAAAACGTGGTGTGTGTGTGTGTGTGTGTGTGTGTGTGTGTGTGTGTGTGTGTGTGTAGGAACCGAAAGAGCCCAGGAGAGGCCTCAGATCACCCAGAGCTGGGGTTACAGATGGTAGCTGTGACTCATGATGTGGGTGCTGGGAACTGAACCAGGTACTCTGCAGGAACAGCCTGTCCTCTTAACTGCAGAGTCATCTCTCTGGCCCGACAGCATTTATTTTTATTTTTCCATTTCCCCAAATGTCTTACTTAGGGTTTCTGTTGCTGTGAAGAGATGCCGTGGTCACAGCAACTGTTATATAAAGGAAACATTCTTTGGGGCTGGCCTACTACAGTTCAGAGGTCCAGCCCATTATCACCCTGGTGGGAAATGGTGCTGTGCAGGCAGACACGGTGCTGGAGAAGGAGCTGAGACTCCTACATCATGGCTTGCAGGCAACAGGAAGTGGTCTGAGGTACTGGGCATCGCTTGGGCATATATGAGAGCATAACGATACTTCTTTCCGCCAGGCCGCCTGAGCCCCGGTGGCTCCACAGAGAAGAGACGAGGAGGAAGAGAGCGATTTCCTGCTTGTCTCTGCTTATATTCTGAGTCGGCCTGCTGTGTCAGATCGTGCCTGGATCACAAGACTTCTCTTTACTACATTTCCCAGAATTCTCCTCGTCTCCTAGTCCCATCTATCTTGCTCTCCTATTGGCCAACAGTGCTTTATTCAACAACCAATGAGATAAACATACACAGAAGGACCTCCCCCATCATGAAACCTCAAAGCCCACCTCCACAGTGAGACACTTCTTCCAAGAAGGCCACACCTACTCTAACAAAGCCACACCTCTTTTTTCCCCCGGTCTTTAGCTAATTTTTATTTATTTATTTTTTTCTAGTGCCTTCTGTTTTTTTTTCTGCAGATTTTTTATTTGAATTAGAAACAAGATTGTTTTACATGACAATCCCAGTTCCCTTCTCCCTCCTGTCCTCCCCAACCACCCCCTCCCCCAACTAAAACCCTACCCATCACATATCCTTTCTGCTCCCCCTGAATGGTGAGGCCTTCCATAGGGTGTCATCAGAGTCCTTCCATAGGATGCTATCATATCCTTTGGGATAGGGCCTAGGCCCACCCCTGTGTGTTTTGGCTCAGGGAGTATTCCTCTATGTGGAATGGGCTCCCAAAGTCCACACCTATGCTAGGCATAAGTACTGCAATACTACAGGAGGCCCCGTAGATTTCTGAGGTCTCCTCACTGAAACCCATGTTCCTTGGGTCTGGATCAGTCTCATCCTGGTTTCCCAGCTATCAGTCTGGGGAGCAAGAGTTCCCTCATGTTCAGGTCAGCTGTTTCTGTGGGTTTCACCAGCCTGGTCTGGACCCCTTTGCTCTTCACTCATCCTTCTCTGCATATGGATTCCAGTTCAGTTCAGTGGTTAGTTGTGGGTGTCGGCTTCTACTTCCACCAGCTGCTGGATGAAGGCTATAGGATGGCATATAAGTCAGTCATCAATCTCATAATCAGGGGAGGGCATTTAAGGTAGCCTCTCCTCTGTTGCTTACATTGTTGGCTGGTGTCACCTTTGTAGCTCTCCAGACATTTCCCTAGTACCCGATTTCTCTGTAAACTTAAAATGTCTCCCTCTATTATGGCATCTCCATTCTTAAAGCCACTTAAAGTCTTAATAGTGTGCCAGGGCCCGAAAATTATCAATTATGGTATTTCAAATGCATGCCTCAAGTTCTATCCTAGGAACTCAAAGCTCACATTGTCTTTTAGATGTCCAGCTGGTTACTACCTGATGGCTTGGCCTTAGCGGAGAATGTTTTCTAGTTTGCGTCACAACAGACCTAGGCCCTGGGTGGGCCCATATCTTTTCTGAGGGCTTGTGTACTTGCCTAGGGACTGGTGAGAGGCTGCTGACGACGTGTAGTTTTAGAGGAGCCTCTAAGATTAAAGGAAATATTTGACATCAGTTTTATACATGATTATAGATATCTTCTGATATCACCCCCACTGCTGGAAAGCTATTTAAGAGGGTGCTTGAACAAACTGCAGACTCCAGCATGGACTGAGAGCCCTCCTGAGATGACAAGATGTCTGTGTCTCGTCCTTAACGCCATTGGGTGATTGGCTTCCCCAGGTCCACACTCTCCCACTCAGGGATGGACCTGGGGCTGTTCAAATGGTTCCGATTACAGCCCCAAAGACACCAGTCCGGAATAGATGGCCTTTGTAGTGTGGGACTGATACAGGTCGGACCCCCGGCAATAGTGCCACTCACTTTGGGAGGCATTTTCTTTCAAACCACCACATCAAACTTTTCAAAAATTATTATTTTTTGTTTTTTAGAATTATGTATCTCTGTGCTGAAGGGACCAGCTCCCCATTTTGGCAGCCATAACAGCCGAACACGTATTTGTCTGACCTTGTCATAGTCACTAAGGTCAGATGCCTGCCCCTTTCCGCAGCCATAACAGCCGAACACGTGCTTGTCTGACCTTGTCTTGGTCACTAGGAAGTCAGATCCCTGCCTCGTGGCAAGGAACCAATCAGAAGTTAGCTGGTGGCGCTATGCTTTACGGCTCTGGGTGTGCTTTACGGACAAGCGCACAGCAATGACGGCAGAGCACCCTGGGAGGGCCTATGGGCCATAACAACCAGTTGACCAATCAACACAGGGCAAACCCTCCAAGCCTGGAGGCACACCAATCCTGAGCCTGTGCCGTACCCCTAGACACTCCCCTTACGCTGCCCTATAAGATCTCTATGCAGACGCTTCTGTCTTTCCTAGCCATCCGCCATGGTGGATGGATGGAAGGCCTGAGCTAACATGGGGTTAGCTCGTTAAACAACTATAATAAAGCCTCGTGCTGTTTGCATCAAGCTTTCGACTCTGCTTGGTGATTGGGGTGACCGCGATCCTGGGCTGACATCCTGGAGGCCTGAGCTTCTGGGGGTCTTATAGTGCATGTCATGTATAACCTCAGAGGTCAGAGACATTGGATTAGCCTGGGAAGGGCGTATCAGGTGTTTGTGAGGCACTGATATAGCGGCCGGCAGCTGGAAGCTGAATTCCCCTGAGCTCTCTCTCCAGCCCTCTTCCTTCCTTCCTTCCTTCCTTCCTTCCTTCCTTCCTTCCTTTCTTTCTTTCTTTCTTTCTTTCTTTCTTTCTTTCTTTCTTTCTTTTTCCCTCAAGACAGGGTTTCTCTGTGTAGCTTTGGAGCCTATCCTGGCACTCTCTCTGGAGACCAGGCTGGCCTCAAACTCACAGAGATCCGCCTGCCTCTGCCTCCCGAGTGCTGGGATCAAAGGCGGGCGCCACCAACGCCTGGCCCTCTTCATTTCTTATTCATCTTCACTCTCCACCTTTCTTTCCCTTCTCTCTCCTCTTCCTCACACTCCCCTTGTGCTCCCCATCCTGCTTTCCAGACAGGGTCTTGCTCTGTAGCTATATAACTCAACCTGGCTTAGAACTTGCAACATAGCCCAGGCTACCCTGAGCCTCTGCCCGCCTCAGCCTCCCAAGTGTTGGGACTGTAAGGTATGAGTCAGTGTCTTTCCGTCATCTTTCTGGGCTGTCACCATGGTGGGCATGAATGTCCTGGCTGATTCTCTAAAGAGCATCAACAATACTGAGAGGCAAACACCAAGCCCTCATCAGGCCCTGCTCCAACGTCATCGTCCGGTTCCTAACTGTGATGATGAAGCACGGTTACATTGGTGAATTTGAAATCATCGATGACCACAGAGCTGGGGAAATGGTCGTGAATCTCACAGGCAGGGTGAACAGGTGTGGAGTGATCGGCCCTAGATTTGATGTGCGGCTCAAAGACCTAGAAAAATGGCGAACAAGCTGCTCCGGTCCCGTCAGTTTGGCTTCACTGTACTGACAGCCTCAGCTGGCTTCATGCACCATGAAGAAGCAAGACGGAAACACGCAGGAGGGAAAATCCTGGGATTCTTTCTCTAGAGATGTAAAACACATAAACAAAAAGCCTTCTTAGACTGTTCAGGAACCTTTACAGCAGAATAGCAAATGGCTGTCCTGAATGGTGACACTTTCCTGTGGTCATGCCCTCACTTTGTTGTGCCAGGTTCCCAGAGCCCAGAGACTAACCCAAGGGGTCCACGCTCTGACGCAAAAGCAAAAGGTTTCTTTTTATTTCAAGTCGGCCAGCTAGGATCTCACTGCATGGCGGGCAAATGAGATGCCAACCAGCCAAAAAGAGAAGCTTTTAAAGGGGCAGACCATAAGGTTGAAGGCCACAAATTACAGTTTCCATGGTTACTTAAGGTCATTCAAAGCACAGAGTTAGTCAGTAACTATACATTTTAAGGGAGATACGTTTGACTGAGATAAGACAGGGCATGGGCTTGCAGGGTTACAGGGTCACAGGGTCTGTCAGTTATCCCTTAGGCTGGGGGACCTTTATGACCAGCAATTAGCAAAGGAATGTTAACAGGAGTGGTGGACAGTCACCTCCCCTTCTCTGAGATCAGGGACTCAGGTGCCAGCCATGGCACTCCTGGTTTAAATTTTCCTTTACCATTAGAAGTTCCCTTTTCAGGGTCTGAGTTTTTAAAACCTTTATCAGTTTTAATTTTTGATTCCTCAACTTGAGTTGTCCAGCCAGGATGGTTGCCTCTGGGTTGTGGTCCAGCGGTGCTCAGCTGTGAGGCTTGACATCATGGAAACGTGACCATTGTCTTCCTGTGTGTTGCCATAAGTAGGTCCCTTGTTGCACCACTCTTAATAGCAGACTTGGGTTGCATGTCAGTGACATCTGTGGAAAACGGGTAATGACAGTGTGCAGGGCTTTGGGTGTCCGGGGTGGACCAGTCTGGTTTATTTGCCAGTGGGAGGCATGTGACTTGAGTCTGAGTCTTTGCCTACAGCGTCCCCTTATCCCCCAAACTTGACAGCCCTATCTGTTATCTCTGTCTTAGGATAGGATTGCACACTTGAGCCCTAAAGAACATCATTTCTTGGATATTAAGACTTAGTCTGAAAGATAACATTAAGAAAAAAAAAGCCAGAAAAAAAAAGGTATGAGTCAACATTCGTGGCTTTATAGAGGAAAGAGCAAAAAATTTAAGATAGGGTGTGGTGTAGCCCAGGCTGGCTTCACTGGCTATGTAGCCAAGGGTATCTTGAAATTCTCCTCTACCTTCCGAGTGCTGAGATAATTGTGTGTGTCACAGTGCTGGACTTATGGGGTGCTACCACTGAGCCACGCCCCCAGCCCCTCACTGGGGGAATTCTAGGCAGGGGCTCTACCACTGAGCCACGCCCCCAGCCCCTCACTGGGGGATTCTAGGCAGGGGCTCTACCACTGAGCCACGCCCCCAGCCCCTCACTGGGGGATTCTAGGCAGGGGCTCTACCACTGAGCCACGCCCCCAGCCCCTCACTGGGGGATTCTAGGCAGGGGCTCTACCACTGAGCCACGCCCCCAGCCCCTCACTGGGGGATTCTAGGTGGTGGCACTGCTGCTCAGCACAGCATTTCTTTCCCAGCTCCTTACTAAAGTCTCTTTCTCCTTTGTTGAAATCCTCTCTGTAAAACCTCTTGGTTCTTTTTAATGGCTGCATTTCAGGTCTGGGTGGTAAAACCCTCTCATCTTTCTGGTCTTAGGTGCCTCACCAGGCTTTGTGGGTTCCTGACCCAGTAAATCTGTTCTTGCCTGCTGTCCCTTAAAACTCGTCCCAGTGACTCAGTTTGAACTTGGTGTTTGTTTCCTGCTGGGCTTTCTAAGCAGGTGGCTCTTAAGGACAACAGCCCTTCCTTGTGGCTGCCCCAAATGCTTTGTAGGAAGTAGTCTGACAGCCCGTGTAGGGGCAGAGGCCTGGAGAGGTTATGAAACAAGCTCTAAGCTTCAGAATGAAAAAAGGCCCACCTAGGATATGAATTCAGTGGGCGGTTTAGCTGTTAATAGCTGTTGAGCAACCAGGGTTTACTGTTGCTCAACTGGGGTCTTTCAGCAGGGCAGTCCGGATTGCGTCTGACGGCGCCATCTGGTGGCCATCCGGAGTATTGCTGGTTGAGCTTTGTCCAGCCTTGGGCTGAATTCTGTTGCAGAGACACCTGCAAATATAGACTCTGTCCCACTTTTCATGGCGCCTTTTTGGAGGAGGTCGAGTTGGGATCAGGGCCTTCAGGGAAAAGTAGCACGCGCTAAGTTCTGAAATGCGGTGGGGAAAGGGTGACCAGCATTGAGGTAGATAGGGTCATCCTGGGTTACCTTTCCAGACTTTCTGTCTCAACAAAACAGAACCAAACCAAACCCAAGGGGTGGCCTGTGGTTCAGCTGCACAGAACGAGCCTGGCGTGTTCAAGGTTGAGTCTGATCTGCAGACACCACAGAAACAGACCTTTGTTTATTCTGAGAGCCCAGACTGGCCTGGAACTCACTGCTGACAGTGGACAGTTAGGCATTGCTGTCTGGAACTCTCTATATGAATATATTTATGCATCTATTCGTAACCATATCACAATTTCAAATTCTATGCTCCGAGGATTTGGTTAGATTCATTATCCAACCAACACCCTCTGCTCACGTCACCTCCTCCCAATTCCTGTGGTAACTTTTCCCCCGTAAGAATCTCTCTCTCTCAGCTAGTAAACAAAGAGGACCCTAAGAGAGACATACACGGTCCCCTGGAGAAGGGGAAAGGGTCACGATCCCCTGAGCAAATTGAGAGCACGGGAAGAGTGGGGAGGGAGCTATGAGAATGAGAAGGGGAGAAGAGGAAGGATGCAGAGGACATGAGGGAGCAGAAAGGTTGAGTCAGGTATAGATTAGAAGAAAGGACATGTGATAGGTAGGGTTTTAGTTGGGGGGGTGGGAGGGGAGGAGGGGAGGGAGAAGGGAACTGGGATTGTCGTGTAAAACAATCTTGTTTCTAATTCAAATAAAAAATTCTGAAAAAGAAACAAAAAATCTCTCTCCTCTCATCTGTCTGTCTATCTATCTATCTATCTATCTATCTATCTATCTATCTATCTATCTATCTATCTATCTAGGGTCATCCAATGTAGCCTGGTTGGCCTCAGACTCTCTATGTAGACCAGGCTGGCCTCAGGAGTGCCGGGATTAAAGGCGTGGACCCCACTCCCCCCACCTAGCTGCTGTTTCTTATGGAGTGGTGTCACGGCCAGGCTCTGTGGGGACAGCCCCATTTCTCCACCCCTCTGAGTGGGAGCCATGACCCCTCCTCCCACCAGCCTCTGCCACCCTTGCTCACCTTCCGCCCTTCCCACTCCTACCCAGAGTGCTCGCTCTGCTCCCCAGCGTTCTGTTTTCTGTGAACCTGGAATTGTAGCGTTTTCGTTGTTTTTTTTCTTTATATAAAGTGTTAGGTGCTGTTAGGTGCTCCAAAGATTGTAGTGACAGAGCAATCTTTACCTTAAATAATGAGAGGTGGGTAGAGGACAGAAGAGACGGGGAGGAGAGACTGTTTTCTGTTTTCTGTCAAGGAGCTATACTCCGCTAAGCATGGCAGCAGCGTCCTAGCACTTGGTAAACAGAGGTGGATGGGTCAGGAGTTCAAAGGCATCTTCAGCTACATAGTGAGTTTTAGACTGACCTCTCTCTCTCTCTCTCTCTCTCTCTCTCTCTCTCTCTCTCTCTCTCTCTCTCTTTGAGACAGGGTTTCTCTGTATAGCTTTGGAGCCTACCCTGGCACTCACTCTGTAGACCAGGCTGGTCTCGAACTCACAGAGATCCGCCTGCCTCTGCCTCCCGAGTGCTGAGACTAAAGGTGTGCGCCACCAACGCCTGTCTTAAAGAAAACCATATTAACTGCTGGGAGTTAATGCCTTTAACCTCAGCACTTGGGATGGAGACAGAGGCAGGTGGATCTCTGTGAGTTTTGGGGCTAGCCTGGTCTACAGAGTGAGTTGCAGGACAGCCTGGGCTACAAGGTGAGACCCTCCCTGTCTCAACACTTTCCCACCCCAAAAGAAACCTAACAAGTTAAGTTGGACTCGGTAGTGCCCGTCTTTAATGCCAGAGGCAGGAGGATCTCTGTGAGTTACGGCTCATCCAGGACTACATAGTGAGACCCTGTCTAAAGCAAAATAAATAAGTAAGTGGGAGAGATATTCAAGAATAGCTGAGGTTGCCATCCAGATTCCGTGGGGTGTGGCTCAGCAACAGAGCATTTGCCAGTCTGCACAAGGTCCCGGATTCAATCCCCAGCCCCACAAAACCTAGGAAGTTGAGTAAAAGAAAGCATGCCATCTACAGGTGCTGGTCTGAAGCTTACTATGAGCAGTGGTGACCTGGGCTTCTGGCAAAAATTGGCACGGCTCCCGGGTGGGGAAGGCTGAACAACGTCATGAGATCCTGTCTCAACATAAATTTTTTTTGGGGGCGGGGCAGAGTTTCTTTGAGTAGCCCAGGCTGTCCTGGAACTTACTCTGTAGACCAGGCAGAGATGGACCTGCCTCTGCCTCCGGGCACCACCGTCGTCCAGCTCAAAATAAAATAAAAAAAAAATCCACCCAGGCAGTATATTAAAACTCGACTCATGTGTATTCAAAAATAAAGTTTTTTTTTTTTTTCTGCAAGTGTTGGGGATATAACTCAGTGGTAGAGTTCTTGCTTAACTTCCATAATACAAAGCCCTGGATTTGATCCTCAGTCCTATAGGGAAAGGAAGAAAAAAAAAAAGAGCTAGGCATGGTGACACATACCTATAATCCTAGCATTTGGAAGACAGAAGTAGGAAAATAGGAAGTTCAACGTTATCCTGGGCCCAAGTAGTGAGTTCAAGGTCAGCCTCAGCACATGAGATCTTGTCTCAAAATAAATAAATTATATATATATGTAAACAGCTTCAGGAGCAGTCGTGACTGGGAGTCATCCGCGTGTTCTGTGTCAGTTACGCTAGGTAACAAATTAGTTACTTAGTGCTCACACTGGCAGGTGGACAGTTTGAGCTAGGTTTGGCCCGATGATTGGGCTTGCTCAGAAGTTGGGAGTTGTCTGTCAACTGGTTTAGTTGGTCTGGACAGGCTTGGCTGAGCTCCCCATGGCTCTCTCATCTTTCAGTACAGCTTATATGGGCTTGTCCTCACACGACAGTGTTTAAACCTCGCCATTGAGGCTCAGGTTTTCCATTGCCTGTAATGTGGTGTGTTCATCTCATTGAAACATCTCATCCTACCGGGCACTTTTCCTTCGGATTATAATGAAGATGCTTTCATCCTAAGATGCACTGTCTGATGGATAATAATAATGTTAGTTTAAATAGAGTTTTGATGATTAGAACTATAAAGCAGGAGGTGTCACACAGCTAGAACACATGAGTTTCTGTTGAGGAGCCATGTAGACTGTGGCATAGGTCAATGATCAAGAAAAACAGCTGAGGGGCTCGAGAGATGGCTCAGAGGTTAAGAGCACTGACTGCTCTTCCAGAGGTCCTGAGTTCAATTCCCACCAACCACACGGTGGCTCACAACCATCTGTTATGAGATCTGGTGCCCTCTTCTGGTGTGCAGATAGACATGGAAGCAGAATGTTGTGTACATAATAGATAAATAAAATATTAAAAAAAAGAAAAACAGCTGAGTCCCGGTAGCCCAGCTGGTTTAAACTCTTTTAACCTTAATGTTGGGTGATGTGTTCTCAGGTTTGGTATGGTGAGATATTGTTTGTGATTTATTAAAGCTTGCCTGAGGATTCAGAAAGCAAAGTCAGTCACAGGCCACAGAAGCCAGACAAACACCTTTATAATCCCAACAGCCAGAAGCTAGAGGTGGTGGTACACACCTTTAATCCTAGGACTCAGGATTAAGAGATAGACAGATCTCTGTGATTCAAGGCCACCCAGCCAAACACAAGAGCTAATCACTTTATAGAGAATTACAGCTCACACCTTTAGTCCCAACATTAGGGAAGTATATAAGACAGAAGCAAGGTCTCAGAGAGGCCTTCGTTCTCCAGCCACACTGAGGAGAGGCAGTGGTTTGAGACTTGGTGAAGAGCTCATGTGTGGATCAGCCCTTTCAGCCTGAGCTAGAGGCGAGAGCTAGTGGCCGGCTGCTTTGCTTTCTGATATTCAGCTTGAAATTTGCACCCCAATATCAGTCTCTAGGACATTTACTTTTTGTGTTACAGTTTTGGAGTGCATAATTTTTGAGGTAAACATCCCAAGAAGACAGTCCAAGTTTTAGAAAGGCAAAGAATTGAATGCAAAACTCTTTAAGGTCAGGGAATAAGAACAAAGCAACCCAATTATCATTGCCTGATGTACCTTTCTGCTAGGCTAGGACTGGTTGATAGCCAAAGGTGATGACTAATTCCTTGTACCCATTTTTTCCCTTAATCTCCTGATAGAAAAAAAAACCTATTGATGAGTGACTATGTACCCTAAAGATTTAAAGTAGAGCTGGCTGATTCTTTTTCATGTATAAAAGTTTAGGTTTGTGATTCTTTGAAGACTCCTTAGAAGATTACCTCTCAACATAAGTGATAAAGAAATTGGCCCTTTCTTTGTAAGTGCAAAACGCAGCCTGCCAGTAAAAGGCTTTACTGAGAAGGATATTTTGCTTGTCTACAAGGTTTATCTATAACAAGTTGTTTGAGTATGAATGTACCTGGGCTCCTGGGATAATTTGTTTTTCATCTGTAACACAGAAAATATGTAGTCATGTAAGGGATATGGAAAACATGCAATTTTTACTGTTCGTTTTGTATTCATTGTGACCATTCACTTGAAAAATAGAATCTAACCACATTGTAATCTTCTATATTGCCAGAAAGTTCTTTCTGGGGTTTATAGGCTATAAGGAAAAGAATAAAGATAGAGCTAAGATGAGTTAGAAGGAAAACATCCAGAATGAGAGCGTTAGGAGGAGAATATCAAGACAGACAGAAGGAGCAGGCACTTCTGGATAGGGATAAGAGAACACAGAACACCGATTGAAGACTAAAGAAGGAAACCATCAAGAGAATGTGTGAGTGTCTTTTCTCTACCCCCTTCAGATAAAAAGTCTAGTATTGCTGGTTTTGGATTCCCTTTGAGCCCCGTGCTGTTGGAGCCTGGTCTTCCAGGCAGCAATAAGTGAGCTCCTTCTGTTAGTCTGGCCTCTTGTCCGAAAGGTCCCATAATCCCCCCTAACTGTGCCACCAGCAGGGGACAAAGTGTTAAATATGTGAATATGTGGGGGACTTTCATCTCCCAATCATAATTATTGGTTTCTTCAAAACAGGCTGGCCATCCTCCTGCCTCAGCCTTCTGGGTGCTGGGATGGCAGGGAAAGGTTGTCATGCCAGACTTTATGTTTGCTTTTTTTTTTTTTTTTTTTCAAGACAGGGTTTCTCTGTGTAGCTTTGGAGCCTATCCTGGCACTCGTTTTGGAGACCAGGCTGACTTCGAACTCACAGAGATCCGCCTGCCTCTGCCTCCCGAGTGCTGGGATTAAAGGCGTGCGCCACCAACGCCCGGCTCTGACTTTATGTTTTCAATTTATATTTTCTTCATTTGAAAATATTTATTTATTTTTAATTTATGTGTATGTGTGTTTTGCCTGTATGTATGTGTGTGTGCCCCTGGAAGCCAGAAGAGGACATTGGATTCCCTGAAGCAGGAGTTACAGACAGTGTGAGCTGCTACATGGCTGCTGGGAATTGAACCTTGGTCCTCTGGAAGAGCAGACAGTGCTCTGAACCACTGAGCCACCTCTCCAGTCCCTGCCTAGAATCCCCCAGTGAGGGGCTGGGGGCGTGGCCTTCACAGGCCACATGATTCTGGACAGTCTGCTTTATGCCCCTATACTTTAGTAATCAGACATAAGTTACCAGAGCCTGTTCCCCTTGCCTGTCTCTGCTTCCGCGCCATAGGGGTTTGTGAGGATTAAATGAAGGCTTTGCAGGAAATACAGTGAGGATCCAGTACTTGAGGATTGACGTCTTTACAGTTTTGCTTGGGTCTTGTGTGCTGGTTCCTCCCCTTCTCTTAATGTGTGTGCTCCTGAGTGCTGGAAAGAGAAGGGTGTGTGTTGCATGCACACAGGTGCCTGGTGCATTCATCTGTGTGAAGACACAGAGGCCAAAGGAAGATGTCAGGTGCATTCCAAGGTTCTGCCCCTTATTCCCTTGAGACAGGGTCTCTCCCTGAACTGGGAGCTAGGCTGGTGGCCAGCAAGTCCCAGCCCTCCTCCCGTCTCCACCCCAGCACAGCACTGGAGTTATAGGCATGTGGGGCTACGGGGATGTGAACTCATGTCTTCATGCTTACACAACAAGACGTGCCATCTCTTGGAGCCATCTCCCTGGCTGGATACTGTGCAGCAACATATAACTCTTCTCTATTCTTATTTATTTATTTTTTTTTACAGAGTATGTAGGGGAGTTAGGCATGTGTGTGGGGGCCAAGGAGGCCAGAAGAGGACATCAGGTTCCCTGGTGTTGGATTTGTGAGCTGCCTAATGCGGGTGCTGGCACCTGAACTCGGGTCCTCTACAAGTGCGGCAAGGGCTTCTAACTGCTCAGTCATCCCCAGCCACCTAACCCCTTTTTAAAACATCACTTGTTGACTCAGTCATTCCCTTGGACACAAGCCCAGGCTGGCCTTGCACTCACCATGCTCCTGCCTCCAAGGGCTGGGATTACAGTGTGCACGGCCATGCCCGGCACTTAACCCTAACACAGAGACCACTCCCCCCAGGTGTGACATGAGGACAGTGCACAACTTGGAAAGAAGGCCCCATCTCCCTCCTTCACAGAGTCTTGGGCATTTCCCCTGATGTCTGGAACCTTCATCATTGACTCTGGAACGTCTCATGTAGGGAGTTTGTATAAATCTGCAATGTTCTGGAACGTCTCATGTAGGGAGTTTGTATAAATCTGCAATGTCTCCAGAGGGACACTTTGTCCTCGGCTGATTGTGTTATTTGCAGAGGTTCATGAACTTTGGGAGAAGGCACCTGGCTGGAGGAAACAGGAAGTAGGTCACTGGGTGCTCCTCCAGAGGACCTAAGTTCAATTCCCAGCACTCACAAGGGAGATTATAACTGTCACAGAGCACTAAACAAGGAATTGACAACGCATTTATTTTGGTATTGGGGACAGGTCTCAGAGCCTTGAACAGGCTAGGCAGGGGCTCTACCGCCGAGCCACGGCCCCAGCCCCTCACTGGGGGATTCTAGGCAGGGGCTCTACCACTGAGCCACGCCCCCAGACCCTCACTGGGGCATTCTAGGCAGGGGCTCTACCACTGAGCCACGCCCCCAGACCCTCACTGGGGGATTCTAGGCAGGGGCTCTACCACTGAGCCACGCCCCAGCCCTCACTGGGGGATTCTAGGCAGGGGCTCTACCACTGAGCCACGCCCCCAGCCCCTCACTGGGGGATTCTAGGCAGGGGCTCTACCACTGAGCCACGCCCCCAGACCCTCACTGGGGGATTCTAGGCAGGGGCTCTACCACTGAGCCACGCCCCCAGCCCTTCACTGGGTGATTCTAGGTAGGGGCTCTACCACTGAGCCACGCCCCCAGCCCCTCACTGGGGGGATTATAGTCAGGTGTTCTATTACTGAGCCACGCCCCCAGCCCCTCACTGGGGGGATTATAGTCAGGTGTTCTATTACTGAGTCATGCTCCCAGTCCATTCATTCCATCTATTCTGCTTCTGAAGTACACCGCCTTTCTTTCTTTCCTTCCTCCTTTCTTTTTCTTTCTTTCTTTTTCTTTCTTTCTCTTTCTTTCCTTCTTTCTTTTTAAAAATGTTTGTAGTTTGAGGGAGTCTCACAAAGTTACAGAGGCTGGTCTTGAACATGTCATGTGACCCTCCTCCCTCGGGTCTCACAAGTAGGTGGGACAGAAGACGTTTCTTTTCTTCATATACACTCAGAAAAGACTCCGAGCTTTTACTGCGTCAAGTTTCTCCGGTTTGGAATGAAAGACCCCCGAAGAGGTACTTTTGTAGAGGGAGACCCACACCCAGGAATCAGCGAGGCCACGAACTGGATGCAAAAAACAAGAGGCTTTATTGGAGACTCGGGTACCCGGGGCGACTTAGCTTTTCTGAGGCCAAGCGCCCCGAGCCAAGGGAAAGGGGTCCTTATATAGGGAAAAAGGCGCAAGCTAGGAGCAGGGATTCTATTGGATGGTTCAAATGAGGCACAGAGCCATTCCAGATCAGCATATTCTCAAGGTCTGGTGTCTGGTACAACAGACTCAATTCCCCCTCCCTCCGTGTCCAGATGGCTGACCTTGGGGGCGGAGACCTTGGGACGGAGAGTTTCTCATCGGGCGGGGCTCAGGGGCAGGGCTCCAGGCCGGCTCACTTGGTGTTTGTTCTCGTGCCGGCCCACCTGGTGCTCGCCCTCGTGACGGCCCACCTGGTGCTCGTTCTCGGGCCAGCCTACCTGGTGCTCGTTCTCGGGCCTGCCCACCTGGTGCTCGTTGCTCGGCCCCAGCCCCGAGGCGCGGTGCCAGGCGGGGCGGGCCGGGGGCGCGAGCCCTGCCGGGGTGAAGGCTTGGGAGGCCCCGGCAGCTTCGGGGCAGGGGGCTCAGGGGCATTCCGAGCGGGTCTTTCAGGAAGTCTCTCCTGCAGGATGTGTGTTAGTCGCCCACTCCCCAGGCTGTAGTGCCCTTAGGAGGCTGATGAGACCCAGGGAAAGGAAGTCACGGTGAAGGTGTGCCATCGAAGAGGTTCGGGGCACGCTCTGACCTCTTCCTCTCTGTTTTGCTTTCTGGAAGCCATGAGAAGAGACCTGCCATGTGCTCACAGTCGAGGGCATTTGTGCTGCCCCAGGGAAAAGCCACCCTGAGTATCTGAACCCATGAGTCACACAAACCTTTCTTCTTTACGAGTTGGTCCTCCCAGGTGTTTCATCACAGCAACAGAAAGCTAACACGCAGGTGATATCCTAATGACTTTATTAGAATTAACGGAACACCAACGACAGCAACAGCGACCATACAAGCCGTGTAGGAAGTAAATCAAGGTTAAGGGTCACATGGCTGGGAAACGGCAGAGCCGGGACTGTAACCACACCATTCAGAAGTGGGGCCTGAGTCATTTGGCGGCATTTCACTTATGGTATGCAACTGTCTCCAACACCCAGGTTTCCCATGTTGGTTTCAGCTGTGCAGACCCGAGGGAGAAGAGGAGCGCCACCTTGTGTCAGGAGATGGAATCTCAGCGCCACGGCTCAGTTTCCCTAACCTACTCAGCCTGCCTTATTATCAGGGTGTCTCAGATGTCGTGGCTTGATGTATAGCTCACTTGGCAGGCCCTGGGCTTGCTCAAACAAACAAACAAACAAACAAACAAACAAACAACAGGCATGGAGGTATAAGGATAAATTAGACATATATTTTATTCCCAACACTCAAAATTTAACTTGAAAATCTTCATGTGTGCGTTAGGGATCTTCTGGAGTTACAAATGGTGGCGACCTGCTGGACATGGGTGCTGGGGACCAACTCCGGTCCTCTGCAAGAGGAGTAAGCACTCTTAAGCACTGAGCCATCTCTTCCGCTGCTCTCATTTTTTCAAGTTCAGGCATAAGCAAAAGCTTATTTGGAAAGCTCTCCAAATTCTTATCTCTACACCCATAAAGTAGCACAGCTCTCAGGCATCCTCTAAGTTTTCCCTTCTAAAATAAGGTTTTATTTTAATTACAAGTGTGCATGTGAGCCCTTGAAGGTCAGAAGTCGTTGGCTCTCTTGTGGGCCCCTAGCTCCAGGGGATGGTGAGCTGTCCTTGAGGGACCAAAAATTCAAATTCATAACAGTTTAAAAAACTTAGGCCCTGAAAAGGGGACATCTAGTGGAAAAGGAAAATTTAACTCCTTAAATCAGGAGTGCCATGGCTGGCACCTGATCCCCTGCTCTCAGAGAAGGGGAGGTAACTGTCCACTACTGCTGTTAACATTCCTTTGCTGATTGCTGGTCATAAAGGTCCCCCAGCCCAAGGGATAACTGACAGACCCTGTGACCCTGTAACCCTACAAGCCTGTCTTATCTCAGTCAAATGTATCTCCCTTAAAATGTATAGTTACTGACTCTGTACTTTGTATGACCTTAAGTAACCATGGAAACTCTGAAATGTGTAGCCTTCAACCTTATGGTCTGCCCCTTTAAAAGCTTCTCTTTTTGACTGGGTGGCATCTCATTTGTCCGCCATGCAGTGAGATCCTAGCTGGCCAGCTTGAAATAAAAAGAAACCTTTTGCTTTTGCATCAGAGTGACGACTCTTTGGGTTAGTCTCTGGGCTCCCCTGGCACAACATCCTGTTTGTGGTACAAACTGAACTTAGGTTCTCTGAGTGGGAGGGAGAGGGGGAGAGGAGGAGAGACAGAGACAGAGACAGAGACAGAGAGAGACAGAGACAGAGAGAGAGAGAGAGAGAGAGAGAGAGAGAGAGAGAGCGCCCATGCTCGCTCATGAGCTGACTGCTGCCCCTTCCCCCACAAAGTTCCTTTGTGCAGTGGACTGTGGTTAACTCTTAGGGTTTCTGTTGCTTTGATGAAAACACCATGATCTAGGGGGCAAGCCGGGAGGGAAAGGGTTTATTTATCATAGTCTATCACTGAAGGAAGCCAGGGCAGGATCAAACAGCACAGGAACCTAGAGGTAGAAGCTGATGCAGAGGCCATAGAAGGGGAGCTGCTTTACTGGCTTGCTCTCATGGCTTGCCCAGTCTTTCTTACAGAACCCAGGACCACCAGGCCAGGGATGGCACCACCCACAATGGGCTAAGTACATGCCTACAGCTCAGTCATGTGACGGCATTTTCTTAATCGAAGTGCCCTCCTCTCAGATGACTTTAGCTTGTGTCAAGTTGATAAAAAAACTAGCCAGCACATTAACACAGACTTCTCGAAAGTGGTCAAACTGTGGAGAATGTGTCTGTGGCGTGCTCCGTCTCAAATGGGCCATCTGTATCACGCTCCTATCCTCAAGGCTCAGGGACCATTGTTGGGGAGGAGGGTGGAAAGATTCTAAGACCCAGAGGACCAGAGAGAAACTGCCTTGTGGACAGGATAGGACCACTGCACTCAGGACCCTCCAGCAGCTGTGGGTGTCTGCACAGGATCAAGCCAGTCGACGCTGCCGTGTGGAGCAGGGAGGGGTTCACAAGCCCCCAATCTTTAGCTGAGAAGGGACATTAGATGGCTGCTAGGGGAGGGAGTCAGTTTTAAGGGTGTGGCCCCTGGTAGAGTCCCGGGGTTGGCCCCCACACAGGAGTATGGGGCATCGAAAAATGGAAGCCTTTCATTATCTAAACGACAGCAAACCAGGACATGAAGTTGGGAAGGGGCAGGGAGGTGGGGATGGGTCTGGAAGGGTTAGGGAGAGAAGATGGACAGGTGAATTATTGCATGTATAAAATTCTCAAGGAATTATTAAAAATATTGTATTAGAAAATCTAACTCAGGCTGGGCAGTGGTGGCACACACCTTTAATCCCAGCAGTCAGGAAGCAGAGGCAGAGGCAGAGGCAGGCGGATCTCTGTGAGTTTGAGACCAGCCTGGTCTACAAGAGTGAGTGCCAGGACAACCGCCAAAGCCACAGAGAAACCCTGTCTCAAAAAACCAAAAAAAAAAAAAAAAATCTAACTCTGGAGGCAGAGGCAGGTGCATCTCTGTGAAATTGAGGTCAGTTTGGTTTACATAGTGAGCCCCTGGCCAGCCGTTTCAAAAAACAAAAAATGACAACAAAAAAGATTAGGCTGGGAATCCTACAGAGAGATGAACATATTAGAGTAAAAGAAAAAAAAAATCAAGACTTTTGGTCAAATACCTATGTTTATGTCCTGGCTCTGTCCAAAGTCATTTCTTGGTTCTCTCTCTCTCTCTCTCTCTCTCTCTCTCTCTCTCTCTCTGTCTGTCTGTCTGTCTCTGTGTGTGTACATCTCTCTCTTTTTATATATGTATATATATTTGCTATATGGTCTCACTATGTCGTCCTGGTTGGCCTGGAATTCACTCTGGAGACCAGGCTGGCCTGAAACTCCCAGGGATCCACCTGCCTCTGCCTCTGCCTCTGGAGTGCTGAGATTAAAGGTGTGCGCCACCCCCATCCAGCAGTTTTCTGATCAGGGTCTTGCTATGTCAGCAGGTTGGCCTGATACACCCTGAGTACTGCAAGTACAACCATGTACCATCTTGCCTGGCTTTGCCTATAGTTATGGGAATGGGAGAAATTCAAATTTATCCAAATTGTTTCCTTACCAGGAAAACGTGTGTTAGACAACACATTAGCAGTGCCCTCTTCAGCACTGAAACCCCACTGCATGGCTTGAAGCCTACACAAATGACAACTCTGGGTAGGTGGAAAGGCTCAGTGGATAAAAGTGCTGGCCACCAAGCCCGATGACCTGAGTTTGATGCCCTGGGACCCACATGGTGGAAGGAGAAAGCTCACTTCTGAAAATTGTCCTTGGACTCCCTCTCCTCTCTCCCCTCATCACACACAAGATCTAATAGAAAAGCACTAAGTTTATTTTTTGTGTCAAATACACATCCTATTTCTCTGCTCCTCAAGCCCCACCCCTACCCCATTCTTCCAATTGGTGGCCAGCAGACAGGCGGCTTCCTCCTAGCCAAAAGCCTAGAGTTTGGGACACAGACCCCCCACAGTGCCCTCTCAGGGTATCTGGGCGAGGGCCACCATCACTGCTGGCAGCACTAGTTCCAGCATCCACAGTGAGGTGAGCATCCACGAGGCCCGACTTTCTTCTGCCTTTCTGGGCTGAAGGATCGGGTGGTAGCTGCAGGTCTCCTTGACTGTCATGGGTCCCACTGAGTCCATTGTAGCCATCAGTCTGCAGCCAATCACAGTGGTACAGCCTTTAACATGCACAACGGAGTCCATCCCTCCTATGAGCCAGAGGGGATGGGGCGACAGAGACAGAAGTTTAGGGAACGGTGAGCCCAGTCTTCCCTCACCTCTGGATCCCCAAGTGTCAGAACCTTGAGGGGCCTTTACCTCCGGAGAGCTCAAGTTTTCCTTCATAGCACTGAGTTGTACTGTTGGCACAGGGCATAACGGGGGCACTGGAACAGGACCCCAGAGCCACACATGTTGGGCATTGGAAGGCTTCTGATGATATACTGGAAGTTGCTGGATGAAGACAAAGAGAGGGAGAGTTAAGGCTGTATCCACCTCCTGGAGGAGCCTGTCCTGGCAGCCTTCTCTCCCCACCTGGGACATGTAGAGATCACACTAACCAACCCACTACTGAGTCCCGCTTACCCTTTTCCCCAGCTGATTTTCTTTTCGGAACCTCAGCCACGGGGCTGTTGAGATGGTGCAGCAGGTACAGGCACTTATTGTGCAAGCCTTGAGACCTGGGTTCAATCCTCCACACCCAAACATAGGTGGAGGAAGAAAACCAACTCTCTAACATGTCCGACTTCCACACATGTGCATGCATGAACACACACACACACACACACACACACACACACACACTAAAAAGACCACAGCTACCATGACTTCTACATACATGCATGAGTACACGCACGCACGCACGCACGCACCCACACACACTATAAGAAACCCCAGAGACCACATAAATTCCACACCCGGCCTACCCCCGTGACAGAGTTGAAAGAACAGTTCTAGCAGAAAGATTTGTGGGTAATCAGTGATATCACAACTCAGTACTGCACTCAAGGTACAGGTAAAGAAATAGAGGACACCAGCTACCTAAGATGCCTCAGTGAGCACCTTCCAGGAGCTGAGATCCGAACTGAGAAGAAGGCTGTTATATGAGCATGGGCTTGAGGCAGAGATGGGGCAGGGTGAGGGAGGACATGTCACTGGCTTTTTTTTTTTATGACCTGTAACATCTACATTAAGAAAAACAATCTTTTTTTTAAGTGTATGTGGTATGGGTGTGTGAGCATTTGCGTGTGGGCGCATGCATGGGTGTGGGGGCTAGAGGACAACCTCAGGTGTCCTCAGGGATGCTATCCACTTCCTTTGAGTAAGGCTCTCTCACTGCCCTGGTGCCCACCAATTAGGCCAGCCTGGTTGGTCAGGACACCCAAAGGATCCTCCCATCCCCCTCCACCTCTGAGAGCTGGGATTACAAACTCATGGTGCCATGCCTGGCAGGTTTATGTGTGCCCTGGGAAATGCAATGCAGGTCCTCAGGCCTGTAGGGCAAGTGCTTTACCTACTGACCCATCTATAGTGTGTTAAAAGTGTGACTGCACGTCTAAGATACAACATAAGGCACAAAAGAGGGGCAAGTCGGTCAGGTGACTGCAGGCCTGGAGGCCAAACTGGGGGACTGGATTCTTGCCACCTGGCAATGAAGAACCCACAACTGTTGAAATGAATGCCACCATCTGCTCAGCAACTTATGGAGACTCCTTATTGCTGAGTGAACACCCCCCCCCCCCCGGTTGACAGCGCAGCCTTTACTATCTGATGTCCCTCTGCCACGGGGAGGGCTCAGAAAGGGACCATGGAGACCAGGGGAATCTTCTGCATTTGGCTCCCCGAGGCCCACGCCAAGCAGAAACCCGAGAGAAGAGAGACCTGCTCATCCCCCCACTCCCCAGGTACCTGTGGTGTCTGGTGGTTTCCAGAATAGGGATACGTTCTTGCTGTTGTTGCAGAGGCTGTTGTTGCAGTAGTTACTGTAGGAGATAGCAATCAACCCAGGAGGGGGGGCGTACTGGATGAAAGTCACTGCTTCCGTTTCTTGAGAGGCACAACCCTTACTGGCCAAAACAGCAGTCTTGGTTCCCTCTGTGAGACAGGGAGTAGAGAAGGTGGATGGCGGGCCTAAAGCTTAGCTGGGAGAGAGAGCAGACAACACGGCTACCCTCTTCCTCAAGCCCAAGGGATCCCTCTGTCTCTGCCTCTCCAGTGCTGGGGTTGCAAATTCATGCCGCCACACGTGGCATTTTCATGTGCTGGCTCTCTGGGGATTCAACTGAGATCCTGATGTACTCAAGGCGAGTGCCTTACTGACCAAGCTAGCGTTCCAACCCCCATCTACACTGCCATAGGGTTTCGACGTTGGTAATAAATGTAACCCTGTGTAGCTGGACTGCCGTCACCCAGCAAGGAGAATCAGTAAAACTGGATCCAACTCTACCTGCTTTAATCAACAGCACAGTCTCCTGGCAAAGTTCTCCAGGACTGCACTTCTCAACCTTGCCAGGCTTTGAAGTCCAGTTAAAGGTTCGGCTTGGATCGTCTTCTAAACGCAGGACTTTACTCACTGCACAGTGTAGACTTTGGGCCACTGGGAAGATGGGATAAAAAATAATCAATTGCTCTTCTCCGTGGGGTGATCTCTTCCCGCCATAAATCCACCCTCTGTGGAACCAGCTGCTCGCTCTAGGTCCCACACATACACGTCCAGTGGGAGGCTCCCAGCAGGAGGAGGAACAGCAAATGCTGGACACAGCAGCCTGCCATGGCTTCTCAATCTGGGAAGAGCTGACCAGGACCTAGGAACTAAAGGAGAACAGGAGACAATTCAAGCAGACAGACAGGGATTAGATCTCAGTTTTCTCTAAGCGTCCACTTTGTGGGAGATTTATGGCACGCAAGGCCATGAAGTCTGCCCTCAAGTGCCTTGCGTGTTACCAGCAAAGTCACACGTTTATTGTGCCTAATTTCCATAGTTCTAAGACCCAGCCATGGATAGCTGACAAGGTTTTGGCAACACTCTTTCTTCAGTGTGTAGATACAGGAGAGTAGCCCTGGGAGCCCTCTGCCTTAAGCCTCGGAGGTTCAGATCCACAGCAGATCTCTCAAGGCCTCAGTATCTCAGCCCGTAGGACCCAGTTTCACAAGGACTCAAATTCTGAGGGAACTGCTCTGTTCATCCTAGAATTCAGCAGTTTAAAAGCTACTTCACCCCGCCCCCAAAGGGCAGTCAGCCTATTCCCTCAGACTCAAGAGACTGCTGAATTCCACTCCTCGATACAGAAGTACCCAGGCTCCTCCTTCAGACCCAAAGTCCGGAACCCAGTGCTCCTAAGAGACCTAGTGGAAGAGAATCCAGTTCTCCTTCCTCAGACACTCAAGCCTCCCCCCAACCCCCCTCAGAATAGAGGCTGAGGGCCCAGCCTCCTCTCTCAAACTCAGCCAGCCCTTCGCCCTCAGACCTAGGGCTCCAGGCCCATAGCTCTCTCCTCTCTCAGGCCCAGAAGTCAGACCAGACCCTAGCCTCTTTCCTCAGACACAGTAGCCAGACCGTGGTCCCCCCCCTCCAGACTCAGGAGTCTCCAGGCCTCCAGCCCTCCTCCCTCAGACCTAGTAGCCAGGCCAGACCCTAACCTGTCTCTCTCAGACCCAGGATGCTGGGTGCCAGACCCCCAACCTTCCTTCCTCCCTCCCTCAGACCCAGGAGTCTCCAGGCCTCCAGCCCTTCTCCCTCAGACCTAGTAGCCAGGCCAGACCCTAAACCATCTCTCTCAGACCCAGGATGCTGGGTGCCAGACCCCCAACCTTCCTTCCTCCCTCCCTCAGACCCAGGAGTCTCCAGGCCTCCAGCCCTCCTCCCTCAGACCTAGTAGCCAGGCCAGACCCTAAACCATCACTCTCAGACCCAGGATGCTGGGTGCCAGACCCCCAACCTTCCTCCTTCCCTCAGACCCAGGAGTCTCCAGGCCTCCAGCCCTCCTCCCTCAGACCTAGTAGCCAGGCCAAACCCTAAACCATCTCTCTCAGACCCAGGATGCTGGGTGCCAGCGCCCCAACCTTCCTTCCTCCCTCAGACCCAGGAGTCTCCAGGCCTCCAGCCCTCCTCCCTCAGACCTAGTAGCCAGGCCAGACCCTAACCTGTCTCTCTCAGACCCAGGATGCTGGGTGCCAGACCCCCAACCTTCCTTCCTCCCTCCCTCAGACCTAGTAGCCAGGCCAGACCCTAACCTGTCTCTCTCAGACCCAGGATGCTGGGTGCCAGACCCCCAACCTTCCTTCCTCCCTCCCTCAGACCCAGGAGTCTCCAGGCCTCCAGCCCTCCTCCCTCAGACCTAGTAGCCAGGCTAGACCCTAACCTGTTTCTCTCAGACCCAGGATGCTGGGTGCCAGACCCCCAACCTTCCTTCCTCCCTCAGACCCAGGAGTCTCCAGGCCTCCAGCCCTCCTCCCTCAGACCTAGTAGCCAGGCCAAGACCCTAACCTGTCTCTCTCAGACCCAGGATGCTGGGTGCCAGACCCCCAACCTTCCTCCCTCCCTCCCTCAGACCCAGGAGTCTCCAGGCCTCCAGCCCTCCTCCCTCAGACCTAGTAGCCAGGCCAGACCCTAACCTGTTTCTCTCAGACCCAGGATGCTGGGTGCCAGCGCCCCAACCTTCCTCCCTCCCTCCCTCAGACCCAGGAGTCTCCAGGCCTCCAGCCCTCCTCCCTCAGACCTAGTAGCCAGGCCAGACCCTAAACCATCTCTCTCAGACCCAGGATGCTGGGTGCCAGACCCCCCAACCTTCCTCCCTCCCTCAGACCCAGGAGTCTCCAGGCCTCCAGTCCTCCTCCCTCAGACCTAGTAGCCAGGCCAGACCCTAACCTGTCTCTCTCAGACCCAGGATGCTGGGTGCCAGACCCCCAACCTTCCTTCCTCCCTCCCTCAGACCCAGGAGTCTCCAGGCCTCCAGCCCTCCTCCCTCAGACCTGGTAGCCAGGCCAGACCCTAAACCATCTCTCTCAGACCCAGGATGCTGGGTGCCAGCGCCCCAACCTTCCTCCCTCCCTCAGACCCAGGAGTCTCCAGGCCTCCAGCCCTCCTCCCTCAGACCTAGTAGCCAGGCCAGACCCTAACCTGTCTCTCTCAGACCCAGGATGCTGGGTGCCAGACCCCCAACCTTCCTCCCTCCCTCAGACCCAGGAGTCTCCAGGCCTCCAGCCCTCCTCCCTCAGACCTAGTAGCCAGGCCAGACCCTAACCTGTCTCTCTCAGACCCAGGATGCTGGGTGCCAGACCCCCAACCTTCCTCCCTCCCTCAGACCCAGGAGTCTCCAGGCCTCCAGCCCTCCTCCCTCAGACCCAGTAGCCAGGCCAGGCCCTAAACCATCTCTCTCAGACCCAGGATGCTGGGTGCCAGACCCCCAACCTTCCTCCCTCCCTCCCTCAGACCCAGGAGTCTCCAGGCCTCCAGCCCTCCTCCCTCAGACCTAGTAGCCAGGCCAGACCCTAAACCATCTCTCTCAGACCCAGGATGCTGGGTGCCAGCGCCCCAACCTTCCTCCCTCCCTCAGACCCAGGAGTCCACGTTGCCAGCTCTCCTCCCCGAGACCTGGGGGTCCCTCAGTCTGTCCTCTCCCTTCAGGAGCCCCGCCCACGCTCCCTCCTTCCTCCTTGCATCCTCAGGCTGGGGTGGGGGGGGATACGAGCCCTCCACCCTCCTCTTTCTTTTTTTAAGGCCACAAAGGTGTCTCAGACCGCAGCGCGTCCTCCGCACGCCCAGCTTCGACGGCGACCGGTACCGTGTGCCGCGTTCCTGGGGAGGCTCCAGAAGGCACGGAAGGCGGGGCCGGCCTGGCCCCGAGACTCGAAGTCCCATTGGTTGCAGAGGAACCCCCGCGTGGTCTCATTGGACGAGCCTTAGCGAGCCGCTGCAGCCCATTGGCGCCCCGAGAAGCCAATTACTCGGCCGGCTTCCCAAAGGCACGCTTGCGCCCCCTGGCTGTTGCGGCCCGAGGTGCAGGCGGCAGGCGTTGGTTCCGCTCCTCCTCCAGCAGCGCTAGGGAGTAAATTTTGCCCCGGGGCAACTAAATACCGACCAGGAGCATCTCTGGTCCTCCCCGCCCTGCCCCTGCCCTGGCACCCACCCGGTGTGGCCCTAGCCACGCAGCAAAGGAGGCGGCGTCCTCTGATCCCGTCCTCGAGGGCCGAGGAGAGGGTGGTCCTCCTGTCGCCTGAGATGCCTCTAAATATTGTGTGCACGAGGGGCAGCGACCGTGGGACAGCCAACCCGCTCGGCCTCATCAGGACCGCGAACCGGGCGAACGTGCGGACGGGTTTGAATATATTTTGATTTAGTGTGTGTGTGTGTCAGGGCTTGGAGGTTGTCAGCTCTGTAACTGCCAGCATGAGGGGCCTGGGATCAAACTCTCAGGGCGGTTAGTTTAGTGGCAGGAACCTCTACCTTTACCCCGCCCGAGTCACCTTGCTGGCCCTCAAATCCTCACCATCACCGTCATCACCATCATCTTCCTTCCTCTTTCTTCTCTTTTATTAAGTAATTAAAGCAAAGTGATGGAATTGTTACAAATCTTTTAATAAGTACATATAATTTGCATTGTTCAGTCTTCTAGCCCAGTATGGCCTTGAACCCTCCTTGTAGCTTGCAAATGACCTTGAACTTCTGATCCCTCTGACTTCTCTCCCTGGGTTACTGGTGGGTGCCACCATTTGTGCGGCACTGGGCATGGAGGCCCGCTAGGCAAGCTCTCTACCCCACCCGCGCCCTGGTCATGTTTATCTCTTCTGCTCCGGTTCCTCCTTCCCTTATTCCTCCACTCCAAGCCCCGTCTCCTGTCTGAATTCCACACAGGGAGGACACGCATGCTGTCTGGGGTCCTAAGAAAGGGAGGGCTTTGTTGTAATGGGCGCTTAGTACCGCACGGCACACACCACACTGTCATTGTGAGTGGTGCAGTGATCACGGTGGGCAGGCTGGAGTCTCCACAGCCCGAAGACTGGGGTTGATTTGCTCTTTGGCTCAGCAGCATCCCAAGGGGTTGTCAGAGGTGGTCATGCTGTTCCACACAGCTGCCGCCCTTTCCTGCAAAGGAAGTATCGACCTTGGGAAGGGAGTATCGACCTTGTGATGGCGTTTTGTGTTATCATATAGGTGAAAATGTACATGTTTTTGTGAGTGAATTTTTTTTTTTAAGATTTATTTATTACATATACAGTGTTCTGTCTGCATGTGTCCCTGCAGGCCAGAAGAGGGCACCAGATCTCATTACAGAGGGTTGTGAGCCACCATGTGGTCGCTGGGAATTGAACTCAGGACCTCTGGAAGAGCAGCCAGTGCTCTTAACCTCTGAGCCATCTCTCCAGCCCCCTTTGAGTGAATATTTTTGTTTTGTTATGTGTATGAGTGTTGGCCTGCATGTATAGCTGGGTACCACTTGTGTGCTTGGTGCATACAGAGGCCAGAAGAGGCCATCAGATTCTCTGGAACTGGAGTAACAGTTGCGAGCTGCTCTGTGGGTATTGAAATTCAACCTAGGTCCTCTGGAAGAGCAGCTGGTGCTCTTAACCACGGAACCAGGCTGGCCTCAAACTCAGAGATCTGCCTGTCTCTGCCTCCCAAGTGCTGGGATTAAAGGTCTGTGCCACCACTACCTGGCCTTTAAATTGAATTTGTAAACTAAGGATCCAAAAGCCACTACTTGCCACTGGACATTTTCTATTTCCTATGTTTTTGGTGTCACTTATCCTTGTCCCAGCTATATGGTGGAAATGCATTTCTTCTGAGAATTCCTATTCATTATTTACGACAGAGTGTTCCTGGATAGGTAGTAGGTCCTCAATTTTTTTGGGTCCCCCTGCTTCTGTATCCCAGGTGTTACAATTGGAGATTCGTACCCCACCTGGATTGGAATTGTTTCCAAACAGGGCCTCATGAAGCTTGGCTAGTCTTGAACTCATAGGGTAGCCAGAGAAGACACCCTGGAACTTTTGATCCTTCTGCCTCCACCTCCTAAGTTCTGGGGCTGCAGGCATGTACCCCGACATTCAGTGCAGGGGCTCAAATGGGTGCTTTGTTCGTGGGAGATGAGCACCCTATAGCCCACCCCTTGGAGTCGTTCTCAGATGTTGGAGTGCCCGTGTTTTCTGGAGATCTTCTGCCAACAGCTTGATCATTGCTGAACTGTACAGTGGAAATGCTTACAACCTAGATCCATTTTCTCTTTTCATTTTGAAACAGAATCTCATGGATCCAGGCTGGCTCCAAAGTGGTGAGTAGCGAAAGATGACCTTGAAGTTCTGAGCCTTCTGCCCACCACTCCAGAGCCCTATCCAGTATGTCCCCAAATTTCGGTTCAGTGCATCTTACTGGGGGCATGAAGCCAACCATGGTTCAAGTAAGCATACCCTGGGAATGGCAAATACAGCGAAGTAGAGCCTTTTTCTTCCGCTTCCCTGGGAAATCGCTAGTTTTGACTTCACTGTATGTTTTAGTCAGCGTTCCATTGCTGTGAAGAGACACCATGACCTAGACAACTCTTAGGAGAGAGAGCATCTAATAGGGGCTTGCTTGCAAGCAGGCAGACAAGGTAGCTGAGAATTCCATAACTGGAAGACAGAGCCACTGGGTCTGTTTGGGGTTTTTGGAAAAAATCAAAGCCCACCCCAATGACACACTATCTTCAACAAGGCCACACCTACTCCAGAAAGCCACACTTAATCCTTCTCAATCAGTGCCATACCCGAAGACTAAACTTTCAAGTAGATGAGTCTGTGGGGCCTTTGTTACTCAAACCGCCACACTGGCAAACTGCAGAATGAGTGAGGGTGTCGGCTTATTCAGAAGGGAGCTTTATCCTTGTTTCAAAGAACCCTTCATGGAAGGGTTCACAAAGTTCACAGCATCCCTCAGACGTTGGACCTGCCAGAGCCAAGGTTGCAGTGTCCTGAGTTTTTTTTTTTTTAATCTATTTAATTTCCTTGAGTCGGGATCTCATGGTATAGTAATATCTTTGGCTGATGTGGTACTGCATAGATAGACCAGGCTGACCTTGAACTTGTGATTCTCTTGCCTTTGCTTCCTCTTGCTTCTCTTAAGGTAAGAGGTGTGAGCCACCAAGTCTCATCTGTCACCACCTCCCTTTTTCGGTTCTGATTTTTTTTTTTTGAGGCAGGGTTTTTTCTGTGCAACCCTGGCTGTCCTGAAACTGTCTCCATTTACCAGGCTGGCCTTGAACTCAGAGATCTGCCAGCCTCTGCCTTCCAAGTCCATGTGCCATCACACCCAGAACTGTGGCCCTGAACTAACTTTAATTGGATTTCTCCCATTCCACAGATCTTTCCTATGAGTCCTGTTTTGCCTCAAATATTACTCTTTTTTTGAGACTAGGATTCTCTATGGAGCCCTGACTGTTCTGAAACTCACTCCATAGCCCAGACTGGCCTCAAACTTGGAGATCCAGCTGCCTCTGATTCCCAAGTGCATGGGCCGCCATGGCATGGCTGTCCTTAAATTTCCAAAACCTCTGCCTAAGCCTCCCAAGTGTTGGGATTCCAGAGATGTGCACTATACCCTAACATGTCATTTCACAGGTTGGCACAACAATGTGTTTCTTTAAAAAAAAAGTTTATAGCCAGGCGTTGGTGGTGGTACACTCTTTTAATCCCAGCACTGGGGAGGCAGAGGTAGGTGATTCTCTGTGAGTTCAAGGCCAGTCTGGTTTACAGACCGAGTTCCAAGATATCCAGGGCTGTTAGACACAGTAACTCTGCTTGGAAAAACAAAGCAATTATTTTAACCAGTGTTCCTATGCCAGTGTCTGTGTGTGTGCACATACACAGGAGTGCAGTGACCTCAGAGTCTAGACGAGGGTGTTGCAGCCCCTAGAACTAGACTTGTGCATGGTTGTGACCATTCAACCTGGGTGCTGGGAACCAAGCTGGTGTCCTCTCTGACTGGACAGATGGTCTCTCCAGCCCCAACAATGTGTTGGCTATGCAGGTCTGCACCTTTGTCCCTCGGCATCTGTCTCCCCAGGACTCTCACCTTGTATCACCCCACTGTGGTGGCACACAGCTATAAGCCGAGGATGGGGTGTGGAGGCAGGCCGTGGGGGAGACGAGGTGGCTAGTCAAAGGCAGCTCTGATGGTTACCAGCTGTCACCCTGGCCTGAGCTGCTTGCTGCTCTGTGTAATCTTTGTCTTCTTCTGCTCGTGGTGTGAACGAAGGTGGACATTGCGATTATGAGATAACATCACAAGATGGAGCTCATGGGGTAGTATGCCTTCCACACGGAAGATTCCAATGTCTTGACAGAGAAGAAGGGTGGATGATAGGTACAGCAGTTAATGTCTTTTGTCGAGGAGAGATGGAGAGACAGCTAGGGCATTAACGTAGCACACCTCTGAGGGCGTTGTCTGTCTGTTGGGTGTGTTTCCAGAGAGGATTAATGGAGTGGGGACAACAGGGCACCATGCCGTGGCTGGACCATCATTCCAATCTCCCTGGTTTTGAATCCTTAGAGACAAGAAGGTCCTGGCTTCATGTCCCCCCCCTCACCCCCCTGTTGCCACACTCCCTTCCACAATGATCCTGCCAATAAATCTTCCCTCCATTTAGCTTGTTTTCAGGTTTGCATGATGGCAATAAGGAAATTAATCCACTGAGGAGGGTGTGTAGACTTGAATGAACACTTCTGCCTCTCCAGGTTCAGTCTTCCTGAGCGTTCTTGTCTCAGCAATGTGGGTGTTGGGTAATGGGGACCACCTTACTGTCTTTGAGGTCAGCCTGCATATGTCCAAAGGGAGAGGACAATGACATTGGAATATGAATTCCCAGCTTTTTCCTCACAGAGCCCCTGCTGGGCAGGATGCAAGTTTTGGCCCAGAATGAAACTCTAAAAATGTCCGTCAGTGAGACGGATCATGTGGACAATGGCACCTGCCTCCAAGCCTGATGCAGTGAGCCCAATGCCCCAGAAGCCACACTGGAGAAGGAGAGAACCAAATCCACACACACAAGAGAAGCTCAGGGTCACATGTAAGGCCCAGTGACCAGTGACCTCCCAGGTCACAGAGAGGCCCAGGCTTTGGCTGCAGCACCAGGTTGGCTCTGCAGGGCCACAGGTAAAAGAATCCTTGCCTTGGAGTAACACATGCATGCGCTGTAAGTTTCCTAGTGATGGAAGCATTCCAGCCTGCAGAGAAGCTCCTTAAGCAGGAAGCTAAACAACTCAAAAGAGCTTTAGGAAGTCCCTGAAGCCAACCAGACTCCCAGGTCCCTCTCTGACAGGGCAGGCAGTAAAAGTTACAAAGGAGACTCAGACCAGACCGGCTGCCTGGAAGAAGCAGAACCCACTGGAGCTGCTTGAAAGAGGTTTAGAGCATCTGAGGCACCTGGAAAAGACACCCTCCAGCCTGCTGAGCTGCCTGCAGGCTGTGCAGTGTGCTCTGGGGTCCCCAGCTCTGTGAGCTGTCACTCATGCAGGGGTGGGCTCTGGTGATGAGCTGCTTTTGAGTCATTTCTGCTCCTGTTAAGTGATTAATGACCCACATGTATTCGTGTAAGTAACCCTGATATAACCCAACTTGGTTCACCAAGTTGCTCTTTGGTGGTATTTTGTTCTGTCAAGGTGTCAAATAGGGGGTGAATGGATGTGTATGTTGAGTCTCCCCAGGAAACATTTTTTTTTTTATTTTGTCACACAACACCATGGAGGCCAGACCTGTAAGTGCCCTCGCTCACTACCTGGCCAAGGTCAACTGATGCGTCAGAGAGAAATTAAAGTAGGCCGGTCGGAGGGTGCACAGCAAGACCGAGGCTTGGAAATTCTATGGAGAGCTATCAGACCTTTTATCCTCCTATCAGAAACAGAATGCAATGACTGTAGTTGCCAGGGTGCAACGCAGAGTGTAGGCTAGGCAGGGTACACAGATGGATGTCTAATGCCAGTTGTCCTGCCAAGCTTCCATGCCTGACAGTCAGGCACGCTCCCTTGACTATGAAGGGAACATGCAGAGAAAACACAGAGCAACCCCAACACTTCACTGAAGCCTGAGAGAGCGTGTGAGTCACTCAGGAAATTGCAGGTGCTAGGGTCGAGAGAAGCCGCCAAGAAAAGACCAACAGTCACGTATGAAATAAGCAAATGGTTTCCAACAAGTTGGGGTGGCAGATAGTGACCCCAAGGGGCAGTCACAAGCTTCTTTTTAGGGGAGCAGGGATTAATCTGGTGGAGAAAGGTTTAGTCTCTGGGCTGATTGGTCGGAGGCTCCAGGGCTTAGGCACCTTCCAGCTGCAGGGTAGGGAAAGGTATCTTGAGCTGGCAGTGGGGCGCCTGCTGAGCTAGCAGAGGCTGTGGGGTGCCTGCTGATTGGTTGCCTCTAAGTTGTGGTTTTCTGCTAGTTCAGCTCCATCCAGTTCTAGTGAGCTGAAACTGATGTCTGGTCTCCGTGAGGGCTACTGGGAGACCCTGTCATGGTCTGGTTTCCTGGCCCTCTCAGGAGGCACATTGCACCCCAGGAGCCATAGACTCTAACTTGAAAGACCTGTGGCACATGTTCCTCAGAGTGGCTAGGACAGGACAACTCCCTGGCCCCTTCACAGGTCTTGGCAATAGATCTCTCAATGGATCCCAGTGGGCGCCATCGTTTCCTCGCAGAGAAGCCCAGTCCTTGGGGAATCAAAAGTGACGTTACTATTTCACATGTGTGGCCATTTTGTGGATGTCCGCTGTGGTGCAGGGTGAGCTCAGCGGCTCCTGTATATAAATATCAGGAGGTTGAGATATGGGGTTAGGGATGTTGGCACCGGCACAGCAGGAGTAGGCAATTCCAAGCGTAAGGTCTTAGGTTATGACATCAGAAGACAGCTGAGTGTGCGAGCCAACAGGGCTTAAGAACCACAGGGGAATGGGTTGAGCAGAGAGGTCAAAGCCTGACAGACACAGGGCTAAGAAGAGCCCCAGCCCTAACAGCCAAGTGAGGGAGGTGCCAGGGCCAAACAGATGTGAGAATGAGTTAGCAGTCAGTGACATATCAAGCTTTTCCACCACAGAGAAGATGCCAATTGTATCTTTGCCTTTCAGTAAGGTTTTGCCAGACGAGTGCAGGCATCCATCAATGCTAAATGTGTTACTGAATCCACCTAGGAGAGGAAGATCCCGTCAGGGGGAAGGGGCAGGGAGGGATAGTTCAGTAAACCTAAAACTTTCATACCCAGTAGCCCAGGCTCCACCCCTCCTCCTATGGACCCAGGAGCCAAGGTCCAAAATTTTCCCTCAGACACAAGGTTCTGGACTCCAGCCAACCTTTTTCTGCTACAGCAGTCCAGGCCTCTGACCTGCCCCCCTAGGACCCAGGAGTCAGTTCCCCATCCCTCCTGCTGAGTCCCTGGAGTTATGGCCTCAGCCTCCCTCAACCTGGGGGTGCAGCCTTCCTCACTCACCTCCTGTAATCGTAATGTCACCTGTGTAGCAAGCAGTGCCCTTAGGACAGTGGACATAGTTGGAATTTCGGGTGCAGGAACCTTGAAAGTGCAAGCAGACAGGACACTGGGTGGTCCCTGGGCGAGTGGAGTCTGAGGACAGAGGAGCAAGTATACTCTCAGCCACAGCCACACGCAACCCCCGGGAGTTCCGTGTCCCTGGATGCCATACTTGAAGGAAGGAGGTGCTTAAGTAGGACTTGGCTGCTGTCAGCGTGGTTGCACAGATCAGTGTCACACAACTTGAAGTAAGAGGCAGCCACTATTCCAGGTCCGCTGGCATACTCCGTGGTAATTTCATTCATGGAATCCCCAGGGTTGCTGGGACCTTTGCTCCCTAGTATGAGAGACATTGGACCTGAAGGGGAACAAGACGGAAGCCAGGATCGGATGGGGAGGATGGCGATGTCTGGGAGCCCAGTTCTTGGGTCCCTTGATGTTCCCAGTCACAGGGAGAGCACAATCCCCAGTGACAATGGGACACAGCCTGGTCTGTGTGAGCCAAAGCCTGAAGCTCAAGCCTGGCCGCTTCTGCCCTGTCCCTTGCAGATCTTGTTGCTCACCGTGTGCGCACAGTGTCCCCTGAGCCCCTCCTACAGGCTGCAGCCTCTCTGTGCTCACCATCACTTCTACCCTGCTGGGTTCCTCTCCCCACCCTGTGCCCTTCACACCAACAGCTGGTCCCTGTGCTGTTTCTCTCTCCTTTTCCCTCTGCCCTGGAAAGCTGCAAAGGACTCAGGGGCTTAGCTCGGTCCCTCCGTCCCTCCCTCCCCCCTCCGTCCCTCCGTCCCTCCCCTCCCTCCCCTCCCTGTCTCCCTCCCTCTCTCCCTTCACCTTTCCTCACTCTTCCCCAACCCCGAGTCCCATCTGGTCCAGGCTGCTCTGGAAGTCCTTATCCAGTTGCATAAGAAGCTGGCTGTCTCCACCCACTGCTCCATGCAGCCATTATAGGCAGCTGCAGCCACACTCAGGTCATGTGGTACTGGGGACCAAGCTCAGGGCTTTCCCCCCTAATTAGCACAGGGCTACCCCATATATCCCCATCATGGCCCAGAAACAAGGCACACAGAGAGGAGCCCAGGCTTGAGGGGAGCTGGGCAGCAACTGTAGGGCACAGAATCCAGGGCAGGGGTGGGAGTGTGGCCCGCCCTCTCATCCCACGCACCTACGCACCTACGCACCTACGTCTACTATCAGGAGAGTCTCCTGACACATCTCCTCAGGTCCAGTTTTCTCGGTGTCAAATGACTTCCATTTAACTGGTTTCTTAGTGAAGCCATTGCCAAACTGAAGCAAGATCCCCTCCTGACATATGACAGCATCTGTGGAGAGGAAAATCACCAGGGTTTGTGAGAGTCTGGGAGCCGCCATGCTTCTGAGCTAAGGGCAGCTTTCACAGTCCCAGTCAGCTCCCTGTGCCCTGGCTGTGACATCCCTTTGACTCAGAAGTCCAAGCCTCCAAGCCTGCAGCTCTGTTCACCCTGTTGCTCCTCTCAGAGCCTCGAGAGGAAGGCTTGCTCCTCCACTGTAGGCTCCTCTTCAGCCGTTCTCTACTCCCCATCTAGTTTTGAGTCCCGATAAATAGAATAATGAGGAAGATGGCCTGGATTCATCCCTTTCTGCCTGTGTGTCTGTGTTGGTGCTCTCAGGAGTGTGTGTGCACACATGTGTGCGCTCAGAGGTCAGTGCTGGGCGTTTTCATGCCCTCTTTGGTACAGGGTCTCTCACTGAAAGTAGAGCTCACTCATTTGGCCAGCGGTCTTCTCCAGCCCTAGGGATTGCAGACCCCTTAGAATCAGAGTTATCACCCAGCCTAATTATCCCTTTGGACTGAGAAGCTCTAGATTCCAAAGAAATCACTATGTTGACCTCCAGTGAGCACTGGGCCCTGCTTGGTGCCTGGAAACAGAAATGGTTCTCCACAGATGAGCCTACTGCGGTCCCATTTTTGTGTGGTTCAGGCTGGCCTGGCACTGGCTGTCCTCTAGCCTCTGTCTTGGGACTGCAGAGCCAGCTCCTACCTTCACTGTAGCCTGCATGTGTCATTTTCCCCCACAGCAAGGGGGCAGCATTCTCAAGGTAGGGAAGCTGAGGCAGGAAGTGCTGAGGGGTTTGCCCAATGTCACCCAGGCAGTAGGTGGCAGAGCTGGACTTCAGAGTTTAGGCTTTCTGTCTCCTTAGGGTCAGGGCTGAAGACAGCAGTCTAGTTGGACGACCTTGAACTTGACCTTCCCTAAGGACCTCACGTGATCACCACAGACTCTCACGTGCCCCATGATGCACAGATTCCTGGAGGGGGACTGAGTGTCCACAAGCACTCTCACCCTCCTTGACGGCCCCCAGTTGGTGGCTGGCCATGTCCTCATTTCCCAGGTGACAAATGTGCGGCTCCAGCTGCCCTGCTCCTGCAGACAAATCTGCACGCGCTCTGCCCCCACCCCCACTCCCCCCCACCTTCTCAAAGGTGGCTCCTCTCCCTCTGTAGCACAAGGGTCAGAGTCACCCCAATTCTTATCCATGTTTGCTCTCCAGCCCAAGTTGCATTCTCCAGCAGCAGGGCTTATGCCACACAGTAATTGCAGAACCTGAGCACTGTGGCCACCACTAATGCTTCCACCCAGCTGCAAGATGCCGGGGCCTTTGCCTGCCTTGTCATGGGTCTCTCTGAGCCCCCTTTCCTTTCTCCCCCGCCTTATTTACAACGTAGCATTGGGGTCTTCTTAAAGGATAAGATAATTCTGTCAGGCCTCAGGGAAACTCCAAGAAGCTTTGAGTAGACAGAAAATTCCAGTAGGCCCGTATGTGCTACAGAATAAACCCCACTTCTTAAAGGGCTATGGAGACGGCTTAGGGGTTAAGAGCACTTGATGCTCTTTGAAATACTGCATTTAAACCCACCAATTGGGAGCACATACCTTACTGTCGGCAGGCAGGCATGTAGACAGACAATACACGCACACAAACACAGACACAGACACAGACACAGACACAGACACAGACACACACACACACACACACACACACCTCTGCACATAATGAAAATATATGTGAGGCCTTCTGAAGTCCCCATGTGACTTGTCTTCCTACATTCTCCATCATGATGGCACATATGGAGTCCTCGAGCCTAGGGACATCATATAGTGTCAGGAAACAGAGAAGGAACATCCTTCTAGGGTAATAGAGGTACTCTGGCCAAGACAAGGACAAGAGGGAGGCAGGGGGACAATTTGGTGGCACCCATTATTGGAGAAGGACTAAGGGACATGGAAGGCATTGATTTTCTCTCTGAAAATTTGGGCAGGACTCTGGTGACCAAAAGTGGGTGAGCAGAGTAAGGTGCGTCTCACACATTGTCCTCCTGACGGCCTTTATACACGTTCTCCACACACATCTGTCGTCATTTCCTCCTTCTCCTGTCTGCTAAGAGACACTCAATGACATGTAGAGCACGTGGACATCCAGTGATAATGTGCCCCCGGCTCTTCCTCTACACCCTTACCCGAGTAGGGGGTGAAGCCCACCAGGAAGTGGAGCAGCAAACAGTGGGTGCAGCAGGCTGCCATGGCTTCTCTCAAGTTGGGAAGAGCCAATCAGGACCTGGGAAGTGATGGAGACCAGAAGACAATTCGGACAGACAGACAGACTGTCTCTGTGTTTGTTTCTGGCCTGTGCTGACTCTAGGGTATATGAGAACTCAAAGCCAGTCTGTCCTGAGTTGTTTGGAAGTTATATATTCTATGGTTGCGATTCTCAGTCTCAGCCATGGATTCCCTACAGCAGGAATCCAGCAACTCTGTTCCTTCCATGTCTAGATGCAGGGTACAGGGCCCGGAAGTCCTCTGCTTTAAGCCAAGCAGAACCTTCCCCAGGCCTCAGAGTCTCAGCTTTCAGCACCCAGTTCCCCCAGAACTTGAATTCTGAGGGCCCGGGTTTGTCTGTCATGGGAATGTGATCAATGGTTTCTGCTCCTCCCACCCCAGAGGACCTAAGATTCCCGTCACCCAGTTCCTATCTTCAGGACTAAGTGCACCATGAAAGCGCCCATTAAGGCGTAGCAACCGTGGCCTCTTTCTTCTCTCATGGGTGGCCATCTACTCCCCAGAGACAAAATGTCAGAACAGAGACTTTGAGATCCCAAACCCAGAGAACAATCCCAGCTTCCTAAAACCAAAGCCCCCGTCCTTCAGATTAGGGAATCCAGGCCCCAGTTTCCCTCAGACCCAAGAATTCAGTCCCTGTTTATCAAACTCAGGCCTACATATCTAGCCCCCTCCTCCCGAGGACCAGGATTCCAGGCCCAGGCTCCTCCTTCAGACTCAAGACTGTCTCTCCCTTCCCTGTCTTTCCCTGTCTCATCCTCCCTGGCCTCTTTCCTCAGGTCCCGGGGATTATTCTCTCACTGCTGCTTTTCTTATTAAGCAGCAGAATCTTTGTGTCTCCAGAGTGTCCTCACCAGATCGAGGGCTTGGAAGGTGCTTCCTGATATGTTCCTGTCTCGTGTCTGTCTTCTCCAGGGTCCCTGACAGAGGCACCCTCGGCCACACAATACACTCGAGGTCCCTTTGGCTTCTGAGAACCCTTTGCAAACTCCATTGGATAAGTCTGGGGAATCGCTGCATCTCATTGGTCCCCAGAGATGACGATTACTCGCCTCTTCACGAGGCACGCAAGCGCAGGAAGTGAGTGTTGGCCAACGGTCTGTGGGGTCAGTGACAGTTGCTGCCGAGGTCACCTGCCAATTGCAGGGTCACGTGATATCCTGGAGGGTTGTGTGGTAGAAGCTCTTTTCCCTGTCCCTCAAAATGCTTCAAAATTAGGCTGGACGTTGGTGGCATCGCACACCTTTAATCCCAGCACTCGGGAGGCATCTCTGTGAGTTCGAGGCCAGCCTGGTCTCCAGAGTGAGTGTCAGGACAGCCTCCAAAGCTACATAGAGAAACCCCGTCTCGAAAAACCAAAAAAAAAAAAAATTGTAGTCATGAACAGGAAGCTGGCTTCACCGCAGATGGATGTCACCAATATTTACCCTCATCACTACTGTTAGGATGACCACTTAGACGATACATAATTGCCAGTTCTTTTATTACATTTTACTATGTCTTGTGTGCGCGTGTTGAGAATCGTCTGTCAAGGTGCACATGACAGGGGACAATTTGGGGAGTCATTTTTCACCTCCCACCGTGTTGTCCCAGGAGTCAAACTCAGGATTTCAGGCTCGTGGACAGGTGCCTTCACCTGCTGAGTTATCTTTCTGGCCCTCAGTTTTCTTTTAAATAGTAAGTAACATACTAATTATATACAAAGTAATAGCTGCATTGCAATGCTTTCCTAAGGTCATGAACAGTCTTATCTTTGGAGACAGAGTCTTCTGATCCAAGATGGCCTTGATACTTCCTTATACCTGAAAGTGACCTTGAACTTCTGATCCCTCTGATCTCTCTTCCTGAGCTGCTGGTGGGTGCTGCCATGTATGCGGCACTGGACATGGAAGCCCGCTAGGCAAGCCGTCTACCAGCTGAGCCCCAGGCCATGTTAATGTTTATTTCTTCTGTTTGGGAGTGCATAAAAGCCCAGAAAGCGTAAGAGTCATACAGAGGGCTTGGAGCAGACAGAAGAGAAAGCAGAGACACATTCCGAGTGTTGGTTGGTACTAAAGTGCACGGTTAATATCGGTTATGACTTTTCTGGGTGATGGAAGCGATCCCCGTCACCAGTGGAGGGTGGTTGGACAAGGGGGAGAGACAGAGTGTCCCCATGTATCTTGAGAGGTGATAAGGAGATTTCTGGGAAGGGTGAGTCATCATCCAGACTCCATCACCAAAAGAAAGGACACAGTGGTCCCTTGAAGAAACCTGGAACCTGTCAACAGGATGTTCTCAGTGGGGAGCTGTAGGGAAAGCTGTAGCCACGCCTTCTTAGGGGCTGGCTACAGGTGTGCCTGACCAGGCCTGTGAGGGCGTGGTCAGAGTGACTGCGTTTTTGGTTTCGGTTTCTCTTTGCATCTTGCTGTACAGACCTCTACCACGCCAGCTGGCTAGGTCGCTCTGTAAGTAAGGCTTTTCCCTATTAAATACCCTTATATTTCTACCTGACTCCGTATTGGTAATTCCCCACAATAGGGAGGGGCAGTCACCAAATTGAAAGGCGAGCTTGCCAGCCACACCAAACCGAACAGAATGTGCTTACCAGAAGTGTAGGAATGTAGGGAGTTTCAGGGAAAGCTCACCAATTAGCTGCTGCTGGATGGAGATGGCTGGCAATGAGGGTCCCGACTTTTGAGAACTGGGCTGTTGAGCTGACCTGTAGCCAGATCCAAGGCACGGAGAGCATCAGGGAAAGGACCAGTGACTTCTGAAGACACCCCAATACCAAGATCTTTGCACAAAGGAGATTTATTTGTCCCAGGGGGAAGAGGACAGGGAATAATTGACAAAGACAGGAGATGGAGAGGAAGAAGGGGTAAGGGACAAGAGAGAGAAGAAGGGATATCTGCCCCGGGGGCGGGGGGACAGAGGATTGCCTCTGGATAGACAGGAGACAGATGTGGCCCATAGGTAAATGGTGGTTTATAAAGGTAAAAGAGGAAACCAAGGATTAGGATGAGGTGTTTAATTTTAATTGGGCATGTTAATTAGGGCAGCCAAAGGGGGCTTCTGATTGGTGGACTTCTGTACTTTGATAGCTGGACCTTGGTAGTCAGCCTCAGGAGGAGGAAGTGCCCAAATAAGGGAATAGACCATGGTGGCTACCTTTAGGAATGCAATCTAACAGTTTTTAGCAAGGAAAAGGGAATATTGGAAGGGCAAGGCCTGCTAGAGCCGTGTTTGTCATGCTCAGGCCTACCAGAGTCCCCTCAACAGCTATATGGTACAGGGTATGGGCAAGTAAGCCACCCACTCATAGAGCAGGAGCATAGCGGTTGGGGAAGAGTTCAGGGTTAGGAAACACATGAGGAGCCACCGGATCACAGAGGAGGTGGTATTGAACCCGGACAGTAAGAGAACACCAGCTCCAGGGACCTCATGAGTGACAATGAGGACATGGAGGTTCCAAGGTATTGTTGAGGAGGATTTTATTGCAGATATAAGGACGACGACAGCCAGAGGCATCTGGACACAGTAAGACCCGGTTGCTGAAGACACCACAGAACACGGAGACATTATGCTGGGACTTAACTGGAAATGTCCATCCTGCTGTTGGCCTTTACAGTGCTGGAAGGGGACGTGTGGGCTGCTGGTGGAGAATTGTAACCAACATTTCTCTTTGGCTGTGGACACTGTGGGCTGAAATAGTAAATGCATACGGGATGTGCCTGCTTGTGCAATAGTGGTTTGGTGATCATAGGTAAAGCCTTTTGGTTGAATTTAAGGCCCATTTCACAGGAGGAAGTTCACATGGGTCTCTCTGAGTCCCCGTAACTTCTTCCCCACCTTATTTATCAGGTAGCACTGGGGTCACTCTGGCATCAGAGAAACTCAGAGAAGCCCAGAGAAGACAGAAAATTCTTGTAGGTCCCTATCTGCTACAGAATAAATCTGACCTCTTAAAGGGTTGTAGAGATGGCTCAGAAGTTAAGTGCACTTGCTGCTTTTTGAATTATTGAGTTTCCCTCCCAGCACTTAGGAACACATACTCTCCAGAAATCAGGCAGGCAGGCAGAGAGTGATTGTATTTGTCTTTGTTTCCGGCCTGTGCTAACTCTAGGGTACACTTGAATGTGAAGCCAGTCTGTCCTAAATTGCTTGAACCTTGCAATTAACTGGGCCTCATGTTTTGTAGTTGCAATTCTAAGACTCAGCCATGGATTCCCTACACCAGAATCCAGCATCTCTGTTCCCATAGTGTCTAGATGCAGGATACAGGGCCCAGAAGTCCTCTGTTTTGAGCCTCAGCACTTCAGATCCCAAGCAGAACCTTCTCCAGGCCTCAGAGTCTCAGCTCTCAGAACCCAGCTCCCCCAGAACTTAAATTCTGACTGCCCTGGTTTGTCTGTCCTAGGAATGTGTCATCTGGTTTCTGCTCCTCCCACCCCAGAGGACCTAAGATTCCCGTCACCCACTTCCTATCTTCAGGACTAAGTGCAGAAAACTCAGCACCTTGCCATGAAGTATAGCAACCGCGGGGTCATGGGTGGCCATCTATTCCCTCAGAGGCTTCCAAGAGATACAACGTCCAGAACAGAGATTTTGAGATCCCAGACCCAGAGAACAATCCCAGCTTCCTAAAATCAAAGCCCCCGTCCTTTAGATTAGGGATTCCAGGGCCCAGTTTCCCTCAGACCCAAGAGTTTAGTCTCTGTTTTCAAACTCAGGCCTACATATCTAGCCCCCTTCTCCCGAGGACCAGGATTCCAGGCCCAGGCTCCTCCTTCAGCCTCAAGACTGTCTCTCCCTTCCCTGTCTTTCCCTGTCTCATCCTCCCTGGCCTCTTTCCTCAGGTCCCGGGGATTATTCTCTCACTGCTGCTTTTCTTTTTAAGCAGCAGAATCTTTGTGTCTCCAGAGTGTCCTCACCAGATCGAGGGCTTGGAAGGTGCTTCCTGATATGTTCCTGTCTCGTGTCTGTCTTCTCCAGGGTCCCTGAAAAAGGCACCCTTGGCCACATAATACACTCAAGGTCCCATTGGCTTTTGAGAACCCTTTGCAAACTCCATTGGATAAGTCTGGAGAATTGCTGAATCTCATTGGTTCCCCGAGATGGCAATTACTCTCTAAAGTGTGAAATTACCAATACAGAGCCAAGTAGAAATATAAGGGTATTTAATAGCGAAAAGCCTTACTTACAGAGCGACCTAGCCAGCTGGCGAGGCGGCCGTCTGTACAGCAAGCTGAAAAGCAAAAGCGAAACCCAGCCACCTGAAACTCCCACTCTACGTCACCCTGAGCAGGCCCTTGAAGGCATGGCAGATGTATATGGACTTTGAACTACTTTACTTACCTCACCTGCTTTATAACCTGCCTTACCTGATTTGTTGGAATCAGTGTAGAAGGTAAGAACTCCAGAAATGGGAGTTTGTCTTACAATACGTGGAAAAATCCAGACTGTCTTTTGTATGAATTTAATTGTCAGTTTTGGGATAATTGTTGCTAATTGTTCCCAAAAAGCCAATAAGAGCTATTTGCCAATATTCATTATCCTTCAATAGGAGGAAATTTCCTCATTTGTTAAAGGTACTATAATTTCTGCTGGATCTTTTCCAGTCAGTTGACCAAGTCTTAATATTCCCTTTAAAATCAAATCAGAACTCTTTGCTATAAATGTCTTTAACTTTTTATTCTGTTTATGTGGCAGAAATAGCCACTCCAATATGGTGTCTTCCCTCTGCATCAGAATCCCAGAAGGGTATTCTCTGGATGGCAGGATAACCAGAATACAATCTAAATCAAGGTTTATCCGATCTACATGCGCATCCAATATTCTGTTTTCTACCCATTGTAGCTCTTTTACTGCCTCAGCAGATAATATTCTCAGACTGTTTAGGTCCTTATCACCTTTAAGGGCCATTTTAAAATGCTTTAAGTCATATCCTTGTACACCAATAATCGTCTGTAGTTGAGAAATTTCCCCTAATAATTTCTGAAGAGAATTAAGAGTTTGATAATGATCTCTCCTAATTTGTACATTTTGAGGTCTGATTCTTTGTAAGTCTGTTTTGTAACCTAAATAGTTAATAGAATCTCCTCTTTGTATCTTTTCTGGGGCAATCTGTAGCCCCCAACGAGGCACAACTTCCTTCACCAGTCAAGCATATGTTCCAAAGTTTCCTTATTAGAATCTGATAAAAGAATGTCATCCATGTAATGATAAAGAAGAGATTGTGAAAATTTCTTATGAATTATTTCCAAAGGTTGCTGTACAAAGTGCTGACACAATGTAGGACTATTTAGCATTCCTTGTGGCAAAACCCTCCACTGATATCTCCTCACTGGCTATTAATGATTAAGAGTTGGTACAGTAAATGCAAATTTCTCTCTATCATTTTCCTGTAATGGTATTGTGAAAAAACAGTCTTTTAGATCAATGACTATAATAGGCCATCCTTTAGGTATCAAGTAAGGTAATGGCATTCCAGGTTGCAGAGAGCCCATTGGTTGAATTACCTTATTTATGGCTCTCAAGTCTGTCAGCGTTGTCCACTTACCTGACTTCTTTTTTATAACAAATACAGGAGAATTCCAAGGACTGCTAGATTGCTCTATATGTCCAGCATCTAGCTGTTCCTGTACTAACTTTTCTAAAGTCTCTAGCTTCTCAGAGGTCATAGGCCATTGTCCTACCAAAACTGGTTCATCTGTAAGCCACTTCAATGGCAGGGGCTTTGGCTCATCTGAAGGTCCATCATTTGTACCTAGTTTCTGTACAGCATGGATGGTTGGTAACCGTTTTCCATAGCGTCTTACCAGTTCTTTTCTACTATCTAAAGATTGTGCATAATTTGTATCCGACACTGGAGGAATATTAATCTGAGTATTCCATTGCTGTAAGAGATCACGACCCCAGAGATTTATAGCAATATCTGCTACATAAGGTTTCAGTCTCCCTTTCTGTCCTTCTCATCCAATGCAGACCACCGAGTGAACACTCTGTCAAACTATAGAGTTCCAATTCCTAAAAATTGTACATTTGCCTCTCTAAGAGGGCATATCTGAGGCCAAGACTTTTGGGTAATAATAGTTACATCCACTCCACTGTCTTCTAAGCCAGAAATAACTTTATTATTAATTTTCACTTTCAACTGAGGCCATTTATCATTTATGGAAGCTTGCCAAAATATGCGTTTCTCATTTTGTCCATTCACACTTGATTCTTCATCACTAATCAAACTACCATCTAGAGCAGTATCATTTTTCACACTAGGCAAAGAACTATCTATTCGTCCTGTGAGAGATTGTCTCCCACTGCTACTAGGAATGACTGGACCTTTATTGAAGTGGGGGCCTTCTTGAGGATCCCCCCTCGGGGTGTCCCGACCTTAACGGGTTTCCTTGCATGTCCCTGATCGATCTACATTCATTGCTCCAGTGTCTGCCCTTACCACATCTTCTACACAATCCAGAAGGCAGTGGCCTTCCATATGAGGCATTGTTAGAATTTATTTGTCTACAATTTCTCTTAGTATGTCCCATTTTACCACAGCTGAAACATCTAGGTTCCTGGTGCCTTCGTGGTCTCCAGGGGAAGGCTCTTCCTACCCAAGGTTCTGGTTCATAGTAGTAGTAACCTCTAGCCTCTTGGTACCTATGTTGACCTCTGTAAGGTGCTTCTCCTTCCCAAGCCCTTACATCCTCACCTCTAGAACTTTTAATTTCCTGTTGCCTTTTTAACCCTTTCGAAATGGCTTCTCCTACCCAAGCTCCAGTGTCTTGCACATTATAGTCAATGTTTGCTGCATACAAAACCCATTCTTCTAGCAGAGCTGATCTGATCTTTAAAGGCATAAGTATTCTTTTGCATATTGGGTTTGCATTTTCATAAGCTATTGTATATATAATTGATTGTCTTGTTTCTGGATCTGTTACCTGTAATTCTACTGCTCTAGTTAACCTTTGTAAGAAATCCTGGAACTGTTCTGTAGGTTCCTGTTGTATTCTGGTATAAGCTTTTAGGCGTTCTCCTGGCTCATGAACCTTATCCCAGGCATTTAATGCTGCTTTCCTGCATAGGGACAGTATATCGTCATCATATGCAGCCTGAACCTGTGGGTCAGCATAAATATCCTCACCAAGAATCTTATCTAGAGGGGCTTCAAAACCTTCCTTTATGCACTGACGCTCAAGGAGCTTCGCCTCTTCTCTCACCAATGCCTTCCACTGGATTTGGCATGAATTCTCAAGTACAGCTGCTACCAATCATTCCCAATCTGTGGGTGTCACCCTGTTGAAGGTTGTTTATACGTTTTAGCTGTTTTACGTGTGGCTATGGAGGCCATATGAGACAACTGATTCTTTAATATTCTTAAGATCCTTCAGTTGTATAGGTGGCCATTCATAAGCCATCTGTCCATGAGGGTGTTTCTTAGAAGCTGGCTTTTCTACCTTGGTAGCTGGGTAGACTAATGGTGTACAAGTAACAACCTTAGAAGAATAGTCATGATACCTGGGTGGAGTAGGTGCCTGGGATTGGAGTGATTCTGCTTCTGAGGCATCCCAATGATCTTTAAGCCTAGTAATGATATTCTTATGAAAAGATAAAATCTCCTTAATCATAAAAGATTCCAAGCATGTAAGTGTATCTGTAAATTGCTCTAACTGCTCCTCTACACGTTTTTCTAGGTCTTTAATACGATCATCCTTAGGCAGCATCTGGATGGCATGGAAACTACCTTCTAGGTATTGGAGTCTAGATTCGAGGTCATGATTTGCTGATTTTGAATTCTCAGCAATCGTCCTTATGGACTTATGTAATTTGTCAGCCCTGTAATGTAAATTATCTTCCAAACATACAAATCTAGACTCAAATTTGTGATCTGCTACCTTGGATGCTTCATTAATTGATTGACTGGCATTGTCCAATTCTTCAACCCTATGCTGGGTATTTTGCACCTTTGCATCTAGTTTCTGGGTAACATTGCCTATCTGAGTTTCTAGCTGGCTACAGATATTCTTTAGCTCGTCACGTTCTTCTGACAGCCTAGCCTCTAAGGCCTTAGACATGGAGGATCTCTCTGTGTTTATCTTATCATAAATGTGCTGCATCTCATCTTGAGTAATAGACAGCTCTGTCTTTAGCGTATTGGACACAGAGCCAAGTTTATCATCCAATTTCTGTTCTCCTTGCCGCATAATTATGGTCTGACCTAATCTTTTCTCCAAAACCTCATTGCATAAAGCTGTTATTTCCTGCAAATGGTGAGGTTATCTCCGTCCCTGTTCCTGAGCCCTCTGGCTAGTAGTATTATTTGTACCAGCAAGCTAACTGCCATTATGGTATATAGGCCAGTAATTGACAGACTAGCATCCTCCTCAAATACTGAATTCACATAATAAGCAAAAATATTACAATTTTAGCAAATGATAAATATTCCGCCATAATTTTTGCCTGATTTCTACTCCAGGTGCAGTAACTATCTTTGACCAGCAGGTGCACAGGCGTTCAGCTACTCGATGCGGTATTTGGCAGAGGTCAGTGGCAGCAGTGGAGTGAGTTCACAAAGTGGCTGCTCTTATCTTAGAAAGTATAAGAGTTGCAGCAGCAACCACTTAAAGAGATGTGGCTTTATCACAGCAGCGGCCAGGGGAAGGGGAAGCCGCTGCTGAAAGTCGAGACCTACTTGACTCAAGGCAGCTAGAAACTGTCTACAAGCAGAGTGGACGGTTCTGAGCAGCTCAGCTGCAGAGGGAATGCTCTTGTGTGGCACAGTGGGTTGGCTGGGAGCAGGGAGCACCTGTGGAGAGAGGGAGCTTTCCCAGCCTAGGCTGAAGGCCCAGTTGAACCGACAGTCTGTCCCAAATAGTTTTCCAATATCCCGTTCCTGACAACCAGATAAAGTGGGAAATTGCCAATATGGCGCCAAGTAGAAATATAAGGGTTTTTAATAGGGAAAAGCCTTACTTACAGAGTGACCTAGCCAGCCGGCGTGGCTGCAGTCTGTGCAGCATGCTGAAAGTGAAACTGAAAGCGAAACCCAGCCACCTGAAACTCTCTACTCTAAGCGGGCAGCTTCTGCTACAACTCTCCTCTTCAGGAGGAACTCATGTGCAGTAAATGAGTGTTGGGCTAGGGTCTGTGGGGTCAGTGGCAGTTGCTGCCGAGGTCACCTGCCAATTGCAGGATTACATGGTATCCTGGAGACTTTGTGGTGGAAGGTCATTTGCCCTGTTACTCAAAATGCTTGTAAATTGTACCCATGAGCAGTGAGCAAGTGACACCACATGGATACTTAATCTGTTCATCACTGTTATAATGACCACTCAGATTATAGATAATTGTCAGTTCTGTTATTACATTTAAATATTCTTGTGTGCGTGTGTTGAGAATCATATATCAAGGCTCACCGTACGGGGGACAATTTGGGGAATCATTTTTCTACTCCCACTGTTAGTCCAAAAATGAAACTCTGGCTTTCCGGCTCGTGGACAGGTGCCTTCACTTGCTGAGTTATTTTTCTGGCCCTCACTTTTCTTTACACAGTAACATATTAATTAAGTACAACATAATTAACTGCACTGAAATGTTTTCCTAAGTTCATGTGATGTGCTTCAGTTGTATGTTATCTTTTGAGACAGAATTTTCTGACCCAAAAACCAGAGGCCTTGAGCTAGACCAACGACTCACTGCAATGAGCATTGGCAAGTAAAGCTGATTGGACCAAAGTGTGTACTGTGTGACACACCACAGCTCCCAAGGCCACTAGGATGAAAGAAAATGTGCTGGAGAAGTGGGAAGGCAGTAGGAACAAAGAACAATTTGGAGAGAACTATGACCAAATTCCCAGATATTGCTTATAAGTGTTTGTTTTCATTTAAACTGGTTTGGTTATAAATGGTTAGTGATCAATCCCTTTATAAAGAAAAAAAAAGGGACCATGATATAAAGTGAATACTTTGCATTGGTATGGATTTTTTGGATTACATAAACAAAGTAAGGTCAGTTTTGTTATGTATATTTCTACTCATTTAGGTATTTTGTGCATATAGCTCATTAAAATGTAATGTATAATGAAATATAGAGTATAGATAGTCACCTATAATAGTCAAAACTTATGTTAGTCAGGTTTTCTTTTCTTTTTCTTTTTCTGGTTTTTCCAGAAAGGGTTTCTCTGTGTAGCTTTGGAGCCTATCCTGGCACTCGCTCTGGAGACCAGGCTGGCCTCGAACTCACAGAGATCCGCCTGCCTCTGTCTCGCGATAGCTGGGAGTTAGTCAGGTTTTCTAGGTATATAGAGATATATTTCATATGGATATTTGAAGGATTCTTCAAAACCTATCAAAGACCTACAGAATATGGCATTTAAAGTGGTCTATTAGGATTGCTCCTGGCAACACCAATTACATCAGAGAGGAAGATGGGCATCAAAGAAATTTGTTATGGAGTTTGCCTTTGAGATGGCAGGGATTGCTATTTGGACAAGAAACTGCTCTTGCCAGACTAAAGGGTTGTGGGACTGGGTGAGACAGAAACTTCCATCTACAGTCACCCCCATTCGGAGGGTCTAGTTCAGTCGCATGCAGGTTCCACAGCTGTCAACCCAGGGATTGTGAGCTCCCGCTAGCTTGGGTCAACTGTCTCGGGTTTTTCCCTGAGTGGTCTTAACCTCCCTTGCTCATATGATCCCTCCTCCCTCTCTTCAGCTGAACTCCAGGAGCTCAACCCAGTGCTTGACTGTGGATCTCTGCATCTGCTTCCATGAGTTACTGGATGTAGGTTCTATCATGAGAATTAGGGTAGTCACTAACACGATTATTGGGGAAGGCCGGATCAGGCAACCCTCTCCTCTCTATTGCTAGCAGTCTTAGCTGGGGTCATCTTTGTGGATTCCTGGGGATTTCCCTTTCACCAGGTTCCTCCCACCTCATAATGGCATCCTCTATAAAGATATGTTTCTCATTGCTTCCCCCTCCAGCCCTCCCCGGACTTGGCCATCTTAATCCCTCATGTTCCCATTCCCTCCCCTCCCACCCCCTGTTTATCCGGGAGATCTCATCTATTTCCCCTTCCCACGCTGATCCATGTGTCCCTCTTAGGGTTTTCCTTTTGAATTTTGAATCATCAGGAATAAGTCAATGTGTAAAGCAACTCTTTTTGTGCATTGCAAATCAGCAACTATATTAAGAGTATCTGGGAAATCCAATAATACTAGGAGAGTAAAATATAATTTTGACTTTTGAATGGAATCATAAGGGCTTTGAGGCACTTTACTTAACTTTTCTGTTTTATAACCTGCCTTTCCTGATTTATTTGCATCAGTATTAAATGTAGGGACTCTAGATATTGGTGTTCCCTACAAAATGTGAGGAAATACCCTATTGGTTCTTTTTATAACTTGAACTCTCTTGCATTTGACATAATGTTTGCTAATTTCTCCCCCCAAAATTACTGAAAACTCTTTGTCATTGTTTATTTTCTACCCATAATGAGGATATTTCAGCATTGGTCAGAGGTACTATAATTTCTGTTGGGTTCATTTCTGGTAATTTTGGAATTCTCTATTTCCTTTTAGAATCAATTCAGAAACCTTTTCTACATAGGTTTTTAATTTTTGTCCTATTAGTGTGGCAAAAATACCCATTCCAAAGTATTATCTCCTCTCTGTGTAAGAATTCCAGTAGGAGAAGAGGCAGAAGGTAGAACGACTAGGATACAATCAAGCATTCAAAGCTGTTGCATAGCACAGAGACAATGTGTCTTTATCGTTTTTAGACTGTCTTTGTACATCACCCTCTCTGAGAAAGTGATCTTTGGAAATTTCAATGCCTGTAGCCCTACTTCACTGTTCAATGGCCCTAAACTCATTCTTCCACCAGGTCCACCACTGTAATTGAGGACCAGCCAACAATACTGCTCTAATCAAGTCTCCCCAGTCTTGTGGGATAGTTACTTCTGTTACAAGTTGACCATGAGTTTAACATCTGCCCTACAAAAGGTGAATGCATACCACATGAAACCATTACTTCCTAAATCTACTCAAATCTAATGTTTCCACAGGAGTCCAGTCAGCTCTTTTTGGAAACATTCCACTGTGCAAGGAAGTTCCTTAAGCAGGAAGCAGAACAAGTCAAAATAGTTTCAGGAAGTCTCGGAAGCCAACCAGACCCCCAGGCCCCTCTCTGACAGGGCAGGCAGTAAAAGTTGCAAAGGAGACTCAGACCAGACCAGCTGACTTGAAGAAACAGGACCCAGAGGAGACACCTGCAAGAGATTTAGACCAACTGAGGCACCTGGAAAAGACACCTCCAGCCTGCTGAGCTGCCTGCAGGCTTTGCAGTGTGCTCTGGGTTTCCCAGCTCTGTGAGCTGTCACTCATTCACGGGTGGGCTCTGGTGATGAGCTGCTTTTGAGTCATTTCTGCTACTGTTAGGTGATTCCTGACCCACACATATTCGTGTAAATGACACTGATATAACACCCATTGGTTCATCAAATTGGACTGTGTTGACGTCCATACTTTGGTCAAGGGGTTCCAATCTGCGGTGTAGAGGTGTGTGTGTGTGTGTGTGTGTGTGTGTGTGTGTGTGTGTGTGTGTGTGTGTGTGTGTGTGTGTGAGTCTTCCCTGGAAACATTTTGCCAGCTATCATGGAAGCCAGGCCTTGGCAGTGGGGCCTCTCATTGGAATCCACTAGTGTTGTTCATCTAGTCCTATAGAAAAACAAGCACTTGGTGCTCACTTCATCAGCACATATACTATAATGGGAACAATACAGAGAAGATCAGAATGGCCCCTCTGTAAGGATGACATGTAAATTCATGAAGCATTCCATATTTTTGAAGAACAGAAAGAGCAAGATAAGACATACTATAATAGAGGGAGGCATTATAGCTTTAAGGAGAAATCAGTCACAAGGGAAATGTCTGGAGAGCTACAAAGATGACAGCAACTAACAATCTAAGCAACAGAGTAGAGGCTACCTTAAATGCCTCCCCTGATAATGAGATTGATGATTGATTTATATGCCATCCTATAGCCCTCATCCAGCAAATGGTGGAAGTAGAAGCAGACACCCACAGCTAAACCTTGAACTGAACTGGAATCCAGTTGCAGAGAAGGAGGACTGATGAGCAAAGGGGTCCATACCAGGCTGGTGAAACCCACAGAAGCAGCTGACTTGAACAAGGGAGAGCTGTTGGTTCCCAGACGGATAGCTGGGAAACCAGCATGGGAGTGATCCAGACCCCCTGAATGTGGGTGTCAGTGAGGAGACCTTGGAAATCTATGGGGCCTCTTGTAGTGGATCAGTACTTATCCCCAGCATAGGAATGGACTTTAGGAGCCCATTCCACATGGAGGGATACTCCCTGAGCCTAGACACAAGGGGGTGGGCCTAGGCCCTGTCCCAAAGATATGACAAACTCTGAAGACCCCCTATGGAAGGCCTCACCCTCCCTGGGGAACAGAAACGGTATGGGATAGGTAGGATGTTAGTTGGGGAGGGCAAGGGAGGAGGGGAGGGAGAGGGACCTGGGATTGACATGTAAAATAATCTTCTAACTAAAATAAAAGAAAAAACCCAAAACAAAAACCAAGCATTTGAAGAAAAAACAATGAGTTTATTATTCCACATTTGTGACCAATATGTGGATGTCCCCTCTCTGCACAGTGAGGTCAGGGGCTCTCATATGTAAATACAAGAGGCAGCAATGTGTGGGGTGAGGGGTTGTCAGCACTGCGACAGCACCATCCACAGTTCCAAGTGTGAGGTCTTAGGTTATGACAGCAGAGGACAGCAGGGTATGGGGGCCAACAGGGACGAGGAATGACATGGAAACAGGTTCATCAGAGAAAACAAAGCCTGACAGATGAAGAGTTAAGAAGAGCCCCAGCCCTAACACCCAAGCCAGGGAGGTGCCAGGGACAAACAGATGTGAGAATGAGTTTGCAGTCAGTGACTTCGCTGTTTCCACAACTGAGAAGATCCCTATTCTTTCTTCTCTCTTAAATATGTTTGGAGCAGTTGAGTCCAGACATCCTTTAATGTAAAAAATTTTATTGACCCCACCTAGAAGATGAAGATTCAGTCAGGGGCAAGGGATAATTCAGTAAACAAAAACAAAAAACAAACAAAGCATAAAAGAGGGGGCAGGAGAGATGGCTCAGGGGTTAAGAGCACTGACTGCTCTTCCAGAGGACAAAGGTTCAAATCCCAGCACCCACATGTCAGCTAACAACTCTCTGTAACTCTGATTCCAGGAGACCTGATACCATCATACCATAAATTAATTATTATTTAATTAAATAATTAAATATTTAATTAAATAAATTATTAAAAAAGAATAAATGATAAAACAACAACAAAAAACCCAAACCCTCATACCCAACAGCTCAGGTTCCAGCCATCCTCCTGTGGACCCAGGAGCAGAGTTTGGAATTTCTCTCTCAGACCCAGGGTTCTAGACTCCAGCCACACTCTTTCTGCTACAGCAGTCCAGACCTCTGACCTCCCCTTCAGACCCAGGAATCAGCCCCCATCCCTCCTGCTGAGTCCCTGGAGTCAGCGTCCCTCATCCTGGGGGTGCAGCCTTAAGCACTCACCTCCTGTAATCTTAAAGCTACCTGAGTAGCAAACAGTTTTATTAGGGCAGTAGGCTAAGTTGTTTGGGCAGGAATTCTCATCCGTCAAGCAGATAGGACATTTGATGGTGCTTGTGTCAGGCAAGTCTGAGGAGAGAGAAGGAAGAGGATGAACAGTATACTCGCAATGACACCCATTGGCAGCCACCTGAAGTTCTGCGTCCCTGGATCACATACCTGGAGTTCTAATGTGGGCAACTAGGACTTCATCACTGGTAGCATTGTTACACTCAGATTCTTCACAGAAATTTGTATACACGGCAGCCACTATTCCAGGTTTTTGGGAATAAAGGTTGACACGATCTTCTTTCCACTCCCCAGGTTGTCCGGGGCCTTTGCTCCCCACTAGGAGAGATTTTGGACCTTAGGGGCAACAAGATGGAAGCCAGGATCAGATGTGGAGGATGGCAATGTCTGGGAGCCCAGTTTTTGGGTCCCTTGTTGTTGCCAGTCACAGGGAGAGCACAATCCCCAGTGACAATGGGACACAGCCTGGTCTGTGTGAGCCAAAGCCTGAAGCTCAAGCCTGGCTGTTTCTGTCCTGCCCCTTGCAGATCTTGTTGCTCACTGTGTGCGCACAGTGTCCCCTGAGCCCCTCCTACAGGCTGCAGCCTCTCTGTGCTCACCATCACTTCTACCCTGGTGGGTTCCTCTCCCCACCCTGTGCCTTTCACACCCACAGCTGGTCCCTCTGCTGTTTCTCTCTCCTTTTCCCTCTGCCCTGGAAAGCTGCAAAGGACTCAGTGGCTTAGCTCTGTCCCTCCCTCTCTCCCTCTTCCCCTCTCTCCCTCGCTCCCTCCCTCCCTGCCTCCCTCTCTCCCTGCCTCCCTTCTTGTAGGGGAACCTGTACCGGTGCCTGCTTAGGGGCTGGCTAAAGGTGTGCCTGACCATGTCTTGGAGGGCATGGTCAGGGTGAAGAAGAGTAAGAGTTTCAGTTGGCTGGGTTTCACTTTTGTTTTTCCCCTTTCGGCTCACTGTACAGACCGCTGCCACACCGGCTGGCTAGGTTGCTCTGTAAGTAAGGCTTTTCCCTATTAAATACCCTTATATTTCTACCTGACTCCATATTGGTAATTTCTCACTATTTCTGGTTGTCAGGAGCAGGATATACCTACACCCCATTTGGGACAGCCTGTGGGTTCAACCGTGTCAGTAGCCTAGGCTGGGAAAGCTCCCTCTCTCCACAGGTCCCTCCGGCTCCCAGCCAATCCGCTGCCACTGAGCTGCTTAGAACCGTCTGTCCAGCTTGGAGACTCACACAGACCTCCTACGGTTTCACCACTGTGCGCTCGGGACCATCCCAGACTGTGGCCTACCCGCTCCTGGAGACCTTCAGCTCTTGAACCTAGTAGGCCTATGGAGTAGGTCCCGGCTTTCAGCAGGGTCAGTGCAGTGGCCTTAGCCACTCCTTAATTCAGTGGTTTTGGCCGCAAGGCTGTATGGTCTCTAAGATAAGCACAGCCACTTTTGTGAACTTTCTCCACAGCTGCCAACCACCACTGCCAAATGCCATGGACTAACTGAACACCTGTGCCACCTGCTGGTCAAATATAGCTGCTGCACCTGGAGTAGAAATCAGGTAAAATTATGGCGGAATATTTATCATTTTCTAAAATTAGTAGTATTTTTGCTTATTATTTGAATTCAGTGTTTGAGGAGGATGCTAATCTGCCAATTACTGGTGTATATGATGTAATGGCAGGTAGCTTGCTGTTACAAATAATATTACTAGCCAGATGGCTCAGGAACAGGGACAGAGATAACCTCACCACCTGCTTGCAGGAAATAACAGCTTTACACAATGATGTTTTAGAGAACAGATTAGGTCAGACCACTATTCTGCAGCACGTGGAACAGAAATTGGATGATAAGCTTGGCTTTGTGTCTAATACGCTAAAGACAGAGCTGTCTATTACTCAAGATGAGATGCAGCACATTTATGATAAGATGCCAGTCAATCAATTATTGAAGAATCCAAGGTAGCAGATCACAAATTTGAGTCTAGATTTGAATGTTTGGAAGATAATTTACAGTACAGGGCTGACAGATTACATAGGTCCATAAGGACAATTGCTGAGAACTCAAAATCAGCAAATCATGACCTCGAATCTAGACTCCAATACCTAGAAGGCAGTTTCCATGCCATCCAGATGCTGCCTAAGGATGATCGTATTAAAGACCTAGAAAAATGTGTAGAGGAGCAGTTAGAGCAATTTACAGATACACTTACATGCTTGGAATCTTTTATGATTGAGGAGATTTTATCTTTTCATAAGAATATCATTACTAGGCTTAAAGATCATTGGGATGCCTCAGAAGCAGAATCACTCCAGTCCCAGGCACCTACTCCACCCAGGTATCATGACTATTCTTCTAAGGTTGTTACTCCTACACCATTAGTGAACCCAGCCACAATGTTAGAAAAGCCAACTTCTAAAAAACACCCTCATGGACGAATGGCTTATGAATGGCAACCTATACAACTGAAGGATCTTAAGAATATTAAAGAATCAGTTGTCTCATATGGCCTCCATAGCCCATACATAAAACAGCTATTACATTCATGAGCAACCTTCAACAGAGTGATACCCATAGATTGGGAATGATTAGTAGCACCCTTACTTGAGAATTCGTGCCCAATCCAGTGGAAGGCATTGGTGAGGGAATGATTGAAGTTAATAGAGCATCAGACCATAAAGGAAGATTTTAAAGCCCCTCTAGAAAATCTTCTTGGTCAAAGTATTTATGCTAACCCAGAGGCTCAGGCTGAATATGATGACGATATACTGTCCCTATGTAGGAAAGCAGCATTAAAAGCCTGGGATAAGGTTCCTGAGCCAGGAGAATGCCTACAAGCTTATACCAGAATAGAACAGGGACCTACAGAACAGTTCCAGGACTTCTTACAAAGGTTAATTATGGCAGTATATCCAGAAACAAGACAATCAATTATATATAAAATAGCTCATGAAAATGCAAACCAAATATGTAAAAGAATATTTTTGCCTTTAAAGATCAGGTCAGCTCCGCTAGAAGATTGGGTTTTGCATGCAGCCAACATTGACTATAATGTGCAAGACACTGGAGCTTGGGTAGGAGAAGCCATTTTGAAAGGTTTAAGAAGACAACAGGAAATTAAAAGTTCTAGAGGTGAGGATGCAAGGGCTTGGCAAGGAGAAGCACCTTACAGAGGTCAACATAGGTACCAAGAGTCTAGAGGTTACACCTACTATGAAACAGAACCTTGGGTAGGAAGAGCCTTCCCCTGGAGACCACGAAGGCGCCAGGAACCTAGATGTTTCAACTGTGGTAAAATGGGACATACTAAGAGAAATTGTAGACAAACGAATTCTAACAATGCCTCATATGGAAGGCCACTGCCTTCTGGATTGTGTAGAAGATGTGGTAAGGGCAGACACTGGAGCAATGAATGTACATCGACCAGGCACATGCAAGGAAACCTGTTCAAGCTGGGAAACCCTGAAGGGGGCCTCAAGAAGGCTCCCACATCTAGAAAGGTCCAGTCATTCCCAGTAGCAGTGGGAGACAATCTCTCACAGGACAAATAGATAGTTCTTTGCCTATTATGAAAAATGATACTGCTCTAGATGGCTGTTTGATTAGTGATGAAGAATCAAATGTGACTGGATAAAATGAGAATGTATATTTTGGCAAGCTTCTATTAATGATAAATGGCCTCAGTTGAAAGTAAAAATTAATAATAAAGTTATTACTGGCTTAGTAGACACCGGGGTGGATGTAACTATTATTATCCAAAAGTCTTGGCCTCAGATATGCCCTCTTAGAGAGGCAAATGTACAATTTTTAGGAATTGGAACTCTATAGTTTGACAGAGTGTTCACTCGGTGGTCTGCATTGGATGAGAAGGACAGAAAGGGAGACTGAAACCTTATGTAGCAGATATTGCTATAAATCTCTGGGGTCGTGATCTCTTACAGCAATGGAATACTCAGATTAATATTCCTCCAGTGTCGGATACAAATTATGCACAATCTTTAGATAGTAGAAAAGAACTGGTAAGACGCTATGGAAAATGTTTACTAACCATCCATGCTGTACAGAAACTAGGTACAAATGATGGACCTTCAGAGGCGCCAAAGCCCCTGCCATTGAAGTGGCTTACAGATGAATCAGTTTGGGTAGGACAATGGCCTATGACCTCTGAGAAGCTAGAGACTTTAGAAAAGTTAGTACAGGAACAGCTAGATGCTGGACATATAGAGCAATCTAGCAGTCCTTGGAATTCTCCTGTATTTGTTATAAAAAAGAAGTCAGGTAAGTGGACAACGCTGACAGACTTGAGAGCCATAAATAAGGTAATTCAACCAATGGGCTCTCTGCAACCTGGAATGCCATTACCTTACTTGATACCTAAAGGATGGCCTATTATAGTCATTGATCTAAAAGACTGTTTTTTCACAATACCATTACAGGAAAATGATAGAGAGAAATTTGCATTTACTGTACCAACTCTTAATCATTAATAGCCAGTGAGGAGATATCAGTGGAGGGTTTTGCCACAAGGAATGCTAAATAGTCCTACATTGTGTCAGCACTTTGTACAGCAACCTTTGGAAATAATTCATAAGAAATTTTCACAATGTCTTCTTTATCATTACATGGATGATATTCTTTTATCAGATTCCAATAAAGAAACTTTGGAAGGTATGTTTGACATGGTGAAGGAAGTTGTGCCTCGTTGGGGGTTACAGATTGCCCCAGAAAAGATACAAAGAGGAAATTCTATTAACTATTTAGGTTACAAGATAGACTTATAAAGAATCAGACCTCAGAATGTACAAAATCAGAGAGATCATTATCAAACTCTTAATTCTCTTCAGAAATTATTAGGGGAAATTTCTCAACTACAGACGATTATTGGTGTAGAAGGACATGACTTAAAACATTTTAAAATGGCCCTTAAAGGTGATAAGGACCTAAACAGTCTGAGAATATTATCTGCTGAGGCAGAAAAAGAGCTACAATGGGTAGAAAACAGAATATTGGATGCACATGTAGATTGGATAAACCTTAATTTAGACTATATTCTGGTTATCTTGCCATCCAGAGAATACCCTTCTGGGATTCTGATGCAGAGGGAAGACACCATATTGGAGTGGCTATTTCTGCCACATAAACAGAATAAAAAGTTAAAGACATATATAGCAAAGATTTCTGATTTGATTTTAAAGGGAATATTAAGACTTGGTCAACTGACTGGAAAAGATCCAGCAGAAATTATAATACCTTTAACTAATGAAGAAATTTCCTCCTTGTGGAAGGATAATGAATATTGGCAAATAGCTCTTATTGGCTTTTTGGGAACAATTAGCAACAACAATCCCAAAACTGACAGAATTAAATTCATAAAAATGTCTGGATTCTTCCATGTATTGTAAGACAAACTCTCATTTCTGGAGTTCTTACCTTCTACACTGATGCCAGCAAATCAGGTAAGGCTGGTTATAAAGCAGGTGAGGTAAGTAAAGTAGTTCAAAGTCCATCTGTACAGAAGGCAGAATTATATGCAATTCTCATGGTACTTATGGATTTTACAGAACCTCTCAAAATAGTTACAGATTCTCAATATTCAGAGAGAGTCGTGTTACACATTGAGACTGCAGAATTCGTTCCTGATAATACAGAATTAACTTCATTGTTTATACAATTGCAGGAAACTATCAGGAACAGAAGTAATCCTATGTATATTACACATATCAGATCCCATACGGGTCTGCCAGGCCCACTAGCACAAGGCAATGATGAGATTGATAGTTTATTAATTGGAATGTGCTAGAATCCTCAAAATTTCTTAAGAAACATCATGTAAATAGCAAAGGCTTAAAAAAGGACTTCTCCATCACTTGGCAACAAGCCAAGGAGATAGTGAGAAACTGTCCTATTTGTTCCTTTTATATTCAAACTCCATTGCCAGCAGGTTGTAATTATAAGGGCATTCAGAGAAATGAGGTTTGGCAGATGGATGTCTTTCACTTTGCAGGGTTTGGAAATTTGAAATATGTGCATCATACCTTAGACACATTCTCATGGTTCCAATGGGCTACTGCTCTTAACTCTGAAAAAGCTGATTCTGTTATTACACACCTGCTAGAAGTGATGGCAGTTATGGGTATACCTACACAAATAAAAACTGACATTGCTCCAGCATATGTCTCTACAAAATTGGAACAATTTTTCAGATATTATAATATAAAGCATGTCACCGTTATACCACACAATCCTACAGGACAAGCAGTGGTTGAGAGATCTAATAGAACACTTAAGGAGATGGCTCAACAAACAAGCTTGGAAGACTAAACCCCCAAACATAGGTTGCATAATGCTTTATTAACACGAAACTTTCTTAATGCCAATGAAAAAGGACAAACAGCTGCAGAAAGACACTGGATTACAGAAAAAACTGCTGAACTGAATCAGCCGGTATACTTCAAAGATGTACTAACCTCTGTATGGAAACCAGGACATGTGTTACGATAGGGTAGGGGTTTTGCATTGGTTTCCACAGGAGAAGAAATCTTTGGATACCATCAAAGTTGATCAAGATTTGAGTGGAAAAGGAAAAACCTCTCGACGAGGAGAAATGACAGGTATTCTACTAAGGTATAATTCATAAACCAAATAGAAACCTCCCAAAGGAAAGGGAAGTGTTTTGCTCTTATCTTCACGGGAAAACTCATCTCCAGAAGGCAAAGGACACTGCATGGGTAGATGCTTAAGAAGAGAAGGTAGCTATAACCATCAAACAAAAGGAACATGCCATATGAAAACATTACAGCTATCTCTCAGAGAACTCTATCTCTCTTCATTTCCTAGTCCCTATTCAATTAAACCAATGCTGGATTTAGAGGTGGATTTGGCTTTCCTCCTCTAAAATCCAAGCACATTATTTAACTAAACTTTAGTGTTTCTGAATTGTATCAAGAAGACAATTGATGTAATACATAATAAAAGAAGAATTTGAGGACTGTCTTTGACTTTTCTTGGATCTTTCTTTCAAGGTGTACACCCTCTCATAATTGTTATGCTCCCATGGTTGCATATGTGTACATACACAAGCAAACATTTTTCTTCCTTCCTTCCTTTCTTTCTTTCTTTCTTTTTTTTTTTTTTTTGGTTTTTCGAGACAGGGTTTCTCTGTGGATTTAGAGGCCATCCTGGAACTAGCTCTTGTAGACCAGGCTGGTCTCGAACTCACATAGATCTGCCTGCCTCTGCCTCCCGAGTGCAGGGATTAAAGGCGTGCGCCACCAACGCCCGGCTTACAAGCAAACATTTCTCTGCTAACTGTTTATGTTTGAGTCCCACACAGCCAATAAAGACCTGCCTGACAGAATTGGAAGGAGGTGTTCAGGCTTGGACACCTCTTTCAGATGTCTTTAGGGTTTAGTTAAAATAGATAGTTAGGATGTGACATAAGCAAATTGTTGTGTCTTCTTATATTTCAACTTTACGATTGTTAATTTTGGATTCTTTACACTGTTAAGTTTTAATACTCTTTTAGACTAAAAAGGGAATTGTAGGGGAACCTGTAGCCATGCCTGCTTAGGGGCTGGCTACTGGTCTACCTGACCACGCCTGTGAGGTCAGGGTGAAGTAGAGTAAGAGTTTCAGTTGGTGGGGTTTCACGTTCATTTTTCCCCTTTTGGTTTGCTGTACAGACTTCCTCCACACTGGCTGGCTAGGTCGCTCTGTATGTAAGGCTTTTCCCTTCTAAATACCTTTATATTACTACCTGACTCCTTATTGGTCATTTCCCACTGTACCTCCTTAACTCTCTCCCTCCCTAGCTCTCTCCTTCCCTCCTTCCCTCCTTCCCTCCCTCCCTCCCTCCCTCCCTCCTCCCTCCCCTCTCCCTCCTCCCTCCTCCCTCCTCCCTCCCTCCTCCCCCTCCCTCCCTCCTCCCTCCCTCCCTCCCTCCCTCCTTCCCTCCCCTCCCCCTTCCCCCTCCCCCTCCCCCCTCCCTGTCTCCCTCCCTCTCTCCCATCACCTTTCCTCACTCTTCCCCAACCCCGAGTCCCATCTGGTCCAGGCTGCTCTGGAAGTCCTTATCCAGCTGCAGAAGAAGCTGGCTGTCTCCACCCACTGCTCCATGCAGCCATTACAGGCAGCTGCAGCCACACTCAGGTCATGTGGTACTGGGGACCAAGCTCAGGGCTTTCCCCCACTAATTAGCACAGGGCTACCTCATATATCCCCGTCATGGCCCAGAAACAAGGCACAGAGAGAGGAGCCCAGGCTTGAGGGGCGCTGGGCAGCAACTACAGGACACAGAATCCAGGGCAGGGGTGGACTGGCCCCATGCAGGAGTGTGGCCCGCCATCTCATCCCACATACCTACGTCTATCATCAGGAAAGTCTCCTGACATGTCTCATTAGGTCCAGTTTCTATGGTGTCCTTTGGAGACCATTTAACAGTTTCCTGAGCGAAGCCACCACCAAATTCCACTATGTTCCCACTGTAACATTTCAGAGTACCTGTGGAGAGGAAAATCACCTGAGTTTGTGAGAGTCAGGGAGCCCTTATGCTGTCCACCCCCCCTTCTCTGCTAAGGGAGCCAACACATTCTAAGTCACACTCTCTGTGGCTGAGTCCCTTAGATTCAGGCATTACACTGGCCTGTCCCTGTCGCCTGCTACAATGCACTCAGGCAGTACTCCGGTTAGCCCAGGGTTCCGTGGGTACTAGTCTGCAAGCAGGTTCAAAGGACCCCATTAAAAGACAGATCCCTGCCAACTTATGCTCTCTTAACTGCCCATATGTTTCCCTTCCCCTCCTTTCCAGCTCTCTTCCCACTCTCTCTTTCTCCTTTCCTGCTGTTCCCCTGGGGCAGACAGGACATTTCCTGCCTCCTCCTCTCTTCTGTCCTCTCTGTCTCTGTGTCTCTTTACCTCTTTCCTTCCTTTCCATCCCCTTTCTAATATAACTTCTCATTTAAGCTCTGTCTGCCTGGCATGTTTGTCCCTCCGCCTTGGGTCACCCTCGCCTGCCATGGAATCGTCCAAGGTCCCCCATACAAGGTCCCCTTAAGCTTTATCATAACACTTACCCGAGTAGGGCGTGAAGCCCACGAGGAAGACGAGCAGTAAACAGTGGGTGAAGCAGGCTGCCATGGCTTCTCTCAAGTTGGGAAGAGCCAATCAGGACCTGGGAATTGATGGAGACCAAAGACAATTCAGACAGACAGACAGGGTTGTCTTTGTTTCTGGCCTGTGCTTACTCTAGGGTATACTTGAATGTGAAGCCAGTATGTCCGGAGTTGTTTGGAAGTTATATATTCTATGGCTGCAATTCTCAGTCTCATCCATGGATTCCCTACACCAAGAATCCTGCAACTCTGTTCCCTCAGTGTCTAGCTGCAGGGCCCGGAAGTCCTCTGCTTTGAGCCTCAGGACTTCAGATTCCAAGTCTCAGAACCTTCTCCAGGCTTCAGGATCTCGGCTCTCAGAACCCAGCTCCCCCAGAACTCGAACTCTGAGGGCTGTGGTTTGTCTGTCCTAGGAATGTGACATCTGGTTTCTGCTCCTCCCACCCCAGAGGACCTAAGATTCCCGTCACCCAGTTCCTATCTTCAGGACTAAGTGCAGAAAACTCAGCACCTTGCCATGAAGTATAGCAACCGCGGGGTCATGGGTGGCCATCTATTCCCCAGGGCTTCCAAGAGATACAACGTCCAGAACAGAGATTTTGAGATCCCAGACCCAGAGAACAATCCCAGCTTCCTAAAATCAAAGCCCCCGTCCTTTAGATTAGGGATTCCAGGGCCCAGTTTCCCTCAGACCCAAGAGTTTAGTCTCTGTTTTCAAACTCAGGCCTACATATCTAACCCCCTCCTCTCGAGGACCAGGATTCCAGGCCCAGGCTCCTCCTTCAGACTCAAGACTGTCTCTCCCTTCCCTGTCTTTCCCTGTCTCATCCTCCCTGGCCTCTCTCCTCAGGTCCCGGGGATTATTCTCTCACTGCTGCTTTTCTTTTTAAGCAGCAGAATCTTTGTGTCTCCAGAGTGTCCTCACCAGATCGAGGGCTTGGAAGGTGCTTCCTGATATGTTCCTGTCTCGTGTCTGTCTCCTCCAGGGTCCCTGAAAGAGGCACCCTCGGCCACACAATACACTCGACGTCCCATTGGCTTCTGAGAACCCTTTGCAAACTCCATTGGATAAGTCTGGAGAATCGCTGCAATCTCATTGGCTCCCCGAGATGGCAATTACTCCCCCTCTTCCCGAGGCACGCATGCGCAGATAGTGAGTGTTGGCCAACGGTCTGTGGGGTCAGTGGCAGTTGCTGCCGAGGTCACCTGCCAATTGCAGGATTACGTGGTATCCCGGAGACTTTGCGGTGGAAGGTCTTTTGCCCTGTTACTCAAAATGCCATCTCCCATGTGCAGCGAGCAGGTGACAGCAGAGGTTGCCATCACGGATATTTACCCTGGTCACGACTGCGAGGATGACCACTCAGGTTACACGTTATACTCAGTTATTACATTTTAGTATGTATTGTGTGCATGTGTTGAGACTTGTCTGTCAAGGTGCACATGCCAGGGGATAATTTGGGGAGTCGTTTTTCTCCTTCCACTGTCCCAGGATTTCAGGCTCGTGTATCGGTGCCTTCACCTGCTACCTTCTTTTAAATAGTAACATTAATTATGTATAACGTAATTAGCTTTATTGCAATGTTTTCCTAAGATCATGTAATGCATTTCAGTCGTATATTATCTCACGAGGCAGAATCTTCTGGACTAAGGTGACCTTGAACCCTCCTTATAGCTTGCAAATGAGCTTGAAATTCTCATCCCTCTGACCCCTCTCTTCCTGGGTTACTTGGTGGCTGCCACCATTTGTGCGGCTCTTGACATGGAGGCCCGCTAGGCAAGCTTTCTACCAGCTGAGCCCGAGCCGCGCCCCTTTGTCAATTTTATCTCTTCTGCTCCGTTTCCTCCTTGCCTCATTCCTCCACCCGAGCCCCATCTCCTGTCTGAATTCCACACAGGGTCTGACACCAGTACCAGAGTGCTAATAATTATGACTGACGTTATATTGGTTCCAGCTAAGTTTTTTTTTTAATCACCTCACTTATTTTTCCTATTTTATCACATTATTTTATCGCATCCACAGTAGCAGTGAGCAGGGACTAATCCCCTGCATTGTGATATTTCCAACTAAAATTTTTTTAATTCTATTTTTTAAAATTCCAATTTACATTCCAGCCACCGTTCTTCCCCTCCCCTTCTCCCCTCCCGCTCCCTTTGCGGGAGTATCCCAAAGGGATATCCCACTCTTACCCCAACCCCCATCCACTCTTCCCAAAGAGCAAGGAAGGTCTCCCATGGGGAGTCAACAAAGCCTGGCACATTTAAGTGGTGGCAGGAATAAGTCCCTCCCCACCCGCGTCAAGGCCGAGCATGGAATCCCACTAGGAAATGGGCTCCACAAGCTAAGCTCATGCACCATGATAGAAGCTCTTCCTGCCTCTAGGGACCTCTCTGATAGAGCAAGCTCTACAACGGTCTTCCACATGCACAGGGCCCAGTTGGGTCACGTGGAGGCTGTGCGTCTAGTGTTCTTGAGCTCCCACGAGCTCGGTTCCGCTGACTCTGTAGATTTCTCCATCATCATCGTGACTTCCCCTGCTCATGTGTTTCTCCTCCCTCTCTTCGGCTGGATTCCTGGAGCTTTCCCTGGTGTTTGGTTGTGGATCTCTGTGTCTGGTTCCATCAGTTACTAGATGAAGGCTCTGTGATGTCTGTTTTGATATCCACCAATCTGATTACAGGGGAAGGCGGGTTCGGGCAACCCTCTCCATTCCATTATTGCTAGGAGTGTTAGCTGGGGTCATCCTTGAGGATTCCTGGCACCAGGAGAACTTCCCTAGCACCAGGTTTCTCCCTAACCCCGTAATGGTCTCTCTATTAAGATAACTCTTTCATTGCTCTCCCACTTTGTTCCACCCCCAATTCAACCATCTTGTTCCCTCATGTTCTCATCCGCCATTTCCTCCCATTTACTGGTCCCTCTCCCCCAGTTTACCCAGGAGATCTCATCTAATCCTCTTTCCCAGGGCAATCCACGCATCCCTCTCGGGTCCTCCTTGCTTCTCTGGAGCTGTGGATTGTATTCTGGCTATCCTTTGCTTTAAATCTGATATCCACTTATGAATGAGTACATACTGTGTTTGTCTTTCTGGGTCTGGGTTACATCAGGGTGTAACCCTCAGGGTGGTTTTTTGCTAGTTCCATCCATTTGCCTGCAGATTTCATGAAGTCATTTTTTTTTTTTTACAGCTGAGTAGTACACCATTGTGGAAATGTACCACAATTTCTTTATCCATTCTTCAATTGAGGGGCATCTAGGTTGTTTCCATGTTCTGGCTATTATGAATAATGCTGCAACGAACATTGTTGAGCAAGCGTCCTTGTGGTTTGGTTGAGCATCCTTTGGGTATGTGCCCAAGAGTGGTATAGCTGGGTCTGGAGGTAGATTGAGTCTTAATTTTCTGAGAAACTGCCATACTGATTTCTGAAATAAAACTTTCAATAGTAAATGCCACTCATAGAGAGACTGGGAATTGTACAAAACCATACATTTAGTCTGCAGAGAGATTGGGAAATGTAACATGAAAAATAAAAATCCAGAGACAGATATTGGGGTTCAAGCTTCAAACTGAAGAGCAGAGAAGCAAAGCAGCCAAGCCAGTAGATTCAACCTCTACCAAACTGAAATGGCAGCCCTGTCTCCAGGAATCCACAGACGCAAAAGCTCTGTCTCCTGCTTTTTATTCCTTTCTCTGCCCAACCATATCTTCATGCCTCTACCTCCCAAGTGCTGGGATGAAAGGCATGAGCTCTTGTGTAGGCCGTGGTGGCCTTGAACTCAGAGAGATCCATCTGCCTATTTCCTGAGTCCTGGGATTAAAGGTGTGTGCCACCACTGCCTGATCTCTATAGCTTATGGCTGGCTTTGCTTTCTGAATCCTCAGGCAAGCTTTAATAAATCATAAAGAATATATCACCACAATTCTCTTTTTTGTGTCTAATATGAAAAGAAAAGGCTATAACTAGCATAAGAAGAATTATATATAATAAATACAATGAAATAAGCGCATCAACAATGTCTAGTCCATTTGCATTTGACAATTCAGAGAGAATACTCCATTATTTATTCCATCTTGGTGAGTCCAAAGTCTTGTACCTAATTTATTTTCTATTATAATTTGAATTATCAAATTATCTTTTTATTTCTCTCAACCTCTTACACTTTATACCCCTTTAGTGAGTGTCTTTTCTGATTCTGGTAAACAATGAAAACTGTAACTATGGTATTTAGGTTTCAACTCCTCAGAGACCCAAGAAGGAAATAATATTAACTGAGTAAGCAGGAAGTATGAGCAAGAGACTTCCAAAATACGTGAGAAATGACAAACAGCTGGCTGCCTGGACAGCCACCCAAATGTCCTCTGAAACACTGGAGCACCGTCTCCAGCCTAGCGTCTCTGACAGGCTTTTCTGTGAAGCAGGATTTTCTGAAGGTCTGTCCCACCTTGTTTTGGCAAGGTTTTCAGTCACTATTTTTGGTGTCCTGTTTGTCCAATTTGGACAGCATACTGTCAAGGCAGGGGCACTTTCTTGTCCAGTGGCTTACTTTTGCCACAAAGAAAGTAAACCATGTGGAGTTTATTAGATGCCTATCATCTTCTCTTAAGTATATTGGTGCTGCCAGGAACAGACATGTCTCATTATCATAAAAAAGAGGACCTATGTTATTAAAATATCTTAAATGCCGTATTGTGTAGATCTCTGAAGTGTTTAAAGATGACCTGTCTTTCTAAAATATATGTTTGACCTTGAAAACATGACTAATCTGACTACACGTTTGATTGTAATAGTTGACTAATTACTAAGCTACATTTCCTTATCATCTTATATAGTTAGTAATAACTTTCAAGAAGTAGAAATTTGCATTACATTGTTGGGGTCTCTAGAGGCCCCTGGGTCGAGGTCGGGGAGGGTAGAGTGTGCTGTTCTCTCATCCTGCAGCCTCGCTGAAACCCGGAGACAATCAGACGCAACAGGGAGTCAAGTCAAGCAAGATCTCAATTAATTGTTTAACAGTGAAGCCTTCTTAAAGTAAAAAACCACAGGGCAGGATAAGTATTACCCAGTAATTTTAAAGGCATTCCTATTATGTATCTAGTGTCCTATCTCCTCTTGGGCATGGTCTGCTAGTGTGATGACCTCATCTGGTGTGAGTGTGGTCAGCCAATTGTTTTTCTCAGTAAACCTTGAAGCCTCTCCTCTGTAGCTTCCTCCCAGTGCCATCTTGTAAGGGCGCCTGGTGTAAGCTTGGGCCACTCCCTCTTCTGGTGGGACATGATCTGTGCTCCTCCACAATTGCTAAATGAGTTGTATAGGTACAATTTTACCTTGAAGAATATTAGAAATTTTTGTACAGTATGCTTTAACAAAATTAATCTCAAATTTGTGCCAATATATACAATTTGTATACAATATACAAGTTCAATCCAATGTAAATATTTAAAACTAGCAGTTGCTTTTTTGAAGTAGATTCAATAATCTTCCTTTTTGATTCAATAATCTTCCTTTTTAAATCTTATCATATTTATATCCTCCCTTTTTTTCAGAGTAGATTCAATAATCTACCCTTTTTGTCCTGTCATATATGTATCTCCCCTTGAATCTGATCCCTTTTTTCAACTTTCTTCCTGACCATAACCAACAACGTTTATTTTTATTTTTATTTTTTATTTTTATTAGTTCAAATTAGGAACAAGCTTGTTTCACATGTCAATCCCTTCTCCCTCTCCCTCCACTCACCCATACCCCTCCTACCCAACCCCGAACTACCCCCCACCCCATCCCCCCTCCACTCCCCAGGCAGGGTAGGGCCCTCAATGGGGGCTCCGAAAAGTCCACCACATCATCCTGGGCTGGGCCTGGGCCCTCCCCCATGTGTCCAGGGCAAGAGTGCATCCCTTCACATGGGATGGGCTCTCAAAGTCCCTTCTTACACCAGGGAAAAATACTAATCCACTACCAGGGGCTCCCTAGAGTGCAGAGGCCTCCTCATTGACATCCATGTTCAGGGTTCTGGATGAGTCCTGTGCTGGCCTCCCAGACAGCATCTGGGGTCGATGTGTCCCCCCTTGTTCAGGCCAACCTGGTACTGACCCCTTCACTCTTCATTCCTCCCTCTCTGCAACTAAGTGCCAGAGTTCAGTTCAGTGTATATCTGTGGATGTCTGCCTCTGCTTCCATCAGCCGGATGGATGAGGGCTCTGAGGCTTGGGCACCCGCTGCAGGACCAACCAACAACGTTTTTAACCAGTCCCTGTCAGCAATGACAAATATCCATATCCCAAAGATCGACCAAAAACCACCTGTCCCACCTCTTGGGAATGTGGGCATCATGTTCTTAAAGTTACTTCCTGCTGTCTGGGGGTGACAACATTTTTAGGGGATCCTGAAAAGAAAAATTTGGGTTAATTGTATCACTTGTTGTCCAGCCTCTGCATAATGGGACAGGGCAGGGCTTGTCTCAGGTCCTGGCTAGAGCAGTCTGTAAGACTGGATCATCTCAGCTGGCCACCTCAAAATTGTTCTGAGCAGTGTCTGTGATCCAAAGCTGATATTTTGTTGGTATTGTTCAGTTTGATGATGTTATCATAGTCCTGGTGAAATTGTTGTGGGGTCCCATTCTCCCTTTGGAGACTTCAAAGGTCACTGCTAGGTGTGGCCATGGTTCCCTGGAGAAAACTAGTAGAGACTCAAACCCAAAGTCATGTACAGGAAGGTAGAAGAAACCTTTTTCTAGAATTAGCTAGTACTCTATATGACCATTAATATCATGACAAAAACTTTAAAATGCATATATATTAACCTTAAAAATTTTATATAAATATAATATTTATGCTTCAAGAAAAGCTCTTAAAAGTCAATATAAAACCAAAGGATTAAGAGATTAGTGGTAATACAATAGTCTTTCAATATTTGTTTTTCTTTTGTTCCATAGCAGGTGGCTCTTTTGACATGAGACAGAGATTTTTGATTTCTCTTTAACAATCAAGCTTGGGTTTAAAGAAGGAGAGACCCACAACCCAACTTCAAAGCCAGCTTTAATCTTTATTTGGACTGGAACTACAAAAAAGACCATTTGCATTATATGTCTGTAGGAAAAGCAGAAACAAACATTTGGGAAGTTTTATGAAATTTTATCCTGTTAGAAATATGATATACCAAGAGGCCAGTTTACTCCTTTTCTTAGGACAATTTTTCTGGATGCTTTGTACTTTTTCTTCAGATGTCTCAATTGTCCAGTGGTCTTCAGCTTCCTTCACTGGATACCTTTATTCTCCTGAAATGACAAAAATAAAACCCTTCCCCAACTCTAAATTTTTTGGGGAGATTCTCCTTTGGCAAGTTGTATCTGATCAAATGAAAAGCATTTGTTAGTTTTATAGGTTAGCTTAGATTAAATGGCTATGCTGCTTGATGAACTATCACCTCTTTTAATTAAGAGGTGGTGTCTTGTTCAAATCAAATCTTTGTCAATTTTGATGGTGTCCATAGGTTTTTTTTTCCTGTGGGAACAAAGCAAAACCCTCTTCTGCAGTGTAATTCAGGTCCTGGTTTCCATTCAGGGGTCAACATATCTTTGAGCCACACCGGCCGATTTAATTCATAGTTTTTTCTATTCTCCAATGTCTCTCTGCAACTGTTATTCCTTTCTCATCCAAAGTCAATAAAGCACCACGCAATCGATTTCTGGGGTTCTTTATAATCCCTTTCTGTTTATTTAGCACATCCTTTAGAGTTCTATTTGATCTTTCTATAACTTCCTGCCCTGTAGGATTGTGTGGTATACCTGGAATATGTTTTAGATTACAATAAGCAAAAAACTGTTTAATTTTCTTAGGCAAATCTACTGTAGTGTTGTCTGTCTTTATTCGTGCAGGTATACCCATGAAGCATAACTTGCATCAAATCATGCTTTTCCAAACTTGAAGCAATTTCCCATTGAAAACCTGAATAGGTGTCAATGGTGTGGTGTACGTCTTTTAATTTTCCAAATTCTACAAAATGGAACACATCCATCTGCCAGATTTTATTCCTTTGAGTACCCTTTGGGTTACTTCCTGTAGGTAGTGGAGTTTGGTTGTATAAAGATAAGTAGGGCATTTCCTTTTAATATCATTGGCTTATTGCCAAGTTATGGAAAAGTCATTTTTTCAAACCTTTGGTATCGACATGGTATTTTTTAATGAAATTCTGAGGCCTTTAGCACATTTCCTATCAATAGCTGATCAATTTCATCATTACCCTGTACTAGAGGGCCTGGCAGACCTGTATGGGTTCAGATGTGTGTTATAATATGTGGGATGATACCTGTTCCTGATTATGTCTTGTAAGTGAATAAATAATAAAGTCAATTCTGTATCATCTGGTATAAATTCAGCAGCTTTAATATGTAACACAACTCTTTATGCATATTGTGAATCAGTAATTATGTTGAGAGGTTCTTTATGATCCATTAACACTTTGAGAATAGCATATAATTCTGACTTTTGGACAGAATTATAAGGACTTAGATCCACTTTACTTAAATTTTCTGATTTGTATCCTGCCTTTCCTGATTTATTTGCATCAGTATAGAATGTAGGGGCTCCAGTTATTGGCGTTTCTCATACAATTCGAGAAAGTATCCAGTCAGTTCTCTTTATAAGTTGAATTCTCTTGTTTTTGGCATATTTGTTGTTAATCTTTCCCAAAAGATTACTGCAAGCTCTTTGCCAGGGTTCACTTTTTACCCATAATTTGTCAATTTCATCATTAGTAAAAGGTACTATGATTTCTGCTGGATTTGTTCCTGCTAATTGATGAAGTCTCAATTTTCCTCTTAGAATCAACTCAGAGGTCTTTTTCACATAAGTTTTAATCTTTTTTACTCAGTTTATGTGGTAAAAAGATCCATTGTAAGATAGTATCTCCTTGCCGGGCATTGGTGGCGCACGCCTTTAATCCCAGCATTTGGGAGGCAGAGGCAGGCGGATCTCTGTGAGTTCCAGGCCAGCCTGGTCTCCAGAGCGAGTGCCAGGACAGCCTCCAAAACAATACAGAGAAACCCTGTCTTGAAAAACAAAACAAAACAAAAATAATAAAAAGATAGTATTTCCTCTCTGCATTAAACTTCCTGTAAGGGAATGCTTAGAAGATAGAGTGCAGTAAAGCTTCAGGTCCACGCCATCCACATGTAAAATCTGTAATTTGTCTTCCCCTAATACCAATTCTCTCTCAGCTTCAGCTGTTAATTCCCTGGGACTATTTATTTTATTTTTTAAGGTCATTTTTTTATTTAAATTAGAAGCAAGCTTGTTTTACATGTCAATTCCAGTTCCCTCTCCCTCCACTCCTCCCCTGTCCCCCACTGACCCTTTATCTCATGCCCTTTCTGCTCCCCAGGGAGGGTGAGGCCTTTCACGGGGGATCTTCAAAGTCTGTCATATCATTTGGAGCAGGGCCTAGGCCTTCCCCCGTGTGTCTAGGCTGAGAGAGTATCCCTATATGTGGAGTGGGTTCCCAAAGTCCATTCATGTACTAGAGATAAATACTGATCCACTAACAGAGGCCCCAAAAGATTTCCCAGACATCCAAATTGACCTCCTGGTTCAGGGGAACTGGAACAGTCCTATGCTGGTTTCCCAGCTGTCAGTCTGGGCTCCATAAGCTCCCCCTTGTTCAGGTCAGCTGTTTCTGTGGGTTTCTCCAGCCTGGTCTTGACACATTTGCTCATCACACTTCCGTCTCTGCAACTGGATTCCAGAGTTCAGCTCAGTGTTTGGCTGTGAATCTCTGCTTCTGCTTCCATCAGCTAATGGTTGAAAACTCTAGGATGGCATATAAGGTAGCCATCAATCTCATTATCAGGGGAGGGCATTTAAGGTAGCTTCTCCTCTGTTGCTTAGATTGTTAGTTGGGGCCATCCTTGTAGATCTCTGGGCATTTCCCTAGTACTAGATTTCTCTTTAAACCTTTAATGGCTCCCTCTATGATGGTGTCTCTTTTCTTGCTCTCCTCTATTTTTTCCCTGACTCAATCTTCCTGATCCCTCATGTCTTCCTTTCCCCTCCTCTTCTCCCCTTCTCTTTCTCTTAGTTCCCTCTCCCCTCCCCCATGCTCTCAATTAGCTCAGGAGATCTTGTCCCTTTCTCCATCTCTCGGGGACCATGTATGTCTCTCTTATGGTTCTCCTTGTTTCCTAGCTTCTCTGGCAGTGTGGATTACAGGCTGATAATCCTTTACTCTAAGTCTGAAATCCATATATGAGTGAGTATATACCATGGTTGTCTTTCTGTGACTGGGTTGATATCAGAAAAATCATCTATGATGACCAAGTAGGCTTCATCCCAGACATGCAGGGATGGTTCAACACATGAAAATCTATCAATGTAATCCACCATATAAACAAACTGAAAAAGAAAAAAAAAACACATGATCATCTCACTAGATGCTGAAAAAGCTTTCGACAAAATCCAACACCTCTTCCATGATAAAGGTCTTGGAGAGGTCAAGGATAAATGGAACATGCCTAAACATGATAAAAGCAATGTAGAGTAAGCCATCAGCCAACTCAAACTGAATGGAGAGAAACTCAAAGCTATTCCTCTAAAATCAGGAACAAGACAAGGCTGTCCACTCTCTCCATATCTCTTCAATATTGTCCTGGAATTTCTAGCTACAGCAATAAGACAACAAAAGGAGATCAAAGGGATACAAATTGGAAAAGAAGTCAAACTCTCACTATTTGCTGATGATCTGATAGTTTACATAAGTGACCCCAATAATTCTACCAGAGAACTCCCATAACTGATAAACACCTTTAGTATTGTAGCAGGATACATGATTAACTAAAAAAAAATCAATAGCCCTCCTATATCCAGATGACAAACAGGCTGAGAAGGAAGTCAGAGAAACATCAGCCTTTACAATAGCCATAAATAACAAAATATCTTGGGGTAACTCTAACCAAACAAGTGAAAGACCTGTATGACAAAGACTTGAAGTCTTTAAAGAAAGAAATTGAAGAAGATATCAGAAAATGGAACAATCGCCCATGCTCTTGGATAGGCAGGATCAGCATAGTAAAAATGGCAATAATACCATTGCCACAATCATCAGATTGAATGCAATGCCATCACAATCCCAGTACAATTCTTTACAAACCTTGAAAGAACAATACTCAACTTCATATGGAAATACAAGAAACCAGGATAGTCAAAACAATCCTGTACAATAAAGGATCATCTGGGGCCATCAACATCCCTGACTTCAATCTCTACTATAGATCTATTGTAATGAAAACAGTTTGGTATTGGCATCGAAACAGACAGATAGATCAATGGAATAGGACTGAAGACCCTGATATCAATCCACACACATATGAACACCTAATTTTTGACAAAGAAGCTAAAAATTGTAAAATGGAAGAAAGAAAAACATATTCAACAAATGGTGCTGGTGTAACCGGCTGTCAATATGTAGAAGAATGCAGATAGCGCCTTATCTATCGACATGAACAAAATTCAAGTCCAACTGGATCAAAGTCCTCAATATAATGTCATACGCACTGAACCTCATAGAAGAGAAAGTAGGAAATATAATTGGATTTATAGGTACAGGGGACCACTTCCTAAACAGAACACCAGTAGCACAGACACAGCAACAATTCACAAATGGGACCTCCTGAAACTGAAAATCTTCTGTAAAGGAAAGAACAAGGTCAACAAGACAAAGCAGCTCCCTACAGAATGGGAAAAGACCTTCACCAGCCCCACATCCTTAGTCATCAGGAAAATGCAAATCAAAACAACTCTGAGATTCCATTTTACACGGATCAGAATGGTTTTCATTAAAAACACTAATGACAGCGTATGCTGGAGAGGATGTGGAGAAAAAAGAACACTTCTCCACTGATGATAGGAGTACAAACTTGTGCAGCTGCTGTTGAAATCAGTATTGCAATGTCTCAGAAAATTAGGGATCAAGCTACCTCATGACCCTGCAATACCACTGTTGGTCATATCCCGAAAGGAGACACATTTATACCTATGTTCACAGCAACATTATTTGTAATAGCCAGATCTTGGAAACAGTCTAGATACCCCTCAACTGAAGAATGGATAAATAAAACATAGTATATTTACACAATGGAGTACTACTCAGTGGTAAGAAACAATGACATCCTAAATTCGCAGGCAAAGGGACAGAACAAGAAAAAACCACCCAGTGAAGTAGCCCAAAATCAGAAAGACAAATATAGTATGGACTCACAAGTGGATACCAGAAATAAAGCAAAAGATACCCAGCCTACAACCCACAAGACCAAGGAAGGTAGAATCATCTTCCAGAAACAGATAGAAGCAGATGCAGAAATCTACAACTAACCAATGGGCCAAACTCCTGGAGTACAATGGAAGTGAGGGAGGAGCAAAAATATGAACAAAGGAGTCAAGACCGTGATGGGGAAACCCACAGAACAGGCTGACCTGAGCTAGTGAGAGATCACTGACTCAGGTCTGACAAACGGGGAACCAGCATAAGACCAAACTAGACTCCCTTAATATAGGTGACAGTGGTGTGGCTGGGACAATATATGAGGCCACTGGCAGTGGGTCCAAGATCTGACTCTAATGCACACACTGACTTAGTGGAGCCCATTCTGTGTGGAGAGATAACTTGCCCAGCCTAGACACAGGGGTGTGAGGAGTGGAGAGGTGCCTCGGTCCTGCCTCAAAAAGATGGAGATCAGTCTCTGAGGAGCATATGGGAGGAGGGGGAGCAGTGGGGGAGTGGGAAGAGAGGAGGGAATGGGAACTGGGATTGGAATGTAAAAAGTAAACTAATAATAAAAAAATTAAGGAGAGTGAAGGCGGTCAGAAGTACACTTAAATCATCAGAATTGGGGATTTTTGAGAACTCCTGGTGGTGCTGACTTGCTGACCCTGACTCTCAAAGATGAACACATCAGGAATTACCAACTCTGAGAAGTTTGCAGGGTTTGGTTTTCCTTTTTAACCGTATTACTTAAAATGTCTTCTTGTTAGTGAATCAATGTACTTTGCCTTAAAATTTAAAAGCTGGAATGAAACTATTTTAGAGTGGGCAATGGACTTGGGTACTCCTGCTCCCGAACAAGATGTACAAAAAGCTTATAAACACACGGGAAATGTGGTTCAACATCACCAGTCTTCGTGGAACTGCAGATCAAAATGGCAGTTCAAAACCTCAGCAAAAATCTACCTAGATCTTCAAAGGCAGGTGCACACAGGGATCTTTCCTAGGAACCTTGCTGCTCAGCTCCTGACAGCGTTTGGAGCTTGGCCTCCATCTTTGTGGCAGCCCAGACATGAGCTGCAGGGTTCCTCATGAACATCAGGGGGCGAAAATAAACCACATAACAACAGGGAAAACCCTCCCTGAGGTGTGAAGTTATCTTGCAGCCTTGTCTCCATCCCAGTTCCAACAGAGCTGGAGCTCCCTCACATAGTCATTTCCCGTGTCTCTGAGAAGCTCAGGCATGACAGACTCTGCCCAGGGTCTTCAATGTTCATCATGAACATGGCCATGAGAAAGACCCTTCAGGACTCAGGCAGGGCCTGGCTGAGGAAACCCTCTAATTGTCACAGAAAGATGAGCACCGAAACTTTGCTCCAGACCTCCATCCCAGGCTGGACCAGGAATCTGGGGAAACTAGTGGACTGGGTTGTAATTTTACCTCCCTTAGGAGCTGACAGGGGACAATAATTGATTGTAGGCTGCTGGCCTGCTGACTGTCGGCCTATGAGAGCCATGTCTGAGGAAGTTCACCCAGGCATCTCCTGAGACTCAGTGTGCTCAGCGTAGGTGGGGAGGTGTGACAGGAAGTCAGCCAGCTGTTCTGATGGTCTTCTGAGACCTCACAGGAAGGTCAAGAGCCTTAAAGAGATAGGTGGAAAAGTTGTAAATGGCAGCCCCTTGGCCTATGGGGGTCCATCCCAGGGATTATTTCCAGCAGGCAAATGGTCACAGATACTGCTTGGTGGAAGGTCACCCTTCATATTTAAGGTAAACTTGCAGGCATGGCAATGATCATTTACCATGTGTCCCATTATAGAGACAATGGGACAGGAAACATAGTCACTGGGTCTGAGTCATGGGTGGCACACGCTTCCTGTCCACAGCCACCCCTCCAGCTTCCCCACCACTGAGACCTTAGTAAGTGCCCTTCCGTCTTCCAGATCATTTTGCAGACTCAGGCTTCTTTTCGGATTCCCTGAGTCATGGCAACCAACATCAAACACCTGACAAGAATGGTCCACCTGTGGCCCCTTCTACCTGAATACCAGCCAGATCCTGACCTGTGTGAGATCTCGGTCAGGCCATCAGGTTTCTCAGGGAACTCAATGGGAAGACTAATCATGACGTATGTATAGGGCAGTCCTGAAAAGCAAAGGCTTGGAGGACACTGCTCTACACTGAGCAGTGGAGGTCAGTACAGCTGGAAGGACTCCCACATTGTGTCTCAAGGCATGCAAAGGGTCAGTGAGGACCAGGTGATAAAATGGGGTCCCTGATTCCAAGGCTTGAGTCTGTCCATCCCCAAACACAGCAGCTCAATCCACTCATGAGAAAGCCCTTGCTTCTCCATACACAGCTCAGGAGGCCCCATTATCTCTGATCACTCAGCTACTCCATTTACCTGTAATTTGCATCCTGCCTGGTTCTTTAAGGATCTGGGTAGTTGGGGAGATAAGTGACAATCTCTGGTTGGGAGAGGCCCTTGCAAGAATCAGAGGTACCAGGCAGGGCAATCTTCTCTCTGTTGTTTGCACAGCGCCGCTACCCAAGCCCAATATCACAAGCAACAATTTCAATCCCGTGCAGGGTGAGGACTCAGTAGCATTAACATGTGAGCCTAATTTCAGACTCAGGCTCAGTGCACACATGATGTACCGTGGGGCTGTCCCTAGGATGGGTCAGGGCTTGTGTATGCTGTATGCAGACTCTTCTACTAATCTGCACCTAGCTGTGGATGGTGGCTGTTCATCTAATGTTATCACAGCTAAAGACATACAGGGGCCTTCTGCACACCAGGATTTCCCCTTCCCTCTGCTGACATCACAGGTGGCTTTCTGATGTTGGATCCAGATGGTCCAGATGTCCCCATCAAATCTCCCTCAAATATTCATTTCCATTCAAGGCCAAACCCCAGTGTCTCCTGTCACACAGCCTCTCACCCACCTGCACAGTACTCTTGGTCTGTCAACGGAGAGCTGCAGGCTTCCTCCCAAGAGCTCTTTATCCCCAGAATCTCTACTAATAATAGTGGATCCTATACCTGCCTCGTCTATAACTCTGTCACTGGCCTCAATAGGACCACAGTCAAGAACATTGTCGTCATTCATAAGTGGATCTCTGTAATGTCAGCACCAGGTTTGGAGTGGAGTCTTTTGGCTTTCTGGGATGATGCAGAAGGATTTAATTTCAAGCCTCTGTCTATGGGAGGAAGCGAAACCCAATCCTCCCTTGAGCTTCCTGATCCATCCCCATGTCTAATGGCCTCCTGCTTCTCTGACTTTGCCTGACTGATAGGGATGGAGCTTGAAATGTGAGGAGGGGTTTCTCCCAGCCTTGGAAAGCCTCAGGTTGTCTGAGTGACCTCCCAAGAGAGGGAGAGTCTTCATGACAGAATTGTACCTTTCTGTCAGAACACAAGCTTTCCTGTCCCATCCATTTTCTTCTTATGGTTTCCATGACCCCGGGCTTTCAACTCTGCTCACATTCTTTTTCTTCAAATGTGAGGAGAAAACTCTGTACAGATGGACAACAGCAGTTCAGAGCTCTGCTCTCAGCTCTGCTCCTGTCTCATGAGTGTCTGGCTCAGCTCTGACTCCATGGCATGGAAAAAGAGGGTGGAGATGGTGCCTGGGAACCCTGCTCTGAGTTAGGATGAACCATATAAGATACTGTTTGATGATACCTTTTCCGTTACTCTTCTCAAGGTTTCAAAAGTAAAAGTTGACTGATTACATTGGTGCAAGCCTTTAATGCCAGCACTAAGGAAGGAGATACAGGCAGACATTATGAGTTTGATGCCAGCCTGGTTCTGCATAGCAAATTCCAGTGTGGCCAAACCTATGAGTGAGACCATCCCTTACACAAAGAAAGGAAGGAGGGAAGAAAGAAAGAAAGAAAGGAAGGGCAGAAGGAAGGTAAAAAGAATAAGATGTCACTGATGTATGTCAGAGTCCTTGAGTTCAGGAATGGGAAAGTGGAAAGGGGAACTACAGGTTAGCTGGCTCTAAACTGTGTCTTGGCTTTGACTGTCCATGTGAGTTCTGAACACCAGCACATGAGGTAATCACTGGGAACAGTGGAGTACACTGGCTTGGAAACAGACACTTCTCAGTCCAGTCTCCATGGAGAGGAGGGCACAAGGAAAGCACCAAGAGCTTGCCACCAGGTATGTGGCAAGATGTAAGGATGGTGGAACTCTATTTGCAGCTGAGGCAGGTGTTGCTCTTTGAGTTTAAGACCAGTGTGGTCAACATGTCAGGAATCAGGGTAGCCTAGATGATACATTGAGACCTGCCCTCAAAAAAAAAAAACAAAAAAGAAAAAAAGGAAAACAACCAACCAACCAACCAACCAACCAACCAACCAAACAAACAAACAAAAACCAAAAACCCCCACAACAAACAAATGAACAAAACCCCAAAATTTCTACCAAATGCAATGGTCCTATTGTTGGATAGATTTTCTCTCTTCTCTCTTAGCCTCACTTTTAACCTCCTGGAACTCTCCTGCCACTGCTTAAGTCACTGTTGAAGCAGTTCTGCCACACGTTGTTGAAAGGAATAGCATTATTCTATTTGTTCACAATCTGCTTGAAAGAGTCAGGGACTTCTACTGGTACAAGGGAAAAATGTGATTGAGGGGAATGAAATTGTATGATTTCTGAAATTGATAAGAAGAAATGAAAGAGGGCCTGTGTAGGGGAAGCTGTAGCCACGCCTTCTTAGGGGCTGGCTACAAGAGTACCTGAGGGCTTGTGAGGGCGTGGTCAGAGTGAGTAGGGGGACTGCGTTTTCGGTTTCGGTTTCTCTTTGCTTCTTGCTGTACAGACTACCACTGGCTGGCTGGTTCGCTCTGTAAGTAAGGCTTTTCCCTATTAAATACCCTTATATTTCTACCTGACTCCGTATTGGTAATTTCTTACTATAGGCCTGCATACAGTGCAGAGAGACAATGGACCCCAGAGGGTCCCTGTTCTTCCAGAATGCCACTCAGAAAGATGCTGGAACCTACATGCTAAGTATGATAACCGAAGACATTCATGGTAGGCTACCAGTGGAGTTCTCTGTAGACCCCAGGTAATTCTGTTTACCCTCTGACAGCCATGCTGTCACCCCTGGGAAAGGCACATAAATGTTTCGAAAATGGAGTTCTTCAGAAGGTATGGACATTTTAAGAATCCCATCCATCTGACAAGGATCTAGGGAAACAATAGTGCAGACCTCTGTGCTGATCCTAGGCAGCTCATGGTCTTCAGGCCTCTCTAACTTTTGCTATGCTTATTCTTGTGGTGACTCTTAATTTTCCTTTATTAGTGGTGATTGTGCCTGAGTTCACTGGGAACAAAAGCCTCTACAGAAAAATTAAATTGCTCTGATCTGCTACAGAAACCGGTTTCTCTGGTGCCCCTGTCTGTCTTTGCAGTCACCCTGAGTAAGCAGGAGGAACTCACTAACGTTAATGATTACTGCTTATTCAGTTCCAACACGAGATCAATATACTCCAAAGAACTTAAGAACTTGGAAAATGGCTTCTTAACAGATGACATTAAAAACAAATAGTAACATATGAGGAAAAGATATGGGACATGAGAGTTCAGACATTTCTCTGGCACCAGGAAGTGAACACTCTGATAATATTCCAACATCAAAATATCAATAAAGGAATCTAAAACTCCTAGTCCCTTAAAAGAAAAGTACATGCAGAACCTTCCAGGAAGAATAGAAATTTAGTCCCAGTAATTAAAGAATGAGGTATTAATAACTACTCTATTGAGAATTTATGAAGATTAGGATTATAACTGCAATCGACATAAAAGTGATATACAGCTTACTTAGAAACTGCATACACCTGAAAATGATATCCTAGGCATGTCAATACACTCTGCTTGTTACAAAAACATGAAAGTATCATATGGTTAAGAAATAGTATAGAATTCAAATCTCTTATTTGTAACCACATGTTTGCTCCAGGCCGGGACACAGTATGAATATTTGGCTTGCACTATAATGATATGGGGCAAAGGTCAATGACATCAAAGGAGTGGGAAGAAGAGAAACTTAAATGAATGTTAATGATTCTTGGAAAAAGATTAAAGACAAATGATCTGAAACTGCACATGCTTGAATGCATTAGAAATCCCACAAACAAAGATGACCTGAGATAGTCAGGGCCACCAGATTGAAAGACAGCTAGAGGTCAGACTCTTCATTCTTCCTCAACTCCACATGTGCATCCTGAGGTAGAGAACCATGCTTGACCTAGATTCCAGCAATAGGGTCATGGGAAGAGGTAATCCTACTTCACTCAGAGGGTTGTCAGTCCTGGATGACTCTATGTTATGGTCCCCACATTGTGGTTCAAATCCTTTTTTGTAAGGACACAGGGTAGACAAAACAGCAGTTAATCAGGATGTCTCACTGGAATCCATGGTCAGAGAAGAGGGGGTGCGGTATCTGAACCCAGGCATGACAGACTCTTCTCAGTGTCTTAGATGCTCATCATGAACATGGCCTTGAGAAAGACCCTTCAGGACTCAGGCAGGGCCTGGTTGAGGAAACCATTAGAGTCTCACAGAGAGATGAGCACTGAAGCTTTGCTCCAAACCTCCATCCCAGGCTGGACCAGGAATCCAGGGAAGCTTGTGGACTGGGTTGTATTTGACATCTCTTTGTAGCTGACAGGGGACAGTGATTAATTGTAGGCTGGTGGCCTGCTGACTGTTACCCTGTGAGAGCCATGTCTGAGGTAGGTCACTGGGCATCTCCTTCTGTGACTCAGTGTGCTTAGCATAGGTGGGGTGGTGTGAGAGGCAGATAGCCAGCTGTTCTGATGGTCTTCTGAGACCTCACAGGAAGGTCAAGAGTCCTAAAGAGATAGCAGAAAAACTGTATAACTGGCTCTCCCTTGGCCTTCAGGGGATCTAGCCCAGGGATTATTTCCTGCAGGCAAATGGAGGTAGATATTGCTTGGTGGAAGGTCATGTCAGGTCACTGTTCACATTTAAGGTTAACTTGCAGACATAGCAATGGTCATTTCGAGTGTTTCCTATTATAGGGAAACTAAGACAGGAACTATAGTCACTGAGCCAGTGTCAAAAAGTCTATCTGTCCCCAGACATATTTCCAGTCTCCCTGCCATGGAGACTTTAGTAGTAGCCCTACAGTCTTCTAGATAATTTCTTAGACTCAGGCTTCTTTCATGTCAACATCAAACACCTGACAGGAATGGCCCACCTGTGGCCCCTCACAGCCTGATTGTAAGGGAGCTCCTGATCTGTGTGAGATCTCTGACAGGCCCTCAGGTTTCTCAGGAAAGCTCAATGGGAAGACTAATCATGACCTACGTGTAGGACAGCCCTGAACAGCAAAGGCTTGGAGGACACTGCTCTACACTGAGCACGGGAGGTCACTGCAGCTGGAGGGACTCATGCAATGTGTCTCAAGGCATGCAAGGGTCAGTGAGGACCAGGAGATAAAATGAAGTCTCTGATTTTAGGTATTGAGTCTGTCTATCAACAAGCACTGCAGCTCAGTTCACTCATGAGAAAGCCCTTGGTTCTCCTATACACAGCTCAGGAGGCCCCGTAATCTCTGAGCACTCAGTGACTCCAACTACCTGTAATTTGCTTCCTGCCTGATTCATTAAGATCTGGGTAGGCCAGGAGATAAGAGACCACCTCTGGTTTGGAGAGGCCTTGCAAGAATCAGAGGTACCAGACAGGGCAATCTACTGTCTGTTCTTTGCACCACACAGCTACCTAAGCCCAACATCACAAGCAACAATTCCAATTCTGTGCAGAGTGAGGACACAGTAGTTTTAATGTGTGAGCCTAAGACTCAGCTCTTGGCACTCTGAATAGAAAACTGGTACAACCACTCTTTAAGAAAGTTTGAATATTCCTCATAAATTCAAACACACATTTCTACCACCCTGGGCATCTCATTAGATCACTAGATATGTATAAAAAACCGTAAAGGTACACACAGAGTTGTTCATGAATGTTCATGACTTCATAATTCAAAACAACCAATATTTTAAAAACTCCATCATCAGAGAAACAGAACAGATAATCATGTGTCCACAGGATGAAATACTCAGCTACTATTAAAGAGATAACTGTGTAGAAAATGTATTAACCCTGTGGTCACTGTGGCACACACCTGAACTCTTGAGCCCAGAGGTCTAAACCGTCCTAAACAGAGCAAAATCCCATCTCAAGGAACAGAAGATGAGGCAGTGGTGGTGGCTGTAGAATTAACAAAACTAGCTGCTCCAGCAAAAGGCAAAGTTTGGTTCTTCTTCTTTGAAGGAGACCTTAGGGCTGCCACTAGGAGCTGCCATTTTGTCTACCACAGGAAGCCATTTTCATTGAACACTTTAAATGCCATAGTCAGCAGATCTCTGAAGAGTTTGTGAGGACCATCTCTTAAACATATATCTGACTTAAACTTTATTTGTTCTTATTACTTGCTTACAGTAATAAGTAATTAGTAATAAGAACTGAACCCAGAAAGCATGCATAGAAGGTGAAATAAAGCTTATGCCTGTTGGTGAGTTACATTTGTTTTTACCATGACTACAAGCATAGTTCTGAGCACTTTAAGGAATTTGATCATGAATGAGGTGTGGGTCACTATTAACCTGAATGTCCTACTTATATCTTCAAAATTACAATTCTGGAATTGAAGCACTTTTTAAAAAAGATTTTATTATGTATACAACATTCTGCTTCCATGTATATCTGCACACCAGAAGAGGGCACCAGATTTCACAAGGGATGGCTGTGAGCCACCATGTGGTTGCTGGGAATTGAACTCAGGACCTCTGGAAGAGCAGCCGGTGCTCTTAACCTCTGAGCCATCTCTCCAGCCCCATGGAATTGAAGCACTGTTAGGACCAAAATAAAACTTCACATCATCAACACAGCTCATAGGGAGACTGAGAATTTTACCAAACCACACACACAGTCCACAGAGAGATTGGGACCCTCATTTTTTATCCTTTGATAGTCACCAGTATAGAATATCACAGATTCTCGTATGTCTCAGTTTATCCAAATAGCTATAGCTGAACAAAGTCAGCAGAGACAAAGGGGCCAGAAATTCACCAGTCTGTCTCCCTCTGTGGGTCTGAGTAGACTTAGGTAAGGAGAGGAAACTCAGAGGCTCTGGGCCAAACTGCTTAGGCTGTTGTCTCTGTGTGTGGTAAGATAGGAATATCTCAGTCCATGGTGTTCTCACTGTGGTCCTCAGTCTTTAACTTGTCATCTGTTTCCCTGTGTGTTTAATTTTCTTTTATCCTTTACCATCCTAGTTCACCCTGTTTCTCAGGCTTCTGATAGTCTTTATCTAGAACAATATAGTTCTCTGCTGTGTCAGTTTATTCAAAACCATGGCCAGTGCCCATCTCCTGACATTTAACCTCTGTCGTTCTTTTTAAGTCATAGTTTCAGTCAGAGGACCAACTAGGGATGCTGGTCCCTGATAGCGATTGTGAAGTTGGCATCCATTAAAATGTGGCCAGAGATTGGCAGGCTGGGCTAAGCCAGGAGGGGACGTGGAATGATTTTTTTTGACACAGCTTCCTTTCCAGAGCTCTCCTACTTGGTTCTGTTTCTGGCAGTTTGCATGGTCTTGGCCATTTTAAATAGATTTCTGAGACCTAGTCCTTGGGGTCCTGAGCTGGTGTATTCTATTAGCTCAGGTCTGTACCTGTTTAAAGTGAAAACAAGAACTGGAAAAATTACTAGAAGAATCTTTGCACTTATCCAGCCACTGAGGTTTGCAGACTCAGTGAATTTACAGAACATCCAAGGACAAGTGTTTGGTTTAACCAATGACATCATTCTGATATGAAACTGACATCATAAAAAAGTTTATTAGACATGTTTTAAAAGAGTAAAATGTTTTTGTACACAGCAAATGAGTCCTCATTTACGTTTCCTTGATTGAGAAATAAAAATTTTTGCATTTTAAAACATCATAGCCTTTTCAGTGTTGTTTCCCAAAGTTTTTCTGGTTGGTCAGGCCTTGTATAAAGAACATTACATAGGTCAAAGAGAGAATCCCAACATTCCCCATTTGTTAATTTTGATGCTGTATTTTTATTTGCTTATAAATGCATATTTGTTCAGCTTTAATATCTTATTATCAAACATATGTTACTTTTTAATCCACCCTTTTTAAAAAAATAAATCTATTTTTTTTTTTTAAAAAATGACTTTACCCTCATTTGTTATGCTTCTCCTCAGGCCAAGAATCACCATACAAAAATTCTTCCCAGTCCATTATATCTTGGGGACCCACTATTATATAAACCCAGCCATTTCCCTCAAACAAGAGTTGAATCTAAGTTGCACACATAGTATGATATAGTGAAGTTAGATTATTTATTCTCAACCATCAACCCTCACACTATAACCTTTATGTAAACTTTTGTAACAGACTTTACAGGTTTGTTGGTTTGTTTCTTTTTGTTTTTCCATACAGGGTTTCTCTGTGTATATTTGGAACCTGTTCTAGAACCCCTTTTGTAGACCTGACTGACCTAAAATCACAGAGATCACCTGTGTCTGCCTCCTGAGAGTGGGGTTAAAGGTGTGCACCAGCATGCCCTGCCTAGCACGACTTTTGCTTTTAATTCCAGGGTCTGCACTTCCCACTCTCCTCTGTCCATGGGCTCCTTGTTATGGTCAGTAGCTTCTCTGGTTTAGAACTCAGAACTCCTCTTTTCACCTTTGATCTTTCCTCAGGTGTCATTTCATGGCTCCTTTACCCCATGGTAAAGGTCTTGGCAATTCCTGGTCTCATTCAAATGTCTCTGCCTGGTTTTCATGGCCCTGTAACATATGGCAGTTTTGCCCATTGGTTAGAATTATCACAATCCAGGCAGTGTCCTGTTCTTTGGAGGAGACCTTAGGGCTGCCTCTAGGAGCTGACATTTTGTCTACCACAGGAAGCCATTTTCATTGAACACTTTAAATGCCATAGTCAGCAGATATCTGAAGAGTTTGTGAGGATCATCTCTTAAACATATATCTGACTTAAATGAATTTTATTTTTCTTATTACTTGCTTAGACTCAACCTTGAAAGCATATGTAGAAGGTGAAATAAAGCTTATGCCTGTCAGTGAGTTACATTTGTTTTTACCATGACTACAAGCATAGTTCTGAGCACTTTAAGGAATTTGATCATGAATGAGGTGGGTGACTGCTAACCTGAATGTCCTACTTATGTCATCAAAATTACAATTCTTGATTGAAGCACGCCAGGATATAAAACTCCCGATACAACTTGTATCCCTGGATCACATATCTGACTGGTGACACCAATGACAAAGCATCTGAGTCCTCCACAGTCTTTCCTCAGTTAGACCTTTTCTAGTCCTAGAGATACCTGCCACTTCCTGTGCAGAGTAATTCCCAACTTCCAAGAGAATTCAGATTAAAGGGCAGACTGGGCAAGCTGGGTATTTGTGTCACAAAAAAATACGTTGTTGTAATCACGGAACTGAACTGGAATCCAGTTGCAGAGAAGGAAGAGTGAAGAGCAAAGGGGTCCAGACCAGGCTGGTGAAACCCACAGAAACAGCTGACCTGAACAACGGGGAGCTCTTGGTTCCCAGACTGGCAGCTGGGAAACCAGCATGGGACTGATCCAGACCCCAGGAACATGGGTTTCAGTGAGGAAACCTCGGAAATCTTCGGGACCTCCTGTAGTAGTTCAGCACTTATCCCTAGCATAGGTGTGGACTTTGGGAGACCATTCCACATAGAGGAATACTCCCTGAGCCAAGGCACACAGGGGTGGGCCTAGGCCCTATCCCAAATGAGACAATAGACTCCGAAGACACCCTATGGAAGGCCTCACCATCCAGGGGGAGCAGAAAGGATATGTGATAGGTAGGGTTTTAGTTGGGGGCGTGGTAGGGGAGGAGGGGAGGGAGAGGGCACTGGGATTGGCATGTAAAACAATCTTGTTTCTAATTCAAATAAAAAACATCTGCAAAAATAAACTAAAACACCTTAAAATTACGTTGTTGCCCATAAGGAGTCCAATACCTAGGAACTGGATGAGCTGCTGTTATCTTGGGACACTTTTCACCCTTGTTGACTTATCAACTTATCACTTCTCCACTTGGAAGTTTATCAGACTCCACCCCCAGCCCATGAGACTCCAGGAGGTGCCCTCCTCTGGGGGAGGCTCATGTCTGGGAATAAAAGCAGAGCAGACACCAGAGCAGCCAGGCTTGACTGCAGCCTGAGAGGAAAACCTCTTCTCCAGAGGAAGAGCCTAGCAGGAAGCAGAGACAATGGAGCTCACCTCAGCCCCTCTCCACAAAGGGAAGGTCCTCTGGAGGGGACTCCTGCTTGTAGGTGAGCAGACATTCCTCAGTGATGGAGATCAGGGAAGCTCAGAGTGGGTGGGGTCTTCTGGGAGAGGGAAAGAGCCAGAGTAGGGCCATTTGGCTTCTGCTTGAAGCCTGAGATCAACAGGAATGTCACTGTGAATATGAATTGCTAAGTGGGGAGAGAGAACTCAGTTGTTCCCCTTGTAAGTTTATCAGCACTGACCACTCACTGTATCTTGAAGACTGACATTCACAAAGCTGTCATGGTGATTTTCTATGTAAACCTCAAACTGGGTTCAGTGTAGCAGCAACCTGACATAGAACCCTCAGAAACCTGCAAATAAGCCCAGGCTCTGGGGCACTGATTTGCTCACAGGTATCTGAGCCTGTTCCAGGCAGTGTGGTTTAAACCAAAATCTAACTAGGCCTCCTCACAAAGTCCTAGTGCTCCTGGGCAAGAAGATAGAGCAGCAAGGACATCTAGAAGGTGTCCTCAGGTGTTGACAAGCCCTTGAGAATAAACAGAGCAGGGAAAGGGCAGAACATGAAGACACCGATTCTGTAGAGGAGGAGGACATAGAAGACATGGTGACACTCCCAAGATTCTGGGTATGGGCAGGGATCTGAGGGAGTGGGAGGTGCCTCCCCCAGAGGAGGGCACCTCCTGCAGTCTCATGGGCTGGGGGTGGAGTCTGATAAACTTCCAAGGGGAGAAGTGATAAGTTGATAAGTCAACAAGGGTGAAAAGTAGACACTTTCTTTTAGGGGACAGATTCAGGGGTTCTGAGGAATGGAGGTGAAGCTGCTGACCTCACCCCAACAAGACACACACGCACACACACACACACACACACCCCAAAGCTGAGATTTGAAGGCACTCAGGTTCAAATTTCTACCAAATGCAAAGGTCTTAACACTGATAGATTTTTCTCTCTCTCCTCTTAGCCTCACTTTTAACCTCTTGGATCTCTCCCATCACTGCCCAAGCCACTGTTGATGCAGCCCCACCCCATGTTCTTGAAGGAGCAAACGTTCTTCTACAGGTCAACAATGTGCCAGGCAAACTCATAGCCTTTTTCTGGCACAAGGGAAAGGATGTGCTTCCGACTGAGGAAATAGCCGGATTTATTGTATCCAGCGGGAGAACGGTTATGGGGCCTGCACACAGTGACAGAGAGACACTATACAGCAATGGATCCCTGCTCATCCAGAATGTCACCCGGAATGACACAGGAACCTACGCAGTGCGTATACTATGGGAAGGTTATGTTACGTACATAGCATCCACGGAGTTCCATGTACACCGTAAGTACATCTCTGTAACATCTGGGCCGGGGGTGGAGGCAATCCTACGTCACACATAGGGTTGTCAGTCCTGGATGACTCTCTATTATGGTCTCCACATTGTGATTCAAGCAGTTAGTAAAGTAAAAACACAGAGTTGAGAAATAAAACAGGATGTTTCACTGGAATCCACCCTCAGAGAAGAGGGAGTTTGGTTCCTGAGCCCAGGCATGACAGACTCTGCCCAGGGTCTAATGGATGCTCATCATGAATATGGCCTTGAGAAAGACCTTTCAGGACTCGGGCAGGGCCTGGCTGAAGAAACCATCAGAGTCTCACAGAGAGATGAGCACTGAAGCTTTGCTCCAGACCTCCATTTCAGGTTGGACCTGGAATCTGGGGAAGCTTGTGGACTGGTTTGTAATTTGACCCCCTTTTGGAGCTGACAGGGGACAATAATTGAGTGTGGGCTGGTGGCCTGCTGACTGTCAGCCTATGAGAGCAATGTCTGAGGTAGGTTACCTGGACATCTCCTCCTGAGACTAGGTGTGCTCAGCATAGGCAGCTAGCCAGCTGTTCTGAATGTCTTCTGAGACCTCACAGGAAGGTCAAGAGTCCTAAAGAGATAGAAGGAAAATTGTATAAAGGGCAGCCCCTTGACCTATGAGTTCCATCCCAGGGATTATTTCCTGCAGGCAAATGGTGGGAGATAAGGTCACCCTTCACTTAAGGTTAACTTGCCGGCATGGCAATGATCATTTACCATGAGTCCCATTATAGAGATAATGGGACAGGAAACGTAGTCACTTAGTGTCACACAGGCCACGGGTGGCACAAGTTACCTGTCCACAGTCAGATCTCCAGCCTTCCCACATGGAGACCTCAGGAGGTGACCTTTGGTCTTCCAGATCATTTTGAAGACTCAGGATTCTTTTAGGGTTCCCTGAGGTCTACAAAATAACACCTTTAAGATTAGCTGGGCCATCTTAACCCTGACAAATTATTTAATGAAAAAGAAAGAGAAGGCTATTGTATAATGGAGGGACCTGACTGTTGACACTCACTGTGGACCACTTCATTCTGTGGGCCCTGTGAGGTGGCTGAGATGTCTGAGTGGGAAGGACTCTCAGATGGTCCCCTCCACTGTTTTATCCACAGAGCCAGTGACTCCACCCTTCATCCAAGTCACCAACACCACAATCAAAGAGAAGGACCCTGTGTCCCTGACCTGCATCTCAAAAGACACTGGGATCTCCATCCGTTGGCTCTTCAATGGCAAGCGTCTGGAGCTCACAGACAGGATGAAGCTGTCACAGGACAACATCACCCTCAGAATAGAGTCTTTCAGGAAGGAGGATTCTGGGGTGTATGAGTGTGAGGTCTCCAATCCAGTCAGTTCTAAGAAGAGTGACTCCATTCAGCTGGACATAATGCATGCGTGACCTCCCCTTCGTTACTACTCCATAGTGTTGGGGTGGGGCAATTTCTTTATCAACAGTGTACAAAATGGCAGAAGTCACAAGGAGAAAAACACGGATCAGGATGCACATCCAACAAGCTTGGTGATGGCTGCACGTTATTCTCATGACAGAACACCAAGCAAGCGGAACATGTGCTGCACGCCTCTAACCCCAGCACACCAGACACAGAGACAGCTGGATCTCATTGAGCTTCAAAGACCCGGGAATTGGTACCCTGGCCACTGTATCCTGAAGACTGACATTCACAACCAAGTCAGTGTGACTCTCCAAGTAAAACTCAAACTGGGGCCAGTAAGCAGCAACATGACTTGGGACCCTGAGAAATCCATAAATAAACCCCAGAATCTGGGATACTATTTTTTTTGGCACATGCCTTTTTTTTAATTTTATTCTTTTATTAGTTAAATTTAGGAACAAGCTTGCTTCACATGTCAATCCCTTCTCCCTCTCCCTCTCCCTCTCCTCCCCCCAACATCCCATTTCTCCTACCCAGGCAGGGTAAGGCCCTCAAAAGGGGCTCCCCAAAGTCTACCACATCATCCTGGGCCAGGCCTAGGCCCTTTCCCATGTGTCCAGGCCAAGAGAGCATCCCTTCACATGGGATGGGCTCTCAAAATCCCTTCTTTTTTTTAAAGATCTTACATATTTAATACAGTGTGTTACCCTTGTACAAATGGAAAAAAATTAAGTTCAACATTTCTAGACAATATGGCTGTTAAGTTTTGTACAATGCCAACTCAACACGGTAAACTGGGATACTTTTTTCCAAAGTTGACAGCACAGCTAAAGTTTCCAAAAATTCAAATTATATGTATATATATATATATATATATATATATATATATATATATATATATATACAATAATGGCAGTATGTTATGCATCAATAGCAGCAACAGCTTTTCCAGGTTCTGCAGTCATTTGAACAAAATTGTAGAGACATCCAGCATACTCCATTTAAAAAAAAGTAAAAAACAAAATCCCAGAAAACAGCACAGTTCTGTTACTCTTGTGGTACCTGGAAATATTTTTTTAAAAATTAGCTTCTCAATCATCATCTGGAAGGAAACCATTCTGAGCAACATCATTAAAAACAGCTCTGATAAAGCACAGTCACTGCTATGTATCATAAAGCAGGTCCACATATGAGTGAGTACATATGTTTGTCTTTTTGTGACTGGGTTACCTCACTCCATCCATTTTCCTGCAAATTTCAAGATAACATTGTTTTTTCTGCTGAGTAGTACTCCATTGTGTAAATGTACCACAATTTCTATATCCATGCTTCGGTTGAGGGGCATCTAGGCTGCTTCCAGTTTCTGGCTATTACAAATAATGCTGCTATGAACATGGTTGACCAGATGTCCTTGTTATATGAAGGTGCTTGCTTTGGGTATATGCCTAGGAGTGGAATTGCTGGATCTTGTGGTAGACTGAGTCCCATTTTCTTGAGGAGTCGCCATACTGATTTCCACAGTGGCTGTACAAGTTGGCACTCCCACCAGCAGTGGAGGAGTGCTCCTCTTTCTCCAAATCCTCTCCAGCATAAACTGTCATTGGTATTTTTGATTTTAGCCATTCTGACAGGAGTAAGATGGTATCTCAGAGTTGTTCTGTTTTGTATTTCCCTGATGGCTAAGGATGTTGAACACTTTCTTATGTGTCTTTCAGCCATTTTAGATTCCTCTATTGAGAATTGTCTATTTAGTTCTGTACCCCACTTTTTAATTGTTTTGTTTGGTGTTTTGGAGACTAGCTTCTTGAGTTCTTTGTATATTTTAGAGATCAGCCCTCTGTCAGATGTGGGGTTGGTGAATATCTTTTCCCAGTCTGTGGGCTGCTGTTTTGTCTTGCTGACTGTGTCCTTTGACTTACAGAAGCTTCTCAGTTTCAGGAGGTTCCATTTATTAATTGTTGATCTTAATGTCTGTGCTACTGGTGTTATGTTCAGGAAGTGGTCTCCTGTACCGATTAATTCAAGGGAATTTCTCACTTTATCTTCTAGTGGGTTCAGTGTGACTGGGTCTATGTTGAGGTCTTTGATCCATTTTGACTTAAGTTTTGTGCAAGGCTTGGGTTTATCTGTAGTTTTCTACATGTTTGCATCCAGTTATGCCAGCACCATTTGTTGAAGATGTTCTCTTTGTTCCAGCATATATATTTGGATTGTTTGTCAAAAATCAGGTGTTCGTAGGTGTGTGGGTTAATATCAGGGTTTTCAACTCTATTCCATTGGTCTATCTGTCTATTTTTGTGTCAATACCAAGCTGTTTTCAGGACTATAGCTCTGTAATAGAGCTTAAAGTTAGGGATGGTGATGTCTCCAAAAGTTCCTCTATTGTACAGGGCTGTTTTGGCTATCCTGGGTCTTTTGTTTCTCCATATAAAGTTGAGAATTGTTCTTTCAAGGTCTGTGAAGAATGGTGTTGGGAATTTGAGGGGGATTGCATTGAATCTGTAGATTGCTTTTGGCAAGATTGCCATTTTTACTATGTTGATCCTGCCTATCCAAGAGCATGGGAGATCTTTCCATTTTCTGGTATCTTCTTTAATTTCTTTCTTTAGAGACTCAAAATTCTTATGGTACAGGTCTTTCACTTTTTTGGTTAGTGTTACCCCAAGGTATTTTATGTTGTTTGTGGCAATTGTAAAGGGTGATGTTTCTCTGATTTCTTTCTCCACCAATGTGTCATCCATATATAGTAAGGCTACAGATTTTTTTTGAGTTAATCTTGTATCCTGCCACTTTGCTGAAGGTGTTATCAGCTGTAGGAGTTCCCTGGTTGAGTTTTTCAGGTCACTTATGTAGACTCTCTTATCATCTGCAAATAGTGAGAGTTTGACTTCTTCCTTTCTGATTTGTATTCCCTTGATATCCTTTTGTTGTCTTATTGCTCTAGCTAGAACTTCAAGGACAATATTGAAGAGGTATGGAGAGAGTGGGCAGCCTGTCTTGTTGCTGATTTTAGAGGAATTGCAATGAGTTTCTCTCCATTTAATTTGATGTTGGCTATTGGCTTTCTGTATATTGCTTTTATTATGTTGAGGTATGTTCCTGTTATCCCTGATTTCTCCAGGACCTTTATCATGAAGTGATGTTGGATTTTGTCAAAGGCTTTTTCAGCATCTAGTGAGATGATCATGTGATTTTTTTCCCTCAGTCTGTTTATATGGTGGATTACATTGAGGGATTTTCGTATGTTGAACCATCCTTGCATCCCTGGGATGAAGCCTACTTGATCAGGATGGATGATTTCTCTGATGTGTTCTTGGATTCGATTTGCCAATATTTTATTGAGATTTTTTTGCATCAATGTTCATGAGGGATAATGGTCTGTAGTTCTCTTTCTTAGTCGTGTCTTTGTGTGGCTTGGGTATCAAGGTTATTGAAACCTCATAAAAAGAGTTTGGTAATGACCCTTCTGCTTCTATTGTGTGGAATACTTTGAGGAGAATTGGTATTAGCTGTACTTTGAATTTCTGGTAGAATTCTGCACTGAAGCCATCTGGCCCTGGGCTTTTTTTGGTTTGGAGACTTCTAATGACTGCTTCAATTTCATTAGAGGTTATAGGTCTATTTAAGTTGCTTGTCTGTTCTTGATTTAATTTTGGTAAGTGAAATCTGTCCAGAAAATTGTCCATTTCCTTTAGATTTTCAAATTTTGAGGAATATAGGTTTTGAAAGAATGACATGATGATTTTCTGGATTTCCTCTGTGTCTGTTGTTATGTCCCCTTTTCATTCCTGATTTTATTAATTTGCATGTTCACTCTTTGTTGTTTGGTAAGTTTGGATAAAGGTTTGTCTATCTTGTTGATTTTCTCGAAGAACCAACTCTTTGTTATATTGATTCTTTGTATTGTTCTCATATTTTCCATTTTATTGATTTCAGCCCTCAATTTGATTATTTCCTGGCATCTGTTCCTCTGTGGTGTATTGGCTTCTTTGTTTTCTAAAGCTTTCAGTTGTGCTGTTAATTCTCTAGTGTGATTATTCTCCTGTTTCTTCATGTGGGCATTTAGCGCTATGAACTTTCCTCTTAGCACCGCTTTCAGAGTATCCCATAGATTTGGATATGTTGTGTCAGCATTCTCATTGAAATCTAGGAAATCTTTATTTTCTTTTTTATTTCTTCCTGGACCCATGAATTGTGCAATTGGGTGTTACTTAATTTCCATGAGTTTGTAGGTTTTCTGTAGTTAAAGCATGGTGGTCTGATAAGACACAGGGGGTTATTTCAATTTTTTTGTACATGTTGAGGTTTGCTATGTTGCCCTGTATGTGGTCGATTTTAGAGAGTTCCATGTGGCACTGAGAAGAAGGTAAGTTGTTTTGTATTTGGGTGGAATGTTCTATAGATATCTGTTAAGTCCAATTGCGCCATTACTTCTATTAGTTCTTTTGTTTCTTTGTTAAGTTTCTGTCTGGTGTTCCTGTCCAGTGGTGAGAGTGGGGTGTTGATATCTCCCACTATAAGTGTGTGCAGTTTTATGTGTGATTTGTATTTTAGTAATGTTTCTTTTACAAACGTGGATGCCTTTGTATTTGGGGCATAAATGTTCAGAATTGAGACTTCATCCTGATGGATTTCTCCTGTGATGAGTAGGAAATGACCTTCTTCATCTCTTTTGACTGATTTTAGTTTAAAGTCCAAATTATTGGATATTAGGATTGCTACCCCGCTTGTTTCCTGAGTCCATTTGATTGAAAGATCTTTCCCCAACCTTTAATTCTTAGGTACAGTCTGTCTTTGAGCTTGAGGTGAGTGTCTTGTATGCAGCAGAAGGAAGGATTCTGCCTTCTTATCCATTCTGCTAATCTGTGTCTTTTTATAGGGGAGTTAAGACCATTAATGTTGATGGATATTAATGACCATTGATTATTGTTCATTCTTGTTTGTTTTTGATTTGGTGATGGTGGAGAGATTATGTGTGGGATTCTGTCCCTTTTTTCTTTTGACTGTTGGTAAGTTGGGATTATCTATTGCTTATGTTTTTCTGGTTGTAGTTAACTTCTCTGGGTTGTAGTTTTCCTTCCAGTACTTTCTGTAGGGCTGGATTGGTGGACATGTATTGTTTGAATCTGGTTTTGTCATGGAATATCTTGTTTTCTCCATCTATAATGATTGAAAGCTTTGCTTGGTAAAGTATTCTGAGCTGGCATCCATGGTCTCTTAGTGTAGGTAGAATATCTATCCAAGAGTTTCCAAGGAAAAGTCAGGTGTGATTCTGATAGGTTTGCCTTTATAGGTTACTTGACCTTTTTCCTTTGCTGCTCTTAATATTTTCTCTTTGTTGTGTATGTTTGGTGTTTTGATTATTATTTGGCAAGGTGACCTTTTTTTGGTTCATTCTATTTGGTGTTCTGTAGGCTTCTTGTATTTTCATTGGTATGTCTTTCTTTAGGTTGGGAAAGTTTTCTTCTATGATTTTGTTGAATATATTTCCTGTGTCTTTGAGTCGGATTTCTTCACCTTCTTCTATACCTATTATTCTTAGGTTTGGTCTTTTCACTGTATCCATATTTCCTGGCTATTTTGTATTAGGGATTTGTTGGACTTAAGATTTTCTTTGGTTGATGAGTCTATTTCTCCTAGTGTATCTTCAACTCCTGAGATTCTCTCTTCCATCTCTTGTATTCTGTTGGTTATGCTTATATCTGTATTTCCTGATCGCTTACCCAGCTTTTCTATTTCCAGCATTCTCTCAGATTGTGCTTTCTTTATTGTCTCTATTTCAGTTTTTAGGTCTTGCACTGTTTCCTTCAGAGATTTGTCGATATCTTGTATTTTTTTGGTTTGTTTGGTCTTCAATTTCTTTAAGGGATTTTCTCATTCTGCTTTGAGGTCCTCTTTGAGGTCCTCTATCATTTTCCTGAAGATGTTTTTAAGGTCATTCTCTTCTGGTTCATCTGCATGGTGATGTTGAGGTCTTACTGGTGTATGGTTCCTAGTCTCTGGTGGTGTCATATTGGGTTTTCTGGTGTTGGATGTGGTTTTACCTTGTCCTCTTCTCATCCTTTCTTCTGGTGGGTGTAGCAAGTGTTTCTTGTGATTCTGGTGGGTGTGGGACCAATGTTCCCTTCTGGTAGATGCAAACAGATCCAATACTCTGATGTCAGTCCTCTTCTCGTGGATGGGGGTGTCACTGTTACCCGGGTGTCGGCAGTTTTCAGGCGTGCCAGGTCTTGCCGGGCCAGCAGTTGGAGGCAGAGCTGTCACCCAGCCTCGGGGTGTCAGATCCCCCTGCCGTACTGGGTTGGGCACACAGGCCGCTTGCCTCAGATGACTCTGAGCAGCGACAATGACGAACAGGGGCCGGAAACAGCCCCTGGCCTACCTGGGTTGGTGGATGGAGGCCAGGCTGCCTCTGGGCTCTGGGTGTTTGGTGTTCGGAACCTGCCACCGCTGAACTCAGCCCGGCATGCAGGTCGCTTGCCTCAGATGACTCTGAGCAGCGACAATGACAAACTGGAACCGGAAACAGTTCCTGGCCTACCTGGGCGGCAGATGGAGGTCGGGCTGCATCTGGGTGTTTGGTGTTCGGAATCTGGGATACTATTTTGATCACAAGTGTCTGAGATGTTCCAGGCAATGGGGTTTAAGCCCAAATCAAACTAGTCCTCCTCATAGAGTCCCAGTGCTACTGGGAAGGAAGACAGAGTATCAAGGACATCTAGAAGGTGGCATCAATGGTGACAAGCACTCCAGAAGACACAGGGAAGAGAAAGGGAAGAAAATAAAGGCACAGAGTGTGTAGAGGAGGTCAGAGAAGGCATGTCAACACTCCCAAGATTCTGAGTGTGAGCAGGGATGTGAGGGAGTGAAGGTTGAGCCCTGTAGACACTGGAGAAGACACTGTCACCCAGGCAACAGATTCAGAGTTACTGATGAATGGGCATGATGCTGCTGACCTCCTCCCAACAGGCTACTCACACACTAAGGCTGAGAGTTGAACAGAGTCAGCTTTCAAATTTCTACCAAATGCAATGGTCCTAATGGTGATAGGTTTCCTCTCCTCCTCTTAGCACCACTTTCAAGCTACAGGAACTCTTCTGCCATTGCTTAAGTCACTGTTGAAGCAGTTCCACTCCATGTTGTTGAAGGGAATAGTGTTATTCTATTGGTCCACAATCTGCTTAAAATAGTCAGTGGCTTTTACTGGTACAAGGGAATAAATGTGATTGAGGGGAATGAAATTGCACAGTTTCTAAAATTCATAAGAAGAAATGAAACAGGGCCTGCATACAGTGGCAGAGAAACAATGGACCCCAGAGGGTCCCTGTTCTTCCAGAATGTTACTCTGAAAGATGCTGGAAGCCACATGCTAAGGGTGACATGAAGAACTTTGAATTTAGGCTACCAGTGGAGTTCCGTGTAGACCCCAGGTAATTCTTTTTACCCTCTGTTGGTGGAAGCCATGCTGTCACCCCTGGGAAAGGCACATAAATGTTTCACAAATGGAGCTCTTTAGAAGGGAAGGCCATTTTGAGAATCCCATCCATCTGACAAGGAGCTAGGGAAACAATGGTGCAGACCTCTGTGCTGATCCTAGGGAGCTCATGGTCTTCAGGCCTCTCTAACTTTTGCTATGCTTATTCTTGTGGTGACTCTTAGTTTTCCTTTATTAGTGGTGATTATGCCCAAGTTCACTGGGAACAAAAGCCTCTACAGAAAAATTAAATTGCTCTGATCTGCTACAGAAACTGGTTTCTCTGGTCACTCTGTCTGCCTTTGCAGTCACCATGAGGAAGCATGAGGAAGTCACTAAGGCTAAAGATCACAGCTTATTTTATTTCAAAGTGAGATCAATATACCCCAAAGAACTTAAAAACTTGGAAAATAGTTTCTTAATAGATGACATTAAAGACATATAGTAACATATGAGGAAAAGATACAGGATATGAACTATCAGACATTTCTCTGGCACCAGGATGTGAACACTCTGATAATATTCTAGTGTCAAAGTATCAATAAAGGAGGCTAAAACTCCTAGTCCCTTAAAAGAAAAGTGTATGTAGAACCTGCCAGGAAGAATAGAAATTTAGTCCCAGCAGTTAAAGAGTTAGGTATCAATCACTATTGTAGTGAAAACTTATAAAGAACTGGATTATAACTGCTATCCACATAAAAGTGGTATTACAGAATACTTAGAAACTGGCATACACCTGAAAATGATATCCTAGGCATGTCAATACTCAACAACTATTAAAGAGTTAACTGTGTAAAAGAAAATGTATGAATCCTGCTGGAAACTGCGACACACACCTGAACTCTTGAGCCTAGAGGTCTAAACCAACCTAAACAGAGCAAAATCCCATCTCAAGGAACAGAAGATGAGGCAGTGATGATGGCTGTAGAATTAACAAAACTAGCTGCTCAAGCAAAGGACCAAGTTTGGTTCTCCTTCTTTGGAGGAGACCTTAGGGCTCCCACTAGGAGCTGATTTTGTCTACCACAGGAAGCCATTTTCATTGAACACTTTAAATGCCATACTCAGCAGATAACTGAAGAGTTTGTGAGGACCATCTCTTAAACATATATCTGACTTAAATGAACTTTATTTGTTCTTATTACTTGCTTGCACTCAACCCTTAAAGCACACATAGAAGGTGAAATAAAGCTTATGCCTGTCAGTGAGTTACATTTGTTTTTACCATGACGACAAGCATAGTTCTGAGCACTTTAAGGAATTTGATCTTGAATGAGGTGAGTGACTACTAACCTGAATGTCCTACTTATGTCATCAAAATTACAATTCTTGATTGAAGCACTGTTAGGACCAAAATAAAACTTCACATCATCAATACAGCTCATAGGGAGACTGGGAATTTTACCAAACCTCACATACAGTCCACAGAGAGATTGGGATCCTCATCTTTTAATCCTTTGATAGTCACCAGTATAGAATATCACAGATTCTCGTATGTCTCAGTTTATCCAAATAGCCATAGCTGAACAAAGTCAGCACAGACAAAGGGGCCAGAAATGCACAAGTCTGTCTCCCTGTGTGGGTCTGAGTAGACTTAGGTAAGGAGAGGCAACCCAGAGGCTCTGTGCCAAACTGCTTAGGCTGTTGTCTCTCTGAATGGTAAGATAGAAATATTTCAATTCAACTCCAGTTCCAGAGGCCCTCTCCTGTCCTCCTAAGATACCCACCCACAACTATTTACAGACAGGTGTGCACACACACACAGAAATTAGAAAGTAAATCCTTTTATTGGGCTATAAAATTACATTAAATTAATTAGGTAGCCACAAAAAGAGAAATATTTCAGTCCATGGTATTCTCACTGTGGTCCTAAGTCTTTAATTTGTCATCTGTTTCCCTGTATATTTAATTTTTCTTTTATCCTTTACCATCCTAGTTCCCCCTGTTTCTCAGGCTTCTGATAGTCTTTATCTAGAACAATATAGTTCTCTGCTATGTCAGTTTATTACAAACCCTGGCCAGTGCCCATCTCATGACATTCAATCTCTGTTGCTCTTTTTAAGTCATAGTTTCAGTCAGAGGACCAACTGCTATGTCAGTTTATTACAAACCCTGGCCAGTGCCCATCTCATGACATTCAATCTCTGTTGCTCTTTTTAAGTCATAGTTTCAGTCAGAGGACCAACTAGGGATGCTGGTCCCTGATAGTGATTGTGAAGTTGGCATCCATTAAAATGTGGCCAGAGACTGGCAGGCTGGGCTAAGCCAGGAGGGGACGTGGAATGATTTTTTTTTTTTGACACAGCTTCCTTTCCAGAGCTCTCCTACTTGGTTCTGTTTCTGGCAGTTTGCATGGTCTTGGGCATTTTAAATAGATTTCTTGGACCTAGTCTTTGGGGTCCTGAGCTGGTGTATTCTATTAGCTCAGGTGTGCACCTGTTTAAAGTGAAAACAAGAATTGGAAAAATTACTAGAAGAATCTTTGCATCTATCCAACCACTGACGTTTGCAGACTCAGTGAATTTACAGAACATCCAAGGACAAGTGTGCCCTTCAGTATTCTAGATCATTTCATAGACTCAGGATTTTTTTTAGCGTTCCCTGATTCATGGCAATCAACATCAAACACCTGACAATAAAAGAGGCCACCTGTGGATCCTCCACAACTGAATACCAGCCAGAACCTGGCCTGTGTGAGATCTCTGACAGGCTGTCAGGTTTCTCAGGGAAGCTCCATGGGAAGACTAATCATGACGTATGCGTAGGACAGTCCTGAACAGCAAAGGCTTGGAGGACACTCCTCTACACTGAGCAGTGGCGGTCAGTACAGCTGGGAGGACTCACGCATTGTGTGTCAAGGCATGCAAAGGTCAGTGAGGACCAGGTGATAAAATGAGGTCCCTGATTCCAAGGCTTGAGTCTGTCCATCCCCAAACACAGCAGCTCGATCCACTCATGAGAAAGCCCTTGCTTCTCCATACACAGCTCAGGAGGCCCCGTTATCTCTCATCACTCAGCTACTCCATCTACCTGTAATTTGCATCCTGCCTGGTTCTTTAAGGATCTGGGTAGTTGGGGTGATAAGTGACAATCTCTGGTTGGGAGAGGCCCTTGCAAGAATCAGAGGTACCAGGCAGGGCAATCTTCTCTCTGTTGTTTGCACAGCGCCGCTACCCAAGCCCAATATCACAAGCAACAATTTCAATTCTGTGCAGGGTGAGGACTCAGTAGCGTTAGTGTGTGAGCCTAACACTCAGAATACAGTCTACCTGTTGAGGATAAATGGCCAAAGCCTCTCAGAAGGTGACAGGCTGAAGCTGTCTGAGGGCAACCAAACTCTCACTTTTCTCAGTGTTGTGAGGACAGACACAGGATCCTATGTGTGTGAAACCCGGAACACAACGGGTGCCTCCCGATGTGACCCATTGACTCTGCAAATTACCTGTGAGGATTGCTTGTTGCATCCTGGCTAAACTGCCTAAATACAGATGGCTAGAGCTAGGACACTCAGTCCCCCTGGGTTCTTGACACAGACCCACAACACAAATACCTCGGCTGTCCAGGACATCCTGGTCTAGCCCTAACACATGCAGCCTGCGTCAGCATTGAGCTAGAATGTCTGGAGGAACTCCTGCCTAGAGAGGCTCAGGGTGATGGAGACAGGGGACATCTCAAACTCAGGCTCAGAGCACACATGATGTATCGTGGGGCTGTTTTGTGATGTGCTAAGCATGGGTCAGGGCTTGTGCATGCTGCATGAACTCTTCTACTAATCTGCACCTAGCTCTGGATGGTGGCTTTTCATCTAATGTTATCACAGCTAAAGAGATACCTCAGCCTTCTGCAGACGAGGATTTCCCCTTCCCTCTGCTGACGTCACATGTGGCTTGCTTCTGTTTGATCCACATGGTCCATATGCCCCCATCATCTCCCCCTCAAATACTCATTTCCATTCAAGGACAAACTTCAGCCTCTCCTGTCACGAAACCTGCACAGTACTCTTGTCTGTCAATGGAGAGCTCCAGGCTTCCTCCCAAGAGATCCTTATCCACAATCTCTACTAATAATAGTGGATCCTATACCTGCCTCATCTATAACTCTGTCACTGGCCTCAGTAGGACCACAGTCAAGAACATGATAGTCCTTGGTAAGTGGATCTCTGATATGTCAGCACCAGGTTTGGAGTGGAGTCTTTTGGCTTCCGGAAGATGCAGATGGATTTAATTTCAAGCCCCGGTCTATGGGAGGAAGCAAAACCCAATCCTGTCCTGAGGTTCCTGATCCATCCCTATGTCTAATGGCCTCCTGCTTCTCTGACCTCTCCTGGCTGATAGGGATGGAGCTTGGAATGTGAGGAGGGGGTTCTCCCAGCCTTGGAAAGCCTCAGGTTGGGTGAGGTACCACTGAGGGGAGGGACAGTCATCATGTCAAGATACCTTTTTGTCAGAATACAACTTTTCTGTCCCATCCATTTCCTTCTTAAGTTCTCTGTGACCCAGAAGATACACCCAGGGCTTTCAACTGTGCTCACATTGTTTTTCTCCAAATGTGAGGAGAAAACTCTGTACAGATGGGGAGAGCAGCAGTTCAGAGCTCTGCTCTCAGCTCTGCTCCTGTCTCATGAGTGTCTGGCTCAGCTCTGACTCCATGGCATGGAAAGAGAGGGTGGAGATGGTGCCTGGGAACCCTGCTCTGAGTCAGGATGAACCATATAAGGTACTGTTTGATGATACCTTTTCCGTTACTCTTCTCAAGGTTTAAAATAAAAGTTGACTGATTACATTGGTGCAGGCCTTTAATGCCAGCACTAAGGAAGGAGATACAGGCAGACATTATGAGTTTGACGCCAGCCTGGTTCTGCATAGCAAGTTCCAGTTCAGCCAAACCTATAAGTGAGACCATCCCTGACACAAAGAAAGGAGGGAAGAAAGAAAGAAGTAAAGGGAAGGAAGGAAGAATAAAATGTCACTGATGTACCTCAAGAGACCTTGAGTTCAGGAATGGGAAAGTGGAAAGGGGAACTACAGGTTAGCTGGCTCTGAACTGTGTCTTGGCTCTGACTGTCCAAGTGAACTCTGAACACCAGCACATGAGGTGCTGGGAACAGTGGAGTACACTGGCTTGGAAACAGACACTTCTCAGTCCAGTCTCCATGTAGAGGAGGGCACAAGGAAAGCACCAGGAAATATTTGTAGTAAAATGTAAGGATGATGGACCTCTAGTTGCAGCACTCCAGAGGCTGAGGCAGGTGTTGCTCTTTGAGTTTAAGACCAGTGTGGTCAACATGTCAGGAATCAGGGTAGCCTAGATGATATATTGAGAGCTAGCCTCAAAAAACAAAAAAACAAAAAACCCCAAACAAATGGACAACAACAACAACAACAGCAACAAACAAAACAAAATTTCTACCAAATGCAATGGTCCTAATATTGGATAGATTTTCTCTCTTCTCTCTTAGTCTCACTTTTACTCTCCTGGAACTCTCCTGCCACTGCCCAAGTCACTGTTGAAGCAGTTTTGCCACACATTGATGAAGGGAATATCATTATTCTATTTGTCCCCAATCTGCTTGAAAGAGATGGGCACTTTTAGTGGTACAAGGGAAACAATGTGATTGAGGGGAATGAAATTGCACGATTTCTAAAATGCATTAGAAGAAATGAAACAGGGCCTGCACACCCTGTCTGGGAGACAATGTACCCCAGAGGGTCCCTGTTCTTCCAGAATACCACTCAGAAAGATGCCAGAACCTATACATTAAGTATGATAATGGAAAACATTCATGGTGCTGTTCCGTGTAGACCCCAGGTAATTCTGTTTACCCTCTTTTGGTGGGAGCCATGCTGTTACCGCTAGGAAAGGCACATAAATGTTTCACACATGGAGTTCTTTATAAGGTATGGCCATTTTGAGAATCCCATTTGACAAGGATCTAGGGAAACAATAGTACAAACTTCTGTGCTGATCCTGGGGAGCTCCTGGCCTTCAGGTCTCTCTAACTTTCATTATGCTTATTCTTGTGGTGACTCCTAATTTTGTTTGTTAGTGGTGATTATGCCTGAGTTCACTGGGAACAAAAGTCTCTACAGAAAAATTAAATTGTTCTGATCTGCTACAGAAACCGGTTTCTCTGGTCTCCCTGTCTGTCTATGCAGTCACCCTGAGTAAGCATGAGGAAGTCACTAAGGTTAATGATTACTGCTTATTCAATTCCAACATGTGATAAATATACTCCAAAGAACTTAAGAACTTAGAAAATGGTTTCTTAATAGATGACATTAAAAACATATAGTCACATATGAGGAAAAGATATAGGACATGAAAGTTCAAACATTTCTCTGGCACCAGGATGTGAACACTGATAATTTTCCAATGTCAAAATGTCAATAAAGGAATCTAAAACTCCCAGGCCTTTAAAAGAAAAGTGCATGTAGAACCTGCCAGGAAGAATAGAAATTTAGTCCCAATAGTTAAAGAGTTAGGTATTAATCACTACTGTATTGAGAACTTAAAAAGAACAGGATTATAACTGCAATCCACATAAAGTGGTGTACAGATTACTTAGAAACTGGCATACACCTGAAAATGATATCCTAGGCATGTCAATACACTCTGTTGGTTACAAAAATATGAAAGCATCATATGGTTAGAAACTAGTATAGGATTTAAATCTCTTACTTTGTAACCTCATGTTTTCTCCAGGCCGGGATATAGTATGAATATTTGGCTTGCACTATAATGATATGGGGCAAAGGTCAATGACATCAAAGGAGTGGGAAGAAGAGAAACTTAAATAAATGTTAATGATTCTTGGAAAAAGATTAAAGACAAATGATTTGAAACTGCACATGCTTGAATGTGTTAGAAAACCCACAAACAAAGATGACCTGAGCTCGTCGGGGCCATCAGATTGAAAGACAGCTAGAGGTCAGACTCTTCATTCTTCCCCAACTCCACATGTGCATCCTGAGGTAGAGAACCAGGCTTGACCTAGATTCCAGCAATAGGGTCATGGGAAGAGGTAATCCTACTTCACTCAGAGGGTTGTCAGTCCTGGATGACTCTATGTTATGGTCCCCACATTGTGGTTCAAGTCCTTTTTTGTAAGGACACAGGGTAGACAAAACAGCAGTTAATCAGGATGTCTCACTGGAATCCATGCTCAGAGAAGAGGGGGTGCGGTATCTGAACCCAGGCATGACAGACTCTGCTCAGTGTCTTAGATGCTCATCATGAACATGGCCTTGAGAAAGACCCTTCAGGACTCAGGCAGGGCCTGGTTGAGGAAACCATTAGAGTCTCACAGAGAGATGAGCACCAAAGCTTTGCTCCAGATTTTCACCCCAGGCTGGACCAGGAATCCAGGGAAGCTTGTGGACTGGGTTGTATTTGACATCCCTTTGTAGCTGACGGGACAGTGATTAATTGTAGGCTGGTGGCCTGCTGACTGTTACCTGTGAGAGCCATGTCTGAGGTAGGTCACTGGGCATCTCCTTCTGTGACTCAGTGTGCTTAGCATAGGTGGGGTGGTGTGAGAGGCAGTCAGCCAGCTGTTCTGATGGTCTTCTGAGACCTCACAGGTAGGTCAAGAGTCAAGAGATAGCAGAAAAACTGTATAAATGGCTCTCCCTTGGCCCAGGGATTATTTCCTGCAGGCAAATGATAGCAAATACTGCTTAGGGAAGGTATTGTTAGGTAACTGTTCACATTTAAGGTTAACTTGCAGATATAGCAATGGTCATTTATAGTGTGCCCTATTATAGGGAAACTGAGACATGAACTAAAGTCACTGAGCCAGTGTCATAAACTCTATCTGTCCCCAGACATATCTCCAGTCTCCCTACCATGGAGACTTTAGTAGTAGCCCTTCAGTCTTCTAGATCATTTCATAGACTCAGGCTTCTTTCATGTCAATCAACATCAAACACCTGACAAGAATGGCCCACCTGTGTCCCCTCACAACCTGAGTGCCAGGGAGCTCCTGATCTGAGTGAGATCTCTGACAGGCTGTCAGGTTTCTCAGGGAAGCTCCATGGGAAGACTAATCATGACCTATGTGTAGGACAGCCCTGAACCAGAAGGCTTGGAGCACACTGCTCTACAATGAGCAGTGGGGGTCACTGCAGCTGGAGGGACTCACGCATTGTGTCTCAAGGCATGCAATGGGTCAGTGAGGACCAGGTGATAAAACGAAGTCTCTGATTTTAGATATTGAGTCCGTCCATCCCCAAACACTGCAGCTCAGTCCACTCATGAGAAAGCCCTTGCTTCTTCTATACACAGTTCAGGAGGCCCCATGATCTCTGAGCACTCAGTGACTCCAACTACCTGTAATTTGCTTCCTGCCTGATTCCTTAAGCTCTGGGTAGGCTGGGATTTAAGAGACTATCTCTGGTTGGGAGAGGCCCTTGCAAGAATCAGAGGTACCAGGCAGGGCAATCTTCTCTCTGTTGTTTGCACAGCGCCGCTACCCAAGCCCAATATCACAAGCAACATTTCCAAATCTTGGTGGGCGAGGACTTTCAAGCTTTAATGTGGGATCCTAAAATTCAGCTCTTGGTACTCTGAATAGATGACTGGTACAAGCACTCTTTAAGAAAGTTTGAAAATTTCTCATAATGTCAAACACAAATTTCTACAGATCATTAGATATGTAAAAAACATAGACAAACACACATAGATGTATATGAATGTTCATGGCATCTTGATTCTTAACAACCAATAATTTTAAAACACCATCATTAGAGAAACCGAACAGATCAGCATGTGTCCACAGGATAAAACACTCAATTCCTATTAAAGAGATAACTGTGTAAAACAAAATGTATGGATCCTGCTGGAAACTGTGGCACACACCTGAACGCTTGAGCCCAGATATCTAAACCATCCTAAACAGAGCCTAATCCCATCTCAAGCACCAGAAGATGAGTCAGTGGTGATGGCTCAAGAATTAAGAAAACTTGCTGCTCCAGGAAAGGACAAACTTTGGTTTTCTCTTCTTTGGAGGAGAACTTAGGGTTACCCACTCAGAGTTGACATTTTGTCAATCCTTGGAAACCCTTTTCATTGAACACTTTAAATGCCATACTCAGCAGATCTCTGAAGAGTTTGTGAGGACCATCTCTTAAACATATATCTGACTTAAATGAACTTTGTTTGTTCTTGTTACTTGCTTACACTCAACCCTGAAAGCATACATAGAAGGTGAAATAAAGCTTATCCCTGTCAGTGAGTTACATTTGTTTTTACCATAACTACAAGTATAGTTCTGAGCACTTTAAGGAATTTGATCATGAATGAGGTGAGTGAGTACTAACCTGAATGTCCTACTTATGTCATCAAAATTACAATTCTTGACTGAAGCACTGTTAGGACCAAAATAAAACGTCACATCATCAACACAGCTCATAGGGAGACTGGGAATTTTCCAAACCACACATACAGTCCACAGAGAGATTGGGACCCTCATTTTTTTATCCTTTGATAGTCACCAGTATAGAATATCACAGATTCTTGTATGTCTCATTTTATCCAAATAGCTATAGCTAAACAAAGTCAGCACAGACAAAGGGGCCAGACATTTACAAGTCAGTCAGTCTCTGTGGGTCTGAGTAGACCTAGGTAAGAAGAGGAAACTCAGAGGCTCTGGGCCAAACTGCTTAGGCTGTTGTCTCTCTGAATGGTAAGATAGGAATATCTCAGTCCATGGTGTTCTCATTGTGGTCCTCAGTCTTTAACTTGTCATCTGTTTCCCTGTGTGTTTAATTTTTCTTTTATCCTTTACCATCCTAGTTCACCCTGTTTCTCAGGCTTCTGATAGTCTTTATCTAGAACAATATAGTTCTCTGCTGTGTCAGTTTATTCAAAACCCTGGCCAGTGCCCATCTCATGACATTAAACCTCTGTTGGTCTTTTTAAGTCATAGTTTCAGTCAGAGGACCAACTAAGTATGCCAGTCCCTGATAGCGATTGTGAATTTGGCATCCATTAAAACGTAGCCAGAGATTGGATAGCTGGGTTAAGCCAGGAGGTGACCTGGGATGATTGTTTTTGACACAGCTTCCTTTCCAGAGCTCTCCCACTTGGTTCTGGTTCTGGCAGTATGCTTGGTCTTGGCCATTTTAAATGGATTTCTGAGGCCTAGTCCTTGGGGTCCTGAGCTAGTGTATTCTATTAGCTCAGGTGTGCACCTGTTTAAAGTGAAAATGAGAATTTGAAAAGTTACTAGAAGAGTCTTTGTATATATCCTGCCACTGAGGTTTTCAGACTCAGTGACTTTAGAGAACATCCAAGGACAAGTGTTTGTTTTAAGCAATGACATCATTCTGAGATGTCATTGGCATTATAAAAACTTATTGGCCATGGTTTAAAAGAGCAACGTGTTACTGAACACAGTAAATAAAACTTCATTTACGTTGCCTTGATTGTGGAAAAAATTTTTTTGCATTTTAAAACATCATAGCCTTTTCAGTGTTGTTTCTCCAAAATTTTCTGGTTTCTCAGGTCTTGTATCAAAGAACATTGCATAGGTGAAAGAGAGAATCCCAACATTCCCATTTGATATTTGTATTTTTATTTGCTTATAAATGCATGCACGTTCAGCTTTAATATCGTAGTTATCAAACATGTTATTTTAAATACCTTTTTAAAAGTTAAACCGATTTTTTTTTAAAAAATGATTTTACCCTCATCTGTTATGCTTTTCCTCAGACCAAGAATCACCATACAATATTCATCCCAGTCCATTACATCTTGGGGACCCGCTGTTATATGAACAGCCATTTCGTTCAAACAAGAGTCACACATAAGGTATGACATAGTGAATTTAGATTAGCTACATTTTCAACCATCAACCCTCATGGTATAACCGTTATGTAAACTTTTTGTTATAGATTTTACAGATTTGTTCATTTGTTTGTTTTTGTTTTTCCATATAGGGTTTCTCTGTATATCTTTGGAACCTGTCCTAGAACCCATTTTGAGACCTGGCTGACCTCAAAATCACAGAGATCACCTGTGTCTGCCTCCTGAGAGCTGGGGTTAAAGGTGTGCACCAGCATGCCCTGCCTGGCATGACTTTAATTCCAAAGTCTGCTTCTAAGTGCACTTCCCTGTCTCCTCTGTCCATGGGCTCCTTATGTTCAGTAGCTTCTCTGGTTTAGAACTCAGAACTTCTCTTTTCACTTTGATCTTTCCTCAGGTGTCATTTCATGGCTCCTTTACCCCAATGTAAAGGTCTTGGCAATCCCTGGTCTCATTCAAATGTCTCCGCCTCATTTTCACAGTCCTGTGACATGTAGCAGTTTTGCCCATTGGTTAGAATTATCACAATCCAAGCAGTGTCCTCTTCTTTGGAGGAGACCTTAGGGCTGCCTCTAGGAGCTGACATTTTGTCTACCACAGGAAGCCATTTTCATTGAACACTTTAAATGCCATAGTCAGCAGATCTCTGAAGAATTTGTGAGGACTATCTCTTAAACATATATCTGACTTAAATAAACTTTATTTGTTCTTATTACTTGCTTACACTCAACCCTGAAAGCATACACAGAAGGTGAAATAAAGCTTATCCCTGTCAGTGAGTTACATTTGTTTTTACCATGACTACATGCATAGTTCTGAGCACTTTAAGGAATTTGATCATGAATAAGGTGGGTGACTACTACCTGAATGTCCTACTTATATCATAAAAATTACAATTCTTGATTGAAGCACGCCAGGTTATGAAACTCCTGTTATAACTCATATCCCTGGATCACATACCTGACTGGTGACACCAGTGACAAAGGATCTGAGCCCTCCACAGTCATTCCTCGACTTTTTCTAGTCCCTAGAGATACCTGACACTCCCTGCACAGAGTAACTTCCAACTTCCTAGAGCACTGAGATTAAAGGGCAAACTGGGCTCCGCTGGGTCTTTCTGTCACAAGAAAATACATTCTTGGCCATAAGAATTTCAATTCCTTGGACCTGGATGAGCTGCTGTTATCTTGGGACACTTCTCAGCCTTGTTGCCTTATCAGCTTATCACTTCTCCCCTTGGAAGTTTATCAGACTCCACCCCCAGCCCATGAGACTCCAGGAGGTGCCCTCCTCTGGGGGAGGCTCATGTCTGGGAATAAAAGCAGAGCAGACACCAGAGCAGCCAGGCTTGACTGCAGCCTGAGAGGAAAACCTCTTCTCCAGAGGAAGAGCCTAGCAGGAAGCAGAGACTATGGAGCTCACCTCAGCCCTTCTCCACAAAGGGAAGGTCCTCTGGAGGGGACTCCTGCTTGTAGGTGAGCAGACACTCCTCAGTGATGGAGATCAGGGAAGCTCAGAGTGGGTGGGGTCTTCTGGGAGAGGGAAAGAACCTGAGGGGAGCCATCTGCCTTCTGCTTGAAGCCTGAGATCAACAGAAAGCTCACAGTGAATATGAATTGCTAAGTGGGGAGGGAAAAGTCAGTTGTTCCCCCTTGTAAGTTTGTCAGCACTGACCACTGTATCCTGAAGACTGACATTCACAACTCTGTCAGGGTGACTTTCTAAGTAAAAGTCAAACTGGGGCCAGTAGGCAGCAACATGACATATGACCCTGAGAAATCTGCAAATAACCCCAGGCTCTGGGACACTGATTTTCCCACAGGTATCTGAGATGTTGCAGGGTGTGGGGTACCATGGGAGCTCATACCCCAATGTGCTGCAGTCACCAAAGAACATAGAACGGAAGGGTCAGGGGGAACAAGGAATGACAGCAAGACAGGTTTCTGATCAAGCTGCAAATGTTTATTTTTCACAGGGACCTGATATACGGGTGCCAAGCGGGAGCTTGGCAGGCAGGGAGAGGTCCTTTGAGGCTACTTGCCTGATAACCAGGCTGGGGAATGTCCCAGTGCATGAGTCCTTGAGGGTGCAGCAGGTTACCAAGGTCGCAGGGTGCAGGTGTTAGATAGTGGCTTAGAAGGGGGGAAGGGTTGCTAGGTAATCTGACCATGAAATGTGTCTTTCCTTCTATAAGCTACTTCGTGAGCCCAGATGTTATGTATCAGGGAGGAAAGGATTGAAGGCAGCTATTCTTTTAATTAGAATGGGTTATGCTGACAGCTTCTGCCCAAGTCTCTAACACGTCCAAGGTTACTTTTGCCATGGCCCCTGACAGTTTAAGCCAAAATCAAACTAGTCCTCCACACAAAGTCCTAGTGCTACCAGGCAGGAAGACAGAGCAGCAAGGACATCTAGAAGGTGGCCTCTGGGGTGGACAAGCACTTCAGAATAAAAAGAATAGGGAAAGGCACAAAATGAAGACAGAGCTTCTGCAGAGGGGCAGGCTAGAGATGTCATCTCTAGACTCCCAAGATCCTGAGTGTGAGCAGGCATCTGAGGGAGTGAGAGGTGAGCTGTGTAGACACCAAAGCAGACACTTTGTTTCAGGGGACAGATTCAGGGATTCTGAAGAATGGAGGTGATGCTGCAGACATCCCAAGAGAACACACACACACACACACACACACACACACACACACACACACACACACACACACACGTTGAGACTTAAATACACTCAGGTTTCAAATTTCTACCAAATGCAAAGATCCTAACATTGATAAGAGTTTTCTCTCTTTCCTCTTAGTCTCACTTTTAACCTATTGGATCTCTCCCACCACTGCCCAAGTCACTGTTGAAGCAGTTCCGCCCCATGTTGTTGAAGGGGCAGATGTTTTTCTAAAGGTCCACAGTCTGCCACCCAAGGTCCAAGTCTTGTACTGGTTCAAGGAAAATGCTGTGGTTCAAAACAATAAAATTGCAGAATTTGTATTATCAGAGAAATTATCTAAAAAAGGGCCTGCACACAGCGGCAGAGAGACAATGTTACCGAATGGATCCCTGCTCTTCAGGAGAGTCACTTCAAAGGATGCAGGAACTTACATGTTGGTTATGTATGCGGAAAACTTAGCTCTCAGCATTTCACTCGTGCAGTTCCATGTATACAGTAAGTACTCTCCATAACCTCTGGGTCGTGGGTGGAGGAAATCCTACTCCACACATAGCATTGTCCGTCCTGGATGACTCTGTGTCATGGTCCCCACATTGTGGTTTAAGCATTTAGTAAAGGACGATGGGTGGCCAATACAGCAATAAATCAGGATGTGTCACTGGAATCTATGCTCAGAGAAGAGGGGGTGATGTACCTGAACGAGGAATGACAGACACTGCCAGAGTCTTAGATGCTTATCGTGAACCCCGCCTTGAGAAAGACCCTTCATAACTTAGGCAGTGTGTGGGTGAGGAGACCATCACATTCTTACAGAGAGATGAGCACCCAAAGTTTTGCACTAGACCTTTGTCCCAGACTGGACCTGGAATCCGGGGAAGCTTGTAGACTGGGTTGGAATTTGTCCTTCCTTTGGAGCTGACTGGGGACAATGATTGATTGCGGGCTGGTGGCCTGCTGACTTTCAACATATGAGAGCCATGTCTGAGGCAGGTCACTGGGCATCTCCTCCTGAGACTCAGTGTGCTCAGCCTGGGTGGGGAGGTGTGACAGGAATTTAGCCCACTGTTCTGATGGTCTTCTGTGACCTCACAGGAAGGTCAAGAGCCCTAAAGAGTTAGAGGGAAAAGTGCATAAATGGTACCCTTTGCCCTCCTGGGGTTGAATCCACGGATTATTTCCTGCAGGCGAATGGTAACAGATACTGTTGGTGGAATGTCAGATCATTGTTCACTTTTAAGGTTAACCTGTAGGCATGGCAATGATAATTTACTGCATGTCCTTTTCTAAGGAAACTGAGACAGGAAGCACAGTTATGAACCTTGGGTCACACAATCCTTGAGTGGCTCAAGTTCTCTCTCACAGCCACATCTCCAGCCTCCCCTCCTTGGAGATCTAAGTAGGTGCCCTTTGCTTCTCTGTGGTAGTTAATCCATAGACATTATTGGCAGGAACAAAAATTTTTTCAGACAGAAATTCTTCCGGTTAGAATTCTCCCAGTCCTGAGGTCTAGGATTAATACCTCTAGATTGGCTGGGGCATCTGAACCCCATGACAAATTATTTAATAAAAAAGAAACAAAGGGCTATTTTTTAATGGAGAGACCTGACTGTTCACACTCACAGAAAGTGTGAGATAAGAATTTGCACAGAAATCAATTGGAATCCCCCCCCAATTAGATTTGAGGACAAATGGGATGAAGAGGCTCCTATTGCAGAATCTACAAACATACCCTGAATCAGTAGGAAGATTCAGCTCTCTCCTTCCAGACCATATCTGTAACCCAAACATGTAATCTTGTAGAGGGCCACCTCATTCTGTGGGCCCTCTGAGATGGCTGAGATGTCTGAGGGTGACAGACTGTCAGCTGGTCCCCTCCACTCTTTTTCCACAGAACCATTGTTTTTGCCCGTAATTACTTTCAACTATACCACGCTCAGAGAAAAGGATACTGTGGTCCTTCACTGCTTTACAAAAGACATTGGGATCTCCATCCGTTGGATCTTAAATGGCCAGTATCTGGGGTACACACACAGGATGGAGGTATCTAAGAACAACAGAACCATCATTATTAAAAGTGTCCGTGTTGAGGATTCTGGAGAGTATGAGTGTGAGGTCTCCAATCCAGCCAGTTCCAAGAGGAGTGACTCCATTCAGGTGGACATAAAACGTGAGTGACCTCCTCTCCCTAATAATCCAAATTGTTGGGGTGGGGCAATTTCTTTAAGAACAAACTGGGCAAAAGTCACAAGGAGGAAAACATGGCTCAAGAGTCAAATACAGCCAGCTTGGTGAGGGGAGCATGTTCATCTCATGAGAAAACACCAAGCAAGCTGAGCACGTGTTGCACGCCTCTAACTCCAGCACACCAGGGTCTGGATCTCTATGATTTCCCAGCCACTCTGGTCTTTGTTTGTCAGCACTGGCCACTGTATCCTGAAAACTGACATTCACAACTCTGTCAGGTTGACTGTCTAAGTAAACATCAAACTGCGGCCTGTAGCAGCAACTTGACATATGACCCTGAGAAATCTGCAAACACACCCAGGCTCTGAGACACTGATTTCTCACAGGTATCTGAGCCTGTTCCAGTCAGTGGGGTTTAAACCCAAATCAAACTAGTCATCCTCACAAAGTTCTAGTGCTAAGGGTAAGGAAGACAGAGCAGCAAGGACATCTAGAAGGAGACCTTGGGGGTTGACAAGCACTTCTGAATAAAGAGAGGAGGGAAGGGGCACCAAATGAAGATACAGGAGGAGACTGTAGAGGAGGTCAGGGAAGACATGCCTCCACTCCAAGATTCTGAGTGTGAGCAGGGATCTGAGGGAGTGAGAGGTGAGCTGTGTAGACACCCTCCTAGACACTGTCATTCAGGGGACAGATTCAGGGGTCATGAATAATGGAGGTGATGCTGCTGGCCTCCCCCTAACAGGACACACACACACACACACACACACACACACACACACACACACACACACACACAGACACACAGACACACAGACACACAGACACAAAGACACCCACCCACCCACCCACCTATGCACGCACACTCCAAGGCTGAGACTTGAATACACTCAGGTTTCAAATTTCTAACAAATGCAAATAACCTAATGGTGATAGATTTTTCTCTATTTCCTCTTAGCATTTCAATTAGAGGACTTCAATATTGCCTCCCCTGACGATGTCACTGTTGAAGCAGACCCACCGCTTGTTGTTGAAGGGGACAATGTTCTTCTGAAGGTATACAATCTGCCACTGAAGGTCCAAGTCTTGTACTGGTTCAAGGGAAAATTTGTGGTTAACAAAAATATGATTGCCTCATCTGTATTAGCCAAGAAATCATATACAACAGGACCTGCATACAGTGGCAGAGAGACAATATACCAGAATGGATCCCTGCTTCTCAGGAGAGTCACTATGAATGATGCAGGAACTTACATGGTTGGAATGGAAACTAAACCTGACAGTCTCCACTATAAATTTGTGGTGGTCTATGTACGCAGTAAGTAATTTACTGTAACCTCTGGGTCGTGGGTGGAGGAAATTCTACTCCACACATATCATTGTCTGTCCTAGATGACTCTGTGTTATGGTTCCCACACTGTGATTTAAGCATTTAGTAAAGGACGATGGGTGGGCAAAACAGGAATAAATCAGGATGTCTCACTGGAATCCATGCTCAGAGAAGAGGCGGTGATGTACCTAAACCAAGGAATGACAGACTCTGCCAGAGTCTTAGATGCTTATCGTGAACCCCGCCTTGAGAAAGACCCTTCAGAACTTAGGCAGTGTGTGGGTGAGGAGACCATCACATTCTTACAGAGAGATGAGCACCCAAAGCTTTGCTCTATACCTTCGTGCCAGACTGGAACAGGAATCTGGAGAAGATTGTAGACTGAGTTGGAACTTGTCCTTCCTTTGGAGCAGAAAGGGGACAATAATTCATTGTAGCCTCGGAGCCTGCTGACTGTTATCTTATGTGAGCCATGTCTTATGCAGGTCACCCAGGCACCTCCTCCTGAGACTCAGTGTGCTCAGCATGGGTGGGGATGTGTGAGAGATGGTCAGCCAGCTGTTCTCATGGTCTTCTGTGACCTCACAGGAAAGTCAAGAGCTCTAAAATATTGGGAGGAAAAGTGCATAAATGGAACCTTTTACCCTCCTGGGGTTCAATCCAGGGATTATTTCCTGCAGGCAAATGGTAACAGATACTGTTGTTAGAAGGTCAGGTCACTGTTCACTTTTAAGGTTAACCTGTAGGCAATGCAATGATAATTTACTTCGTGTCCTTCTATAAGGAAACTGAGACAGGAAGCATTGTTACTGAATCTTGGGTCACACAATCCTTGATGGCTCAAGTTCTCTCTCCAGGGCCACATCTCCAGCCTCCCCTCCTTGGAGATCTAAGTAGGTGCCCTTCACCTCTCTGTGATATTTAATCCATAGACATTATGGGAAGGAAAGAAAAATTTTTAGACACAAATCTTCAGTTTAGAGTTCTCCCAATAATGAGGTCTAGGATTTAACTCCACCTAGATTGGCTGGGCTGTCTGAAACCCATGATAGATCATTTAATGAAAAAGAAACAAAAGGCTATTTTATAATGGAGGGACCTGACTGTTCACACTCACAGAATGTGTGAGACAAGAATTTGCACAATAATCAGTTGGAAAAACATACCTCCTCCCAATGAGAATTGTGGATACATGGGCTGAAGGGACCCCTAGTGTGGAATCTATACACATTTCCCCAGTCTGGGGTCACTGTGTGTGTGCTGGGTAGGAGGAAGATTCAGCTCTCTCCTTATAGACTTTATCCTGAACCCAAACATGTAATCTTTCGCAGGCCCATTTCATTCTGTGGGCCCTGTGAGCTTACTAGATCTCTGAGTGTGAAGGACTCTCAGCTGGTCCCCTCCCCTGTTTATCCTCAGAGCCAGTGACTCCACCCTTCATCCAAGTCACCAACACCATAGTCAATGGAAAGAAGTCAGTATTCCTGACCTGCTTCTCAAACGACTCTGGGATCTTTATCCATTGGCTCTTCAATGGCGAGCATATCAGGAACAAGGAGAGGATGAGGCTGTCCCAGAACCACAGAATCCTCAGCATTGATTCTTTGAGGAAGGAGGATTCTGGCGAGTATGAGTGTGAGGTCTCCAATCTAGCAAGTTCCAAGAGGAGTGACTCAATTCAGGTGGACATAAACTGTGAGTGACCTCCCCTCCCTTATTACTCCAAAGTGTTGGGTGGGGCAATTTCTTTATCAAGAAAATGGGCAAATGTCACAAGGAGGAAAACATAGCTCAAGATACAAATACAGCCAGCTTGGTGAGGGGAGCATGTTCATCTCATGAGAAAACACCAAGCAAGCTGAGCATGTGCTGCACGCCTCTAACTCCAGCACACCAGGGTCTGGATCTCTATGATTTCCCAGCCAATCTGGTCTTTGTTTGTCAGCACTGGCCACTGTATCCTGAAAACTGACATTCACAACTCTGTCAGGGTGACTGTCTAAGTAAACTTCAAACTGCGGCCTGTAGCAGCAACATGACATATGACCCTGAGAAATCTGCAAACACACCCAGGCTCTGAGACACTGATTTCTCACAGGTATCTGAGCCTGTTCCAGTCAGTGGGGTTTAAACCCAAATCAAACTAGTCATCCTCACAAAGTTCTAGTGCTAAGGGTAAGGAAGACAGAGCAGCAAGGACATCTAGAAGGAGACCTTGGGGGTTGACAAGCACTTCACAAGAAACATAGCAGGGAAAGTGAAGAAAATGAGCACACAGATTTTGTAGAGGTAGAGGTCAGAGGAGACATGGCTGCACTCTCAAGATTCTGAGTGTGAGTAGGGATCTGAGGGAGTGAGAGTTGAGCTGTGTAGACACCAGAGAAGATGTTGTCATTTAGGGGACAGATTCAGGGGTACTGAGGAATGGAAGTGATGCTGCTGACCTCTCCATCACATAACTCACGTACATACACACACACACACACACAGACACACACAGACACACACACACACACACACACACACACACACAGACACACACACACAGACACACACACACAGACACACACACAGACACACACACACAGACACACACACACACACAGACACACACACACACACACACACACACACACACACACCACCACCACCACCAACAACAACAACAACAACAAGGCTGAGACTTGAACACACTCAGGTTTCAAATTTTTACCTAATGCAAAAGTCCTAATATTGATAGATTTTTCTTTCTTTCCTCTTATCCTCATATTCAACTTACTGGGCCTCTCATGCCACTGCCCAAGTCACTGTTGAAGCAGTTCCGCCCCATGTTGTTGAAGGGGCAGATGTTTTTCTAAAGGTCCACAGTCTGCCACCGAAGGTCCAAGTCTTGAAGTGGTTCAAGGGAAATGCTGTGGTTCAAAACAATAAAATTGCAGAATTTGTGTTATCAGAGAAATTATCTAAAACTGGGCCTGCACACAGCGGCAGAGAGACAATGTTACCGAATGGATCCCTGCTCTTCAGGAGAGTCACTATAAAGGATGCAGGAACTTACATGTTGGTTATGTATGCGGAAAACTTGGCTTTCAGCATTTCACTCGTGCAGTTCCATGTATACAGTAAGTACTCTCTGTAACCTCTGGGTCGTGGGTGGAGGAAATCCTACTCCACACATAGCATTGTCCGTCCTGGATGACTCTGTGTCATGGTCCCCACATTGTGGTTTAAGCATTTAGTAAAGGACGATGGGTGGCCAATACAGCAATAAATCAGGATGTGTCACTGGAATCTATGCTCAGAGAAGAGAGGGTGATGTACCTGAACAAGGAATGACAGACACTGCCAGAGTCTTAGATGCTCATCATGAACACAATAATCAATGGGAAAAACAACTCCTCAATGAGATTTGTTGACACAAGGGTTGAAGGGGCATCTAGTTGGAATCTACTCACATACCCCAAATTAGGGGTTACTACTGTGGTTGATCTGGGTAGGAGGAAGATTCAGCTCTCTCCTTACAGACCATATCTTTAACCTAAACGTGTGATCTTGCAGAGGGCCATTTCCATTTTGTGGGCCATGCAAGCTTGCTGAGATCTCTTAGGGTGAAGGAGTCTCAGTTGGTTCCCCCACTGTTTCTCCATAGAGCCAGTGACTCAGCCCTTCATCCAAATCAACAGTTCCTTTGTTAAAGAAGAGGACTCTGTGTTCCTGAGCTGTGTCTCAAAAGACACTGAGGTCTCTATCCATTGGCTCTTCCATGGCAAGGATATCAGGCACAAGGAGAGGATGAGGCTGTCCCAGAACAACAGAACCCTCAGCATTGATTCTTTGAGGAAGGAGGATTCTGGCGAGTATGAGTGTGAGGTCTCAAATCCAGTCAGTTCCAAGAGGAGTGACCCCTTCCAGCTGTACATAATGCGTGAGTGACCTCCTCTCCCTTATTACTCCAAAGTGTTTTGGCGGGGCAATTTCTTTATCAAGAAAATGGGCAAATGTCACAAGGAGGAAAACACAGCTCAAGATACAAATACAGCCAGCTTGGTGAGGGGAGCATGTTCATCTCATGAGAAAACACCAAGCAAGCTGAGCATGTGCTGCACGCCTCTAACTCCAGCACACCAGGGTCTGGATCTCTATGATTTCCCAGCCACTCTGGTCTTTGTTTGTCAGCACTGGCCACTGTATCCTGAAAACTGACATTCACAACTCTGTCAGGGTGACTGTCTAAGTAAACCTCAAACTGCAGCCTGTAGCAGCAACATGACATATGACCCTGAGAAATCTGCAAACAAACCCAGGCTCTGAGACACTGATTTCTCACAGGTATCTGAGCCTGTTCCAGTCAGTGGGGTTTAAACCCAAATCAAACTAGTCATCCTCACAAAGTTCTAGTGCTAAGGGTAAGGAAGACAGAGCAGCAAGGACATCTAGAAGGTGACCTTGGTGGTTGACAAGCACTTTAGAAGAAGCAGAGCAGGGAAAGTGCAGAAAATGAAGGCACAGAGTCTGTAGAGGAGGAGGTCAGAGAAGACAAGGTTACACTCCCAAGATTCTGAGTGTGAGCCGAGATCTGAGGGAGTGAGGGGTGAGCTGTGTAGACACCCAAGCACTCACTGTCATTCAGGGAACAGCTTCAGGAGTACTGATGATTGTAGGTGATGCTGATGACAGCCCTGAAGGTGACACACACAGACCCAGGCTAAGAACTGAGCACAACCAGGGTTCAAATTTGTACATAATACAAAAGCCCTAATATTGATAGATTTTTCTCTGTTCTTTCTTAGCCTTACATTCAACTTACTGGAACTCTCCTGCATCTCCACAAGTCAGAATTAAAGTATTTCCAGCCCACATTGTGACAGGGAACAGCATTATTCTACATGTACGCAATGTTCCAAATACAGTCGAGGACTTTTACTGGTACAAGGGAACAAATGTGACAGAGAAGAATAAAATTGCACAATTCCTAAAACACAAAATAAATGAAAGAGGGCCTGCACATAGTGGCAGAGAGACAATAGACTCCAGTGGGTCTCTGATCCTCCAGAATGTCACTCAGAAAGATGCTGGAACCTATATGTTACGTATGACAACTGGAAAATTTGATGTTAGGGCATTTGTGGAGTTTCGTGTACACCCTAGTTAATTCTGTTTACCCTCTGTTGGTGGGAGCCATGCTGTCACCCTTGTGAAAGGCCCATGAGTGTTTTGCAAATGGAGCTCTTTGGAAAGCAAGGCAATTTTGAGAATCACATTCATTTGACAAGGAGCTAGGGAAACAGTAGTGCAGACCTCTGTGCTGATCCTAGGGAGCCCATGGTCTTCAGGCCTCTCTAATTTTTGCTTTCCTTATTTTTGTGGTGACTCTTAGTTTTGCTTTGTTAGTGGTGATTATGATTATTACTAGAATAAAAGCTCCAAAGAAAAAAAATTGCTCTGATCTGTTACGGTAACTGGTTTCTCTGGTCCCCCTCTCTGCCTTTGCAGTCACCCTGAGTAAGCAGGAGGAACTCACTAAGGTTAATGATTACTGAGTATTCAATTCCAAAATGATATAAATATACCCCCCAAATCTTGATAACTTGGAAAATGGTTTCTTTAAGATGATATTAAATACATATAGAAACATATGAGGAAAACATATATGACATGAAAGGTCAGACATTTTTCTGGCAACAGGATGTGAACACTGATATTTTTGCAATGCCAAAATATCAATAAAGGAATCTAAAACTCCCAGTCCCTTAAAATAAAAGTACATGCAGAGACTTCCAGGTAGAATATAAATTTAGTCCCAGCAGTTAAAGAGTTAGGTATTAATCATTACTGTATTGAGAACTTATAAACAATAGGATTAGGAATGCAATCCACATAAAAGTGATACACAAATAACTTAGAAACTGGCATACACATGAAAAATAATATCCTCGTCTTAACAATACAAACTGCTGGTTACAAAAAAAAAATAAAAGTATGGTTTTCTGCCGACTGATCCACGAACGAGGTGAGTGAGTCTCTGCTCTTACCTTTGTGCCTGCCTATTTGGGTAGACACGCCCAGGTAGGGAGGAGCTCCCTGAATCTGGTAACACCCCACTCTTCCATCCCTTTCAGTCGAACGAACCACGTATGAGGTGAGTGAGTCTCTGCCCTTACCCAACCCCCGTCCAAACCATCATTCACCCTGACACATCCCCCCCTGGGCCTGCTTGGGGTAGACACGTCCAGGCAAGGAGGAGCTCCCTGAATCTGGTAACACTCCACTCTTCCTTCCCTTTCCGCCGACCGATCCACAATGAGAGTGAGGAGACTACCAGGATAGGCAAGACTATCCAGAGCTGCGGACATTGAATTCCTGGCCCCCATACACCACTGGGTAAAAGAGGTGATAGAGAGACCCCACCTGCACCCACTAGAAGAAGATATGGGAAGAAGACAGAATGAGATCTCACTCAACAACAGAAAGACCAATATGACACCACCAGAATCTAGGGACTCCACTCCAGCAAGATTGAAAAGCCCAACATAGAGCATGAAGAAGAGATGGACCTCAAAAATTATCTCGGCAAGATGATAGAGACCTTTAAAGAGGAAACAAGAAAATCCCTTAAAGAAATATAAGAAAAAGCAAACAAAAAATTACACGAAATGGAGGAAAAGACAAACCAAAAAATTCAAGAAATAAACAAATCTCTTAAAGAATCTAAAGCAACCCAAGAAAAAAACATCCAACCAAGTGAAGGAAGTTCTTGAAACAGTTCAAAGCATGAAAGCTGAAATAGACACAATAAAGAAAACACAGAGTGAGGCGATACTGGAAATGGAAAGACTGGATAAATGGTCAGTAACTAAAGATGTGAGTATAACTAATAGAATTCAAGAGATGGAAGAGAGAATCTCAGCTACTGAAGACTCGCTAGAGGATATACATTCATCAACCAAAGAAAACCTCAAGTCCAACAAAATCCCTAACCCAAAATATCCAGGAAATATGGGACACCATGAAAAGACCAAACCTAAGAATATTAGGTATAGAAGAAGGTGAAGAAACACTGCTCAAAGGTACAGAAAACATATTCAACAAAATCATAGAAGAAAACTTCCCCAACCTACAGAAGGATATGCCTATGAAAGTACAAGAAGCTTACAGGACACAAAACAGACTGGACCACAAAAAGAAGTCCCCCTGACACATAATATTCAAAACACCAAATCTACAGAATAAAGAGAAAATATTAAGAGCAACAAAGGAAAAAGGCCAAGTAACATATAAAGGCAAACCAATCAGAAACACACCCAACTTCTCAATGGAAACTCTGAAATCTAGATGGTCTTGGATAGATACCCTACAAGCACTAAGGGAGCATGGATGTCAACCCAGACTACTGTACCCAGCAAAACTTTCAATCACTATAGATGGAGAAAACAAGATATTCCATGACAAAAACAGATTTAAACAATACATATCCACAAATCCAGCACTACAGAAGGTTCTGGAAGGAAAACTCCAACCAACAAACATAACTACACTCACAAAAACACAGGCAATTAATAATCTAACTTTACCTAACACAAAAAGAAACAGGAGGGCAAAATCCACACACAATGATACCACCAACAATAAATCCAAAACAAAGAAGAACCAACGAACAATGGAAATTAATATCCCTAAATGTCAATGGTCTTAACTTACCCATAAAAAGATATAGGCTAACAGAATGGGTAAAAAGACAGAATCCATCCTTCTGCGGTTTACAAGAAACACACCTCAACTTCAAAGACAGGCGATACCTCAGAGTAAAAGGATGGGAAAAGATTTTCCAATCAAATGGGCTCAAGAAACAAGCTGCTGTAGCAATCCTAATATCTAACATATTAGACTTTAAACTAAAATCAATCAAAAGAGATGAAGAAGGGCATTTCATACTCATCACAGGAAAAGTCCATCAAGATGAAGTCTCAATACTGAACATCTATGCCCCTAATACGAAGGCACCCCCATTTGTAAAAGAAACATTACTAAAGCTCAAACCACACATAAAGCCACACACACTTATAGTAGGAGACTTCAACAACCCCCTTACACCACTATACAGGACCACCAGACAGAAACTTAAAGAAACAAAGGATCTGACAGAAGCTATGACCCAACTGGGATTAACAGACATCTATAGAACATTCCATCCAAACACTAAAGAATATACCTTCTTCTCAGAGCCACATGGAACCTTCTCAAAAATTGGCCACTTAGTTGGCAGCAAAGCAAACCTCCACAGTTACAAAAGAATTGAAATAACCCCCTGTATCTTATCAGACCACCATGCATTAAAGCTAGAATTCAACAGCAATGGAATTGCAGAAAACCTACATTCGTGTGGAAAATGAATAACTCCCAATTGCACCATTCCTGGGTTGAGGAAGAAATAAAGAAATTAAAGACTTCCTAGAATTTAATGAGAATTTAGACACAACATACCCAAACTTATGGGATACTCTGAAAACAGTGCTAAGAGGGAAGTTTATAGCACTAAGTGCCCACATGAAGAAACTGGAGAAAAGTCACATTAGAATTGACAGAACAACTGAAAGCACTAGAGCAAAAAGAAGCAAAATCACCAAGGAGGAGTAGACGCCAGGAAATAATCAACTTGAGAGCCGAAATCAACAAAGTAGAAACTAGGAAAACAGTACAAAGAATCAATGAAACAAAGAGTTGATTCTTTGAGAAGATCAACAAGATAGACAAACCTCTAGCCAAACTAACCAAAAGGGAGAGAGAGAGAGAGAGAGAGAGAGAGAGAGAGAGAGAGAGAGAGAGAGAGAGAGCATGCTAATTAACAAAATCAGAAATGAAAAGGGGGACCCTGAAGAAATCCAGAGAAGCTTCAGGTCATACTTTGAAAACCTGTACTCCACAAAATTGGAAAATCTAAAGGAAATGGACAGCTTTCTGGATAATTATCACTTACCAAAATTAAATCATAAATAGTTTAATTCGACCTATAACCCCTAATGAAATAGAAGCAGTCATCAAAAGCCTCCCAACCAAAAAAAGCCCAGGGCCAGATGGCTTCACTGCAGAATTCTACCAGAAATTCAAACAAGAGCTAATTCCAGTACTCCTCAAACTGTTCCACACACTATAGAAGCAGATGGGATATTGCCAAACTCTTTCTACAAGTCTACAATCACTTTGATACCCAAGCCACACAAAGATAAGACTAAGAAAGAGAACTACAGACCAATATCCCTCATGAACATCGATGCTAAAATACTCAATAAAATATCGGCGAACTGAATCCAAGAATATATCAGAAAAATCATCCACCATGATCAAGTAGGCTTCATCCCAGGGATGCAAGGATGGTTCAACATATGAAAATCCATCAATGTAATCCCCATATAAACAAACTGAAAAAGATAAAACACATGATCATCTCACTAGATGCTGAAAAAGCCTTTGACAAAATCCAACATCCCTTCATGATAAAGATCTTGGAGAGAACAGGAATATCAGGAACATATCTAAACAGGATAAACGCAATATACACCAAACCAATAGCCAACATCAAACTAAATGGAGAAAAACTCAAAGCGTTTCCTCTAAAATCAGGAACAGGACAAGGCTGTCTACTCTCTCCATATCTCTTCAAAATTGTACTTGAAGTTCTAGCTAGAGCAATAAGACAAGAAAAGGGATCAAAGGGATACAAATTGGAAAGGAAGAAGTCAAACTTTCACTATTTGCAGATGACATGATAGTCTACATTAGTGACCCGAAAAACGCTCTACCAGGGAACTCCTACAACTGATAAACACCTTCAGCAAGGTAGCAGGATACAAAATTAACTCAAAAAAAAATCAGTAGCCCTACTATATACAGATGATAAATCCAATGAGAAGAAATCAGGGAAACATCACCTTTCACAATATCCACAAACAACATAAAATATCTTGGGGTAACACTAACCAAAAAAGTGAAAGACCTGTACAATAAGAACTTTGAGACTTTAAAGAAAGAAACTAAAGAAATTACCAGAAAATGGAAAGATCTCCCATGCTCTTGGATAGGTAGAATCAACATAGTAAAAATGGCAATCCTGCCAAAAGCAATCTACAGATTCAATGCAATCCCCATCAAAATCCCAACACAGTTTTACACAGACATTGAAAGAACAATACTCAACTTTATATGGAAAAATAAAAAACCCAGGATAGTCAAAACAACTCTTTACAATAAAGGATCTTCTGGAGGCATCACCATCCCTGATTTCAAGCTCTACTATAGAACCATAATTCTGAAAACAGCTTGGTATTGGCACAAAAATAGAGAGATAGACCAATGGAATCGAATTGAAAACCCTGATATTAACCCACTATACAATGGAAAACAGATAGCATCTTCAACAAATATTGCCTGCACAATTGGATTCAGACATGCAGAAAATTGCAGATAGATCCATACCTGTCACCATGCACAAAACTTAAGTGCAAATGGATCAAAGATCTCACCATAAATCCAGCCACACTGAATCTTCTAGAAGAGAAAGTGGGAATTACCCTTGAACAAATTGACACAGGAGACCGCTTCCTGAACATTATGCCAGTAGCACAGACATTGAGGTCTGCAATTAACAAATGGGATCTCCTGAAACTGAGACGCTTCTGCAAGGCAAAGGAAACAGTAAGTAAAACAAAACGACCACCCACAGAATGGGAAAAGATCTTCACCAATGCCACATCTGACAGAGGACTGATTTCCAAAATATATAAGGAGCTCAAGAAGCTAGCCACCAAAACACCAAACAATGAAATTAAAAAGTGGAGTGCAGAACTAAATAGAGAATTCTCAACAGAGGAATCTGAAATGGCTGAAAGACACTTAAGAAAATGCTCAAAATCCTTGGCCATCAGAGAAATGTAACTCAGAACAACTCTGAGATACCACCTCACACCTCTCAGAATGGTTAAAATAAAAAACACCAATGACAATCTATGCTGGAGAGGATGTGGAGAAAAAGGAACACTCTTCCATTGCTGGTGGGAGTGTGAACTTGTAAGACCACTCTGGAAATCAGTATGGCGGTTGCTCAGAAAAATGGGAATCAGTATACCTCAAGATCCAGCCATTCCTATCTTGGGTATATACACAAATAGTGTATGTTCATACAACAAGGACATATGTTCAACCATGTTCATAGAAGCATTGTTTGTAATAGCCAGAACCTGGAAGCAACCTAGATGCCCCTCAACTGGAGAATGGATAGAGAAAATGTGGTAATTTATACAATGGAGTACTACTCAGCAGAGAAAAGCAATGGAATCTTGAAATTCGCAGGCAAATGGATGGAACTAGAAGAAACCATCCTTAGTGAGGTAACCCAGTCACAAAAAGACAAACATGGTATCTCCTCACTCATATATGGATTTTAGACATAGAGCAAAGGATTACCAGCCTACAATCCTCTTCACCAAAGAAACTAGGAAACATGAAGGACTCTAAGGGATAAATGTACCCCAGGAATGGGAAGTGGTACAAACTCCTGACCTAATTGGGAGCATGAGGGTAGGGGAGAGGGAGCTGACACAATAAGAGCAAGAGAAGAGGAGTGGAGGAGAGAAAATGGAGGAGCAGAAATATTGAGTTGGGGGAAGAATGTAGGAGAGAGAGCAGGATGAGAGATACCATATCAGAGGGACCCACTATAGGTCTGAGAAGAGATCTGGAACTAGGGAGATCTCCAGAGACCTACAAGGATGACACGAACTGACAATCAAGGCAAAGGTGGAGAGGAAACCTAAAAGCCCTTCCCCTAAAATGAGATTGATGACTATTCTTTATGCCATCCTAGAGCCCTCACCCAGTGGGTGATAGAAGCAGAGACAGACATCCACAGATATACACTGAGCTGAAATCGGGAATTTAGTTGAAGAGAGGGAGGAATGAAGAGCAAAGGGGTCTGTACCAGGTTGGAGAAATCCACAGGAACAGTTGGCCTGAACAAGGGGAGCACATCGACCCCAGATGCTGTCCGGGAGGCCAGTACAAGACTGATCCAGACCCCTGAACATGGATGTCAATAAGGAGGCCTCTGCACTCCAGGGAGCCTCTGGTAGTGGATTAGTATTTTTCCCTGGTGTAAGAAGGGACTTTGAGAGCCCATCCCACTTGAAGGGTTACACTCTGGCCCTGGACACATGGGGAAGGGCCCAGGGCCAGTACAGGAAGATATGGAAGACACTGCAGAGCCTGCGTTGAGGGCCCTACCCTGCCTGGGGAGTGGTGGGTGGATGGGGTGGGGGGTAGGTTGGGGGTGGGGGAGGAGGGATGTGGTGAGGGGAGGGAGAAGGAGAAGGGACTTACATGTGAAACAAACTTGTTCCCTAACTTGAACTAATAAAAAAAAAGTATGTTACGGTTAAAAAAAAAAAAAAACTTGTCTAGGATTGCCACAAACAGCATACAATACCTTGGGGTAACACTAACCAAAAATGTGAAAGATCTGTACCATAAGAATTTTGAGTCTCTAAAGAAAGAAATTAAAGAAGATACCAGAAAATGGAAAGATCTCCCATGCTCTTGGATAGGCAGGATCAACATAGTAAAAATGGCAATCTTGCCAAAAGCAATCTACAGATTCAATGCAATCCCCATCAAAATCCCAACACAATTCTTCACTGACCTTGCAAGAACAATTCCCAACTTTACATGGAGAAACAAGAGACCCAGGATAGCCAAAACAACCCTGTACAATAGAGGAACTTCTGGAGACATCACCATCCCTGACTTCAAGCTCTAATACAGAGATGTAGTCCTGAAAACAGCTTGGTATTGGCACAAAAACAGACACATAGACCAATGGAAAAGAGTTGTAAACCCAGATATTAACTCACACACCTACGAACACCTGATTTTTGACAAACAGTCCAAATTTATACTCTGGAGCAAAGAGATCATCTTCAACAAATGGTGCAGGCATAACTGGATGCGGCCATGTAGAAGACTACAGATAGACACAAGCCTTTCGCCCTGCACAAAACTTAAGTCAAAATGGATCAAAGACCTCAGCATAAATCCAGACACACTGAACCTATTAGAAGATAAAGTGGAAATACCCTTGAATTAATTGGTACAGGAGACTGCTTCCTGAACATTACACCAGTAGCACAGACACTGAGATCAGCAGTTGATAAATGGGACCTGATAAAACTGAGAAACTTCTGTAAGGCAAAGGACACAGTCAGCAAGACAAAACAGCAGCCCACAGACTGGGAAAATATATTCACCAACCCCACATCTGACAGAGGGCTGATCTCCAAAATACACAAAGAACTCAAGAAGTTAGTCTACAAAACACCAAACAATGAAATGAAAAATGGGGTACAGAACTAAATAGACAATTCTGAATAGAGGAATCTAAAATGGCTGAAAGACACATAAGAAAGTGTTCAACATCCTTAGCCATCAGGGAAATGCAAATCAAAACAACTCTGAGATACCATCTTACTCCTGTCAGAATGGCTAAAATCAAAAACACCAATGACAGTTTATGCTGGAGAGGATATGGAGAAAGGGGAACACTCCTCCACTGCTGGTGGGAGTGCCAACTTGTACAGACACTTTGGAAATCATTATGGTGACTCCTCAAGAAAATGGGAATCAGTCTACCACAAGATCCCGCAATCCCACTCCTAGTCATATATCCAAAAGAAGCACATTCATACAATAAGGACATCTGTTCAACGATATTCATAACAGCACTATTGGTAATATCCAGAACCTGGAAGCAGCCTAGATGCTCCTCAACTGAAGAATGGATAGAGAAAATGTGGTACATTTACACAATGGAGTACTACTCAGTGGAAAAAAACAATGGAATCTTGAAATTTGCAGGAAAATGGATGGAACTAGAAGAAACCATTCTGAGCGAGGTAACCCAGTCACAAAAAGACAAACATGGTATGTGCTCACTCATATGTAGATTTTAGACATAGAGTAAGGGATTACCATCCTACAATCCACACAGCCAGAGAAACTAGTAAACAAGGAGGACCCAAAAAGAGACAAACATTGACCCCTGGAGAATGGGAAAAGGTCAAGATCCCCTGAGCAAATTGAGAACATTGGAAGAGGGGGGAGGGAGCTACGAGAGTGAGAAGGGAAGAAGAGGAAGGATGCAGAGGTCATGAGGGAGCAGAAAGGTTGAGTCAGGGGAAGATTAGAAGAAAGGATATGTGATAAGTAGGGTTTTAGTTTTCGGGGTGGAAGGGGAGGAAGGCAGGGAGAAGGGAACTGGGATTGTCATGTAAAACAATCTTCTTTCTAGTTCAAATAAAAAATGATAAGTGCTAAAAAAAAACGTGTCTAGGACTTAAATCTCTTACTTTGTAACCACATGTTTGCTCTCAGCTAGGGCACAGTATGAATAAGATGAGCCTGGATAAATATAACAGTTGGCTTGCTATATAATGATATGGGGTAAAGATGAATGCAATCAAGGGATTGGGAAAGAAGAAGAAAAACGAAGATGAACATTGTTAATGATTCTTGGAAATGATTAAAGAAATGATTGAATGCATTAGAACTTGTATCAATAAAGAGGGCCATCAGATTGAAAGACACCCAGTGGTCAGATTCTTCATTCTTCATCAACTTCAAATCCCCATCTTGAGGCAGAGAACCCCACTACACCTGGATTCCAGCAATAGTGTCGAGGGCGGAGGTAATCCTACTTCACACATAGGATTGTCAGTCCTGGATGATTCTGTATTGTTGTCCCCACATTGTGGGTCAAGCATTTTGTAAGGACACAGGGTAGACAAAACATCAATAGATCAGGATGTCTCACTGGAATCCACGCTCAGAAAGGAGGACATAAGATACCTGAGCCCAGGCGTGACAGACTCTGCCAGAGTCCTAGATGCTCATCTTGAACATGGCCTTGAGAAAGACCCTTCAGGACTCAGGCAGGGCCTGGCTGAGGAAACCATCACAGTTTCACAGAGAGATGAGCACACGAAACTTTGTTCCAGACCGCCATCGTAGACTGGACCAGGAATCCGGGGAAGCTTATGGAGTGGGTTGTAATTTGACCTCCCTTTGGAGCTGACAGGGGACAATGATTGATTGCAGGCTGCTGGCCTGCTGAGTCTCAGCCTATGAGAGTCATGTCTGAGGTAGGTCACCCAGGTATCTCCTACACTGACTCAGTGTGCTCGGCATGGGTGGGGATGAGTGACAGGCAGTCAGCCAGCTGTTCTGATGGTCTTCTGAGACCATCAGAAGATCAAGGACCCTAAAGAGTTAGGAGGAAAAGTGCATAAATGGCAGCCCTTTGGACTCTGGGGTCCATCCCAGGGATTATCTCCTGCAGGCAAATGGTAGCAGATAATGCTTTGTGGAAGGTCAGGTTCACGTTTAAGTTTAACTATTATAGAGAATCTGAGACAGGAAGCACAGTGACTGAGCCAGGGTCACTTAGACATTGAGTCACTCAATCTATCTGTCCACAGCCACATCTCCAGCCTCCCTCCATGCAGACCTTAGTAGGTGCCCTTCTGTCTTCTACATCTTTCACAGTTTCCTTTTAATATTTAGAGACCATGTGAGCCTGACTTCCTTATCATCCAGCTTCTGGAAGAGCTGAGATTGCAGGCCTGCGTACCTGCACCGCCTTATTTTAGACAGTCCTTGGGACTGAGCTCAGGTTTTCTGGCATGCCAGGCTGACCCTCTACCCACTGAGATACACAGCCAGCACTAGGCAACCATGTGTAGATGCTTAAACGTCATGTGCTAGTTCACCAGTTCAGTTCCTTGCAGTGATAAATTGAGGTTGACTTTGCCCTGATGAGAGGTGGAGACCCGTCAAGATCTTGCTTGAGCTGTGGTCACCTCCATCTAAGCAAAGGAGAGATTGTGTCATTAGATTATACCCACACAGACAATCTCTTGCAGATTCATCAAAATGGACTGATTCATAACCACAAATACAACTTCTAAATCCTGGTTGTCACAAGATAACGTAGTCAAGGGCATGAGGTGGGAGCTGAACAACACTCTAGTCTGGGGCTCTGAGGGAGCTCTTTCAGGATCCTTATCTGCAAAACTAGGGCGAGGACTGAGTGACGTAATGTGAGACAGGAGATAGTCACTCTGTCCATTTGCCATGCCAGAGTACACACAGCCGGTGTAGTGGTGTTCACTTGTGATCCCAGTGTTTGAGAGGCTGATGCAGGAGGATTCCCACAAGTACCAGGCTACCTTGATCTACATAGTTAAAACCAAGCCAGTCAGAACTACGTGGCAAGATGCTGTGTCAAAAAACCAAACCAACCAAACAAAAATAACCTGCATAATTAAGAAACAAATAGTCTGTGTACATGTGACTGCATGTTACACTCACAGTGCTGGAGCTGGGACACAAGACCTCACATGTGACAGGCTAGTTCTCTACTGAGTTATAACCCGATTCTAACAACTGAGTTTATTCTCATCATAGCTCAGGGGATACAAAATCAAAGTGTCAGCAAACTTTGTTGCTTATGTTTAGCTTTGTTTATTAAATCTTTTTAATGATTTTTTTCAAATTAAAAATATAATTTACTCATTCCCCCTCCCTCTCCCCTCCAAACCCTTCCTATGTAATCCCCACCGCCAGCTCCTTCTCAAGATCATGAGATCTTTTAAATGAAATCTATTTTTAATTGATACAAACTGTCCAGATTACTGGAGTACCATATGATGGTTTGAGAAACTGTACAACATTCAGTTCTGAGGAAGACAGCTCAGTCTCTACAGTGCCTGTACGAGACCCTCAGTGAGATCCTGTGATGGGGGAAGTACTTCTGTGTATGTTTATCTTATTGATTGTTAAATAAAATACTGTTTGGCCAATGAGACATCAAGTTAGACCGGACTAGGAGTCAAAGAGGATTCTGGGAAATGTAGTAGAGAAGTGGTGTTCCAGGCAGGAAGTGACATAGCAAGGAGACTCATATTTGAGAAAAGGAAACAGGAAGTGCCCCCCTTTCCCCTTCGAATCCTTGAGCGGCAGGATGTGAGCCACTGGCAAGGAGGGACGCCAATAAGGCGTCCGATAAGATAAGTCTTATAAAATATATAGATATGATATAGATATCATAAGATAATTAAGACTGAGCTAACAGATGAGGAATCCTAGTCATTGGCCAAGCAGCATTTGAACCTAATACAGGTTTCTTTGTATTAATTTGGGCCCTAACTGGGGCCGGCGGCTGGCAGAAAGAGCACACATGGCGATGGGGCTCGAGCGGCTTTTGGCGGAAAGATTTATCTTAACAATCCTGTGCACTTGTAACCCCAGCAGGGGGAGCTAAGGAGGAGACAGGCAGATCCTAGGGCCCCACTGGTCAGACAATCTGACTGAAACAGTGATCTCAGGGTTCACTGGAAGACCCTGTCTTACAAAGTGAGGTGGAGGAGCTGGAGAGACGGCTCCATTGTGAAAAGCACTCATGACTTTGCTGAGGGCCCAGGGTTGACTCCTAGGCCCACACGGTGGCTCATAACCATCTGCCACTCCAGTTTCAGGGATGTGATGCCCTCTGCTGACTTCTGCTAGCACCAGGCATGCATGTGATACACATGGACACATGGGAGGAAAACACACATGCATAGTCAAATAAAAATAATTTTTTTCAAAAAACTTAAGGTGTAGAAAGATACCCAAGTCAATATCTGGCCTCCACACATGCACACACAGATGAGTTCGGCTACACACACACACACACACACACACACACACACACACACACACACACACACCACACCACACCCCATACAAACACAGCAGAAATAAAGAGAGGGAGGAAGGCAAGAAGGGCTTCTTTCCGGTCACCCTGTAAAATTCTCGGACAAATATAACCCTAAGGAAGGATGAAGACACTGTAAGTAGCAATCACAAAAGCTAACCCCTAAAAAACTAGAATCCTAAGAGGTCGAAAGACATCCTGGGGGGCGAGTGCTCAATTAGCAAGCCCCAGGCTTAGGTGTGAGCTTCATCACCTCAACAAACACAAAAAGAGGAGCTCAGTGGTAGCTCAGTGAGTACCACTTGCCATTCAAACATGGGCACCCAAGTTTGTCCTCATGTGGAAAGCTGGACATTTGTGACTGTAAAGCCACTACTGGGAGAGGAAGAGATAGGCAAATTCCAGTGTCTCACTGACCAATTAGTCTAGGGGAATCAGCAAGTTCCAAGTTCAAGGAGAGATCCTGTTTAATAAGAAAGAGAAATAGAAGAGGGAGGGAAGGAGGGAGGGAGGAAGAGAAGGTAGGAGGTCTCTGTGAGTTCAAGTCCAGCCTGGTCTATGGAGTGAGTTACAGGCTAACTAGTGAGAAAAGGTGAGGGAATAGAAAGTGATGATGGCTCAGCAGTTAAGAGCACTGGATGCTCTGGGTTCAAGTCCCAACACCACATGGAGGCTGAAAATCATCTGTAACTCCAGTTCTAGGGATTCTGACTCCCTCTCCTGCACTCTGTAGGCACTGAGCACACAGATGTGCCTGCAAGAAAAACACCCATGTGCTTGATAATAGTGATATCTCTTTTAAGAATCCAGATTTGGTGGGGAACACAAAGAGAAAGAACAAATGAGGAAACAGCTTGGCTTGGAACAATGACATTTGAAGGGAGCTACTAGTAAGTGCAATGTCATTTAGAACAACTTGATGTTTTCCAGACAGTTGTAAGTCCCTGCTCTCTAGAGGCTGATACAGCAGTCACACTCTCCAACAAAGGAAAGGAATAAGCTATGCAAGTCTCCAGGACAGGATGTGTGCTGGGAAAGCTGGAGTAGAAGAGATCACTGAAGTCCACTTTGATCAGGGCCTTTACCAGAGCACCCCAGGCCAATGTGCAGACAGGCAGGGACAGAAATGGCACCACTCCACCCTTTGCATGACTTACTTGCAGCCATGTTGGTGACACATAGGTCTCAGAGTCTGACAGCCTGTGCTGGAATCCTGCTCCTGATTACCTGGGAGACCTCAAGCAAATTCTGTGCATCTCTGCTCCTCAGATTCTTTATATGAAACAGGGACCATAGCAATTTATACTTTAGGTAGATGGTGTCCGAGTCAAGAAGGTAACCATTGTACAAACACTAAGAAGATAGTTGGTGGATAATAAATGTTACCTATCACTGGTGTTACTGACATCTACCTAGAACAGTGCCCCAAGTTTTGAAAATATCAACTCACTTATGTGTTACGTTTTCATTTGTCAGACTAAAAACTTGTAGACTCCATTTTAAAGGAAGACTTTAGAGAAGAAGTAAGAATATATGCCACAAGAAGAGATCACAGAACATCTTTGGTTTTCTGCTTTCACCTTTACAGAGATCCTGGACATCTCAAACAGGCTCCCAGGTTTGCATGGTGGGTATCTTTACACACTCATTCACTTGGCCAAACCTGTAGAGACTATATATGATTTGTCTCTATATTCCTCAAATCGACCTAAGTGCATACCCTTAACAGGCTCTGATGGCAACATTCTTTCAGGTGGCAAGGGAGGGACCACCAACAGCTGTCTCAGAACCTCATCAAGAGGTCCTAAGTAGCTAAAGCAATCATAAGCCTATAGGCATCACATTACTTGTTCTCAGAGCCAGAGTAACCAAAAGAACAGATACTGGCACAAAAACAGACATATAAAGCAAATCAAAACAACAGAAAATCCAGAAATGAGCTGACACAGCTACAGCTGCCTCATTCCTGAAAAAGGTGTCATAAACATACATTAGACAGGGCATGACATGATAGCACATACTTTAGCACTCAGGAGGCAGAGGCAGGTGGGTTCTCTGTGAGCTCAAGGTCAGGAAGTTCCTGGTCCGCCAGAGCTGCATTACATAGAGACCTATCTCAAAACCATAACAACAACAACAAACATACACTGGGAGAAAAACCTCTCCCACAAATGATTCTCTGGATAGTCACATGAGCCAAAAGGAAACTAGATCCGTGTCTTTCATCCTACACAAGAACCAATTCAAAGTAAAGCAGAGACTTTAATGCCAGACCCAAAACTATGGAACGATAAGAAAATACAAGCAAAACAATTCAAGATAAGGCATCTGGGGCTGGAAGCTCTTAGTTGGACAGAGTGCTTGCCTTCATGAAACCCTAGGTTTAGTCATCAAAACTGTACATACATTTTTTTTTTTTGGTTTTTCAAGACAGGGTTTCTCTGTGGTTTTGGAGCCTATCCTGGCACTCGCTCTGTAGACCAGGCTGGCCTCGAACTCACAGAAATCCACCTGCCTCTGCCTCCCGAGCGCTGGGATTAATGGCGTGCGCCACCAACGCCCGGCAAAACTGTACATATCTTAATACTGCTGATTCATCTCACTTTGTAAACAAACCACATTGTTCAGAACTGGATATTTCAAAACCACGTAAGTACTGCTTATCTATAAAACCCCAATAGAGATGTTTAGGTTGTCATCTGTTGCCCTTCTTTTCACTTGTGTGGTTTTAATAGGGAGGGAAACTTTTCTCTGTTTTTTTGTTTCACTAGGTTATTTTGTTTTGGGGTTTGGAATGACATCTCAACCACATAGCAAGGCTAGCCTGGGACTACAGATTCTCCTGTATCAGCATCCAAAATGCTGGGATCGTGGATGAGCATCCCCTCTTCTCATCTAGGCCCTCGGCTCTATAGGGCTGTGCTGTGGCAGTGCTTCTCTGTACTGTGTAGGGGAGGCGGTGACTTCACAAGTGGGCGCAGGAACAATGCATCATAGCCATAATCGTACAGGGTGCTGACTCTGAGGCTCCTGGAGGAAGGCTCCACCACAGGCACAGGGTACAATTCCTGAAAAGTGGTCCCAACCCAGCCTGTAATTGTCAATTGATTAGCAAGTGATCCTGAGAGTAGACTGTTTTGTAATGTAATACCATGTGCATCACCCAGACAGTCTAATTACTGCCCCATAGTCACCAAGCTGGCCAGTCTGCCTCACTAAGTTAGGCTTCAGATGAGGTAGGGCAGGGGAAAGCACTCAGAGGTGAGGAGAACAGGCCTTCAGTGAGGATCAAGTCAGACCTCAAGCAGATACTAAAGTGACAGGCTGGGTGTGCCACCTAAGTCCTCTGTGCCTGAAGCAATCGGAAGGGAGAATAGTTCAGCTAACGAGGATTTCAGCAGATGAACTCATCAAAGATTAGCATCATCTTCAGAGCTGCCTTCTATCAATGCAGGCCTAGGAATAATAGATTAAATTCTTTCTCTTTCCCTGAATTATTTCTAAAATTCGAAGGCTAAGTGTTATCATTCAGGCTCTTTATAGAAATTGGACAATAAGGGTCATGGCTCAAAGTGAATCAGCAAGCTGAGCATAGGAGAGAGCCAAACAGATCCTGCCCACAGGCCAGCAGGCTCAAGATCCAGGGAGAGATGACATTTCAGACAGAGTCTGGAAGCAGGAAAAAGCCCATTATTATCTCAGTTCAGAGGAAGAGAAACTGGAGCAGCCCTCTCAGCCAGGGAAGGGTCAGCTGGGGTCTTCAACTGAGTGCATAAGGCCCATATGTATGAGGAAAAGAAAGAGCCTTTGCTCAGTGGATCCATTTAAATATTAATTTCGTTCACAACTATCCTCAACAGAAACAGCCAGAATAAATATGTCCTTAAATACCTGGACACTCAACTCCATAACGAGTCACACTGTTATTTAAAACAACCATTCCACTAAGATGGTAGTACAGTAAAGCATTTCATTCAACACTTGCATGACCCTGATCATGCAAAAATAGAAAATATGGGAAACGTAGACAATTCTCCCTGAGATCTGTACTGTTCTAGATAAAGGATAACAGAGGCAGGAGATATAGAGTGAACTAGGATGATAAAGAATCATAGAAAAATTAAATATACAGGGAAGGAGACAAGAAGCTAAAGGGTTAGGACCACAGTAAGAATACCAAGAACTGAGACATTCCTATCTTTCCACTCAGAGAGACAACAGCCTAAGCAGTTTGGCACGGAGTCTCTGGGTTGCCTCTCCTTACCTAAGTCTACTCAGACCCACAGAGAGAGACAGACTTGTAAATTTCTGGCCCCTTTGTCTATGCTGACTTTGTTCAGCTATGGCTATTTGGATAAACTGAGACATACGAGAATCTGTGATTTTCTATACTGGTGACTATCAAAGGATAAAAAATGAGGGTCCCAATCTCTCTGTGGACTGTGTGTGTGGTTTGGTAAAATTCTCAGTCTCCCTATAAGCTGTGTGGATGATGTGAAGTTTTTATTTTGGTCCTTAAAGTGCTTCAATTCAAGAATTGTAATTTTGATGACATTGGTAGGACATTCATGTTAATAGTCACCCACCTCATTCATGATCAAATTCCTTAAAGTGCTCAGAACTATGCTTGTAGTCATGGTAAAAACAAATGCAACTCACTGACAGGCATAAGCTTTATTTCACCTTCTATGTATGCTTTTAGGGTTGAGTTCTTATTACTAATTTCTTATTACTCTAAGCAAGTAATAAGAACAAATAAAGTTTATTTAAGTCAGATATATGTTTAAGAGATGGTCCTCACAAACTCTTCAGATATCTGCTGAGTACGGCATTTAAAGTGTTCAATGAAAATGGCTTCCTGTGGTAGACAAAATGTCAGCTCCTAGTGGCAGCCCTAAGGTCTCCTCCAAAGAACAGGACCCTGCCTGGATTGTGATAATTCTAACCAATGGGCAAAACTGCCATATGTTACAGGGCCATGAAAACCAGGCAGAGACATTTGAATGAGACCAGGAATTGCCAAGACCTTTACCTTGGGGTAAAGGAGCCATGAAATGACACCTGAGGAAAGATCATAGGTGAAAAGAGGAGTTCTGAGTTCTAAACCAGAGAAGCTACTGAGCATAACAAGGAGCCCATGGACAGAGGAGAGTGGCAAGTGAAGTTAGAAGCAGACCCTGGAATTAAAGGCAAAAATCATGCTGGTGCACACCTTTAACCCCAGCTCTCAGGGGTCAGAAGCAGGCCATCCCTGCAGTCTACATAGAGAGTTCCATTGTAGTCAGAGCTCCACACCTAGGCCCTTCCTAAAAAAAGAAAGAAAATTTGTCTGTTAAAGTCATAACTACACCAGCTAAGTTAGATTCTCCCTTCAGACTTCATTCTCACTTCCTCTTTAAATCAAAGCAGGTGCAATAAAAATTCATCTCCACAGTGATCTCCAAACCCTGTCACTAAAAGTGTGATCCACCAACTAGCTGTGATGCATTTCCAAATCTTAGCAGCATTAGGCGCTGGGGTGTCCAGGGCCAGCCAAGGCAAAACAGTGAAGGGACTAGCTCCCCATTTCGGCAGCCATCACAGCCGAACACGTACTTGCCTGACCTTGCCTTGGTCACTAGGAGATCAGATGCCTGTCCTGTGGCAAGGAACCAATCAGAAGTTAGCTGGTGGCGCTATGCTTTAAGGCTCTGGGTGCGCTTTATGCACAAATGCACAGCAATGATGCGCAGAGCATAGCAACCACCCTGGGAGGGCCTATGGGCCATAACAACCAGTTGACCAATCAACACAGGGCAAAGTCTCCAAGCCTGGAGGCACACCAATCCTGAGCCTGTGCATACCCCCTAGACACTCCCCTTATGCTGCCCTATAAGATCTCTATACAGACGCTTCCAGCGGTCTTTCCTAGCCATTCACCATGGTGGATGGATGAAAGACCCAAGCTAACATGGGGTTAGCTCGTTAAACAACTACAATAAAGCCTCATTTACAAGAAAGCAGTTTGCATCAAGCTTTCGACCCCCCCCCTCCGCCTGGTGATTGGGGTGACCGGTCCTGGCCTGAGATCCTGGGGGGCCTGAGCTCCCGGGGATCTTTCACTATGAATAATTGGGACAGGGGAAGGAGAAGAAACCCAAGTCAAAGATACAAGATATCAAGAAGGTTCCGGTCATTCCCAGTAGCAGTGGAATACAATCTCTCACAGGAGGAATAGATAGTTCTTTGCCTATTGTGAAAAATGATACTGCTCTAGATGGTAGTTTGAATAGTGATGAAGAATCAAATGTTAATGGACAAAATGAGAAATTCATATTTTGGCAAACTTGTATTAATGATAAAAGACCTCAGTTGAAAGTGAAAATTAATAATAAAGTTATTACTGGCTTAGTAGACACTGGGGCAGTTGTGACTATTATTCCCGAAAAGTCTTGGCCTCAGAAATGACCTCTTAGGAATTGGAACTCTATCTAGAGTTCGACAGAGTGTTAACTCAGTGGTCTGCATTGGACCAGAAGGACAGAAAGGGAGACTGAAAACATTCGTAGCAGACATAGCTATAAATCTCTGGGGTCGTGATCTCTTACAGCAATGGAATACTCAGATTAATAGTCCTCCAGTGTCAGATACAAATTATGTACAATCTTTAGATATTAGAAAAGAAATAGAATCGGAAAGCTCAGAACTGCTCCTGTACACAGGACAATGATTTAATTAAAGAGTAGTTGATACTATAAGTGTGTATGTTTATGGGCACGGTTTTTGCTTCTATATTATTCTATGTTGTCAGACACTAGAAGTTGGCATATCCAAGACTTCCTTTGTCACTTTTCATGTTTGTTAAGAACATTCACCTCAGACATCAACACCACACTCTCACCACTGGACAGGACTACCAGACAGAAATGAAGCAAAGAAATAATGGAACTAACAGAGGTGATGACCCAGTTGGGTTTAACAGACGTCTATAGAACATTCCTTTCAAACACAAATTATACCATATGGGACTGGCTCTAAAATCAACTGCATGCTTGGCAACAAAGCAAATCTTAACAGATACAAAAAACTGTAGTAACCTCCTGTATCTTATCGGATCACTATGGTATAAAGTTAGAGTTCAAGTACAACACAAATTGCAGAAACCCTACAATCTCATGGAAATTGAACAATGGGCAATTGCATCATTGCTGGGTAAAGGAAGTAGTAAAGAAAGAAACTAAAGAATTCCTAGAATGTAATGAAAATGACGACACAACATACCCAACCTTATGGGACACATTGAAAGCAGTGTTAAGAGAAATTCACATAGCACTAAAGTGCCCACATGAAGACACCGGAGAATAGTCATCCTAGAGACTTTATAGTACACCTGAAAGCTCTACAACAAAAAGAAGCAAACTCACCCAGGAGGAGTAGATGCCAGGAAATAATCAAATTGAGCGCTGAAATCAATGAAATAGAAACAAAACAATACAAATAATCAATGAAACAAAGAGTTGCTTCTTTGAGAAAATCAACAAGGTAGACAAACCTTTATCCAAACTAACAAAAAGGCAGAGAGAACATTTGCAAATTAACAAAATCAGAAATGAAAACGGGGACATAAGAACATATATTGAGCAAATTTAGGGAATCATCAGGTGATACTTCAAAAACCTGTTCTCACAAAACTGGAAAATTTAAAGGAAATGGACATTTTTCTGGATAGATAACACTTAACAAAATTAAATCAAGGACAGAGAAGCAATTTAAATAGAACTAAACCCCTAATGAAATAGAAGCAGTCATCAAAAGTCTCCCAACTAAAAAAAAAGAAAGAAAGACCAAGCTAGATTGTTTCACTGTGTGGAATTCTAACAGAAATTCAAAGAAGAGATAATACCAATACTCCTCAAATTGTTCCACACATTAGAAGAAAAAGGTCACTGCCAAAATCTTTTTATGAGGCTACAATTACTCTGGATCTCAAAGCACACAAAAATCACAAGTAAGAATGAGAATTACAGACCAATCTCCAACATGAACATCGATGCAAAAATACTCAATAAAAATACTGGCAAACTGATCCAAGAACACATGGGAAAAATCATCCACCATGATCAATCAGGCGTCATCCCAGAGATGCAGGGATGGTTCAACATATGAAAACCTGTCAGTTTAATCTACCATGATGATGGGGAATGTTATTCTGTATGTATTGGTTAATGAATAAAACGCTGATTGGCTGATTCCCCAGAGAGGAAGTGACTTAGATGGGCAGAAACTTGCCAATAGCTAACAGTAAATATCTGGAGGTCTGTGCAGACAGATAGGATGTGAAGTAGCTGGGAAGAATCAGGATATAAGCAGGAATAAACAGGAAATCATTCTCTTCTCTGTGGAGAAGCTTGGCAGATACCATGTGAGACCAGGAAAAGAGGACATTCCAGACCCTTCTCCAGTAAGTTAAGACCATATAAAAGTACTTATATTAATAGAAATAGGTTAAAAATTAACACAGAGCTAGCCAATAAGACGCCCAAGCCACCAGGCAACAGAATTATAACTAATAGAGTGTCCCTGTGTTTTTTTTTTGGGGGGATCAAGGGCCAGGGGACCACTCAGGACAGAAAACTCTTGTTACACCATATAAACAGGCTGAGAAAGAAAAACCATATGATCATCTCACTAGATGCTGAAAAAGTCTTGCACAAAATCCAAAATTCCTTCATGATAAAGGTATTGGAGACCTCAGGGATAATTAGAACATACCTAAATAAAATAAAGGCAATATATAGCAAGGCAACATCCAACATCAAACCAAATGGACAGAAACTGGATTCCTCTAAAATGAGGAACAAGACAAGGTTGGCCACTCTCTCCATATCTCTTCAATATTGTACTTGAAGTTCTGGCTAGAGCAATAAGACAATAAAAGGAGATCAAGAGGATACAAATTGGAAAGGAAGAAGTCAAACTTTCAATGATATGATAGTCTACATAAGCGACCCAAAAAATTCTACCAGGGAACTCCTACAGCTGATAAACACATTTAGCAAAGTGGCAGGAATCAAGATTAACTCAAAAAAATCAGTAGCCCTCCTATATATAGACTATAAATGGCCAGAAAAAGAAATCAGAGAAACATCACCCTTAACAATAGCCACAAACAACATAAAATATCTTGACGGTAACTCTAACCAAAGTGAAAGACCTGTATGACAAGAACTTTAAGTCTTTAAAGAAAGAAATTAAAGAAGATACTAGAGCATGGGAAAGATCTCCCATGCTCTTGGATAGGTAGAACCAACATAGTAAAATGGCAATCTTACCTAAATCAGTCTACAGATTCAATGCAATCCCCATCAAAATCCCAGCACAATTCTTCACAGACCCTGAAAGAATAATACTCAACTTTATATATGGAAAACCAAAAAAACCTGAGATATCCCAAAGAACCCTGTACAATAAAGGAACTTCCGGAGGCATCACCATCCCTGACATCAAGCTCTACTATAAAGCTATAGTTCTGAAAACAGCTTGTATTGTCACAAAATCGACAGGCAGACCAATGGAATTGAGTTGAAAACCCTGATATTACCACACACCTACGGGCAAATGATTTTTGACAAAGAATCTAAAATTACACAATGGAGAAAAGAAAGCATCTTCAACAAATGGCATAACTGGATGCTGACATGTAGGAGATTGCAGATAGATCTGTATCTATCTTCATGCACGAACTTAGTCCAAATTGATCAAAGACCTTAATATAAGTCCAGCTACTCTGAACCTCTTAGAAGAGAAATTAGGAAGTACCCTTCAGTGAACTGATATAGGAGACCACTTCCTGAACATAACAGCAGTAGCACAGACACTGAGATTGACAATCAATAAATGGGAGCTCCTGAAACTGGAGAAGATGTGGAGAGAGGGGAACACTCATCCACTCCTGGTGGGAGTGGAAACTTGTACAGCCACTGTGGAAATCAGTATGGCAATTCCTCAGGAAATTGGGAATCAGTCTACCACAAGATCCAGCAATTCCACTCTTAAGCATATACACAAAAGAAGCACATTCATACAACAAGGACATCTGTTCAACCATGTTCATAGCAGCATTATTTGTAAGAGCCAGAACCTGGAAGCAACCTAGATGCCCCTCAACTGAAGAATGGATAGAGAAAATGTGGTACATAATGGAGAACTTACTACTCAGCAGGAAAAAAATGGAATCTTGAAATTCACAAGCAAATGTATGGAACTAAAAGAAACCATTCTGAGCGAGGTAACCCAGTCATAAAAAGACAAACATGGTATGCACTCACTCATGTATGAATTTTACACACAGAGCAAAGGATTACCAGCCTATAATCCATACCACAAAAGAAGCTAGGCAACAAGGAGGACTCTAAGAGAGACACACATGGTTCCCCAGAGAAGGGGAAAAGGACAAGATCTCTTGAGCAAATTGAGAGCATGGGGGAGGGGAGGGGAGATGGAGTTAGGAGAATGAGAAGGGGAGAAGAGGAGGGGTGAGGAGGACATAAGGGAGCAGGAAGGTTGTGTAGGGGGAAGACTAGTGGAGAACAAATTAAGAGATTCCATCAGAGAGGGAGCCAGTGTAGGATTAAAGAGAAATTAGGCACCAGGGAAATGTCCGGAGATCTACAACAATGACACCAACTAACCATCTAAGCAACAGTGGAGAGGCTACCTTAAATGCCCTCCTCCAATAATGAGATTGGTGACTGACTTGCATGCCATCCTAGAGCCTTCATCCAGCAGCTGATGGAAATAGAAGCAGACACCCACAGCTGAACACTGAACTGAACTGGAATCCAGTTGCAGAGAAGGAGGAGTGATGAGCAAATGCGTCAAGACCATGCTGGTGAAACATAGAAACAGCTGACCTGAACAAGGGGGAGCTCCTGGCCCCCAGACTGATCATTGGGAAACCAGCATGGAACTGATTCAGACCCCATGAATGTGGGTGTCAGTGAGGAGGCCTCAGAAATCTATGGGGCTTCTTGTAACAGGTCAGTACTTATCCCTAGCATAGGAATGGAACTTTGGGAGCCCATTTCACATGGATACTCCCTCAGCTCAGACACATGGGGGAGGGCCTAGGCCCTATCCCAAAGGATACAACAGACTCTGAAGACCCCCACCCCATGGAAGGCTTCACTCTCCCTGGGGAGTAGAAATGGTATGGGATAGGTAGGGTGTTAGTGGGGGGGCAGGGGAAGAGGGGAGAGGGAACTGGGATTGAAATGTAAAACAATCTTGTTTCTAATTATAATAAAAATGGAGAAAAAATTTAATTTCATCCAAAACTTGACTCACAGAAAAACCCTGAATAAATATGTCATCCAATATCTGGATACTTCACTCCATGCCCAGTCACACTGGTACTTAAATAACCATTACACTTATTTAGTAGTTCAGCAAAGCAATTAATTTAACACTTGGGTGACCCTGATCAAGAAGGTACATGGTGCTCATAGATAAACCATAGGCTACTCCCTTCTAGTGAAATAAGAGCAATACCCATATATAATACACAGAACTAGCATGAAATGCCATCAGGGCTTCCAGAACTTGATCTGTTTGCAGAAGAAAGAGTCTCTTTTCTTCCAAAGAACTTCATGAAAAGGGCAGTGCTGTGGCTGGAGAGGTGGCTAGGTGGGTATGACCACTGACTGTTCCTGCAGAAGACCTGAGTTTAGTTCCCCGAACACCCACATGAAGACTCACAACCATCCACAACTGATCTGACACCCTCATCAGGCCTCTGTGGGCAGCAAGCACTGTACAAGCGGTGCATACTTGCCTACATTCAGACAATACCCGTACACATAAAATGAAATAAATAAATCTAACAGAAACAAAAAAGAACAGTATTCCAGGAGGTCTTGAAAGCATAGCAATGACAATATCATAGCGGATGCATGTTTTTCCCTTTCCTGAAAATAGGGTTTATTTTGCCTCCCATAATATACTAATTAAGGTTTCCCCCTCTATCTCCTACTCCCGGGTCTTCCCTATTCCCTACTGTCTAGATCCACTTCCTGTCTGCCATTAATTAGAAAATAACCAGCCTTACATGGAAGAAAAATAAAATGAAATATGAGATAAAGCAAAACGAACACACCAGAATAGGGCAAAATAAACTTTCAGAAGGTGTTGTAAGAAATGTGTACACTGTGTGAAAAATGCATTGCTGTGATTGGTCTGATAAGGAGTTGAGTGGCCAATAGCTAGTTGGGAGGTATAGCCAGGACTTCTGGGCAGCGAGAGAACTCTGTGAAGAAGAAGGTAAAGTTGCCATCCAGACGTAAAGGAAGCAGCATGGGTGGTACTTAGTGATGAGTTAATGAGCCACGTGGCAGGATTTAATTAGTGTGACGAGCCTAAGCTAAGGACAAGCTTTCATAATTAATAAATCTCTATCTCATTTCTGAGATGGTGGCCCAAGAAAAATCAAACTGCAAGGAGGAACAGAGCCTAAGAAAGGGCACAATAACAGATATAGGAACAGAGGTTCTCCCAATCAGAATCCCACAAAATCACTACACTGGAAGTCATAATATATTCACACAGGACTTGCTTCCCTGGGCAGAGTCGAAGATGCCATCTCTAATGAAGAAAGGAAATATTTCTTACGATACAGAAAACATTGAACTATCTGTTTTAATGTAGTTTGGAGTGTGGGAGGAAGGAGAGCCATTCCTACAATGTAGGTGACAAAGGGAATCCTCCTAGCTTCTGCAACCTGTGGTCAATGCCTCTGTGATGCTGTTTAGTTGAAATGACAACTCTTCTGAGAGCTCCCACTCTGAGAACTTCTCCCAACTCCAGGTGCTTGTGAGGTTTTCCCCAGCTTTGCCTGGCACCCACCCATCAGGCTGCAGATGAGGAGGCCTCTGAGGGGATGCAAACACCCAATCAACCCCCACAGAGATTTCCATGAGACACAATGCCAGGCTGAAGCAATATGTTTCCAATTCATGAACCAAGTGTCTCTCAGCGCCTGTGTGCTGTCACTCATTGTCACAGGTCCAGGGAACAACAACATCAGCAAAAAGATAAAATCACATTTTCTGCTTGAAGGGAATCTGTATTGACTACAGAACAAAATTCCTCTCGAGTTCTTGCATGTCTTCTTTTAAAATGGTTTTATTGTGTAGTCAATGTGTTCCATGCTTGAGGATAAGAACATAAGCATAGTGATTATTTATGAGCTAACAAATAAAGCTTACCTGAAGATCACGGTGCAAAGGTAGCCGCTCTACTTAGCCACACAGGCCAAGCAGTTGTGTAAGCCTTTAATACCAGCCCTGGAGAGGAATATGAGGCAGGTTGAGGTGGGAGCTTGCTCTCTTCTCAGCCTGCAGTCACATGGAGGGCAGGATCACCCCTTTCTTCTGAGCGTTGATAATAACTTTCTAGTTGCTTCAAGCAACCTTTTTTGCCTTTTTAAAAAAGATTTATTCAGCTGGGTGTTGGTGGCGCATGGCTTTAATCCCAGCACTCGGGAGGCAGAGGCAGGTGGATCTCTGTGAGTTCGAGGCCAGCCTGGTCTCCAGAGCGAGTGCCAGGATAGGCTCCAAAGCTACACAGAGAAACCGTCTCGAAAAAACAAAAAAAGAGACTTATTTATTTATTTATTTATTTATTTATTTATTTATTTATTTATTATGTATACAGTGTTCTGCCTGCATGTATACCAGCAGGCCAGAAGAGGGCACCAGATTTCATTACAGATGGTTGTGAGCCACCATGTGGTTGCTGGGAATTGAACTCAGGACCTCTAAGAGTACCCAGTGCTCTTAACTCCTGAGCCATCTCTCCAGGTGCTCAGGGAAGCGTTATTTATTAGATCATAAACAAATTATCACCACACCAAAAGTTCTTTTTCATTATTGATTTTTAGGTGTATGGGTATTCTGTCTGCATGTATGTCTGAGCACCGAATGCAGGATTGGGGTCTGGGATAGCCAGAAGAAGGCATTGGGTCCCCTGGACTTGGAGTTACAGACGGTTGTGAGCCATGACGTGGGTGCCCGATAGATCCCAAGTCCTCTAGAAGAGCAGCCAGTGCTCTTAATCACTGAGCCATCTCTCCAGCCCCAAATCCCAAACTTCCAACCCAGTGTTCCAGTTCCAAATATCTGCCCTGCTCTCTTCTGCCCTGTGGCTCTCCCAGTGCCCCTGTTCTCTGTTGCAGTTCGTGCACCTACTTGCAGTTCCGAGACCTGGTGTTTGCCTCACATCATGGACCACATATATTGTCCTCAAAGGTCATTTCCTCAGTTTCTCTTCCTCCCTGAGAATTCACTCTTTAAAAACAGCAGAGCAGGCGCGGTATGGTGGTACAGCATCATCAGACTTCGAGGAACTGCAGATCAAAGTGGCGGTTGTTTTAAAACTTCAGCCATTATAGTCTCACCTCAGCAAAAAAACTAACTAAATCCTCAAAGGAAGCTGCACACTAGGACCTTTCCTGGGAAACTTACCGCTCAGCTCCTGACTTCATTTGGAGCTTGGCTACCGTCCCTGTGGCAGCCCAGACCTGAGCTGCAGGTCTCCTCATGAACACCAGGGGGCGAAAATAAACCATGTATCAACGGGGTAAACTCTCCCTGAGGTGTGAAGCTACCTTGCATGCAGCCTTGTCTCCATACCAGTTCCAACAGAGCTGGAGCTCCCTCACATAATCATTTCCTGTGTCTCTGAGGGCCCCACTCTGCAAGTAGTGTAGTCCCTCCTCACGTCGTCTATGAAGAAAGATGAAGAGATCATGGTGCAATCCCAAGGAGAACAACGGAATCCCACAGAGTTCAGGGAAGGCATGGGCAGACCTGAGCCACATTCAGCCAGCATAGGAATCTGAGGGATGGTAGATGAGGGTGTCTCCCTAGTGCCCTCCATAGGAAGCCCGAGCACACAGTCCTCTTTCTAGGACACACAAGTCCCCTCCTCATGCACACTAGGATACAAAGCCCTGAGATAGATTCTGTTCCTGGTTCAGACACCTGGCTGGTGACACCAGTGATGGCAGATCTGGGCCCTCTACAGTCATCCATCAGTTAGACCTTTTCTAGGCCATAGAGTTAACTGCCACTTCCCTTCCCAGAGTAACACCCAACTGCCCAGAGCATTGAGATCACAGGGCAGACTGGGCTCAGCTGGGTATTGTGTCACCAGGAAATACATTCTGGGCTATAGGAAGTTCAGGAACAAGGTCCTGGTATGAGCCTCTGTTCTCAGGCTGTACAGGGCACTACTCAGTATTTTGGCTCAAAGCATGTACTGGAACACTGAGCCAGAAAGGAATAGAAGGATGGGACTCCGGACAGAAACACTGACACCACCTCCAGACAATGAGACTCCAGGAGGTGCCCTCCTCTGGGAGGAGGTTCTGGCCTTGGAAGAAAAGCAGAGCAGAAACCAGAGCAGACAGGCTTCCCAGCAGCCTGAGAAGCAAACCTCCCTTCCAGAGGAAGAGCTTAGCAGGCAGCAGACTATGGAGCTCACCTCAGCCTCTCTCCACCAAGGGAAGATCCCCTGAAGGGGACTGTTGCTTGCAGGTGAGGAGACATTCCTCAGGGATGGAGAGCAAGGGAGCTCAGAGACTGGGTGTGGTCTTGTTGGAGAGGGAGGGAGAGAGCCTGAGAAGGACCGTCTAGCTTCTGCTTGAAGCCCAAAGGCAACAGGAAGCTTGCAGTGAATGTGAATTGGTAAAACTCAGTTGTTCCACCTGGTAAATGTGTCAGCACTGGCCACTGTATCCTGAAGACAGACACTCATGACTCTGTCAGGGCGACTCTCCAAGTAAACCTCTAACTGGGGCCAGTAAGCAGCAACATTACATAGGACCCTGAGAAATCCATAAATAAACCCCAGCTCTGGGACACTGATTTGCTCACAGGTATCTGAGCCTGTTCCAGGCAGTGGGGTTTAAACAAAAATCAAACTAGTCCTCCTCACAAAGTCCCAGTGCTACTGGGAAGGAAGACAGAGCAGCAAGGACATCTAGAAGGTGGTCTCAGGGGTGACAAGCCCTTCAGAAGAAACAGAGCATGGAAAGGGCAGAAGATGAAGGCAAAAGTCTGTAGAGAAGGAGGTAAAATAATTCATGGCTATAATCCTCAAAGATGCTGATGTGAGCAGGGATCTGAGGGAGGGAGGGCTGAGCTGTGTGAACAACTGAGAAGACACTTTCTCTGAGGGGACAGATTCAGGGGTACTGAGGAATGGAGGTGAAGCTGCTGACTTCCCCCACAGAACACACACACACACACACACACACACACACACACACACACACACACACACACAAGGCTGAGAGCTGAGCACACTCAGGTTTCAAATTTCTACCACATGCAAAGATCCTAGCATTGATAGATTTTTCTCTCTTCCCTCTGAGCCTGAATTTTGAGCAACTGAATCTCTCCTGCCACTGCCCAAGTCACTGTTGAAGCAGTTCCTCCCCTTGTTACTGAAGGGGCAAGCGTTCTTCTTCAGGTCCACAACCTGCCAGAGACAGTGATAGCCATTTCCTGGTACAAGGAAAGAAGGGTTGATCATGATCATTTAATTGCACATATTGATAGGTAAGGGGACACAAGAAAATGGGCCTGCATTCAGCAGCAGAGAGATAATATACCAGAATGGATCCCTGCTCTTCCAGAAAGTCACCATAAATGATGCAGAAACCTATATGTTATATATGGCACGGAACCTCATTGAATATACAATTGCATCTGTGGAGTTCCATGTATACCGTAAGTAATTCTCTGTATCTCTGGGTCATGGGTGGAACTAATGCTACTCCACACATAGGATTTTCAGTCCCGGAGGACTCTGTGTTATGCTCTCCACATTGAGGTCACTCAGGCATCTCCTCATGAGACTCAGTGGGCTCAGCCTAGGTGGGGAGTTGTGACAGGCAGTCATCCAGCTGTTCTGATGATCTTCTGAGACCTCACAGGAAAGACAAGAGCCCTAAAGAGACAGGAGAACACTGTATAAATGGCAGATCCTTGGTCTCCAGTGGTCCATCCCGGGGATCATTTCCTGCAGACAAATGGTAACAGATACCACTTGTTCAAAGGACAGGCCACTGTTCACATTTAAGTTTAACTGGCAGGCATGGCAATGATGATTTATCACGTGTTCTATTATAGGGAAACTGACACAGAAAACACAGGCAGGGAGCCAGGGTCACATAGACCTTGAGTGGCTCAAGCTATCCCTAAACAGCCACATCTCCAGCCTCCCTTCCATGGGGACGTTGGTAGGTACCCTTCAGCCTTCTAGATCATTTTGTAGACCCAGGCTTCTTTTAGGGGTCTATTAACATCAAACACCTGACAAGAATAGCCCACCTGTGGGCCCTCCACAACTGAATGCCAGCCAGATCCTGATCTGTGTGAGATCTCTGACGGGCTGCCAAGTTTCGCAGGGAAGCTCAATGGGAAGACTAATCGTGCCATATGTATAGAACAGCAAAGACTCGGAGGGCCCCAATCTACACTGAGCAGTGAAAGTCAGTGCAGCTGAGGGACTCCAACATCCTGTCACCAGGCATGCACTGGGTCAGTGAGGACCAGGAGATAAAATGATATCTCTGATTTTAGGAATTGACTAAGGATCAGACTTGGAGGGAGATAAGAGACTCTCTGGTCTCTTGGGAGAGGCCCTTGCAAGAATCATGGGTAACAGACAGGGCAACCTTCTCTCTGTTGTCTCCACAGAACTGCCACCCGTTCCCGAAATCTACTCATTCCCTCAGTTATATGGTGTGAGTCTGAGACTCAGAAGACACACTACCTGTGAGGATAAACGTCCAAAGCCTCTCAGAAAACTGACCTGCTGAAGCTATCTGATAACAACAGAAATCTCACTGTACTTAATCTTGTGATGACTGACACAGGAGCATATGGTTGTGAAATTCAGAATGAAGTGAGCATCTCCCAAAGTGACCCATACTATCTGGACATTTTCTATGAGTAGTTTCTGTTTCTTCCTGGCCACAAATACCTGTATAAGATGGCTAGAGAAAGACACTCAGTCCCCTTGGGTTCATGACATAGACCCATCACACAAATACCTAGGCTGGTCAGGGTATCCCGGTCTAGTCCAAGCACACACAGCCAGGCCCAGCGTTGAGCTAGAATGGAATGGAGGAACTTCTACCTAGCGAGGCCTAGGGTGATGGAGACAGAGAACATCTCAGACTCAGACTCAGTGCACACATGAGTGTACAGTGAGGCTCTATGTGTGTTGTGCTTGAGATGCATCACGGATTGTGCATGCTGCATGCAGACTCTTCTACTAATCTGCACCCAAACTCTGGGTGGAACCTGCTCAACCAATGTTATAGCACAACTCAAGAGATACCATGGCCTTCTGCAGACCAGGATTTCCCATTCCCTCTGCTGACGTCACAGGTGGCTTTCTCCTTTTTTCTCCAGATGGTCCAGAAGACCCAGTCATATCCCCCTCAAATATTCATTTCCATTCAAAGACAAACGTCAGCCTCTACTGCTATGCATCCTCTAAGCCACGGGCACACTACTCTTGGTCTGACAAAGAGAGCTCCAGGCATCCTCCCAAGAGCTCTTTATCCCCAACACAAGTGCTAATAATAGCGGCTCTTATACCTGCATCAACTATAACCTTTACACTGGTCATGAAAGAACCACACCCAAGAACATTACAGTCTTTGGTAAGTAGATCTCTGAAATATCAGCACCAGGTTTGGCGTGGAGTCCTTTGGCTTTCTTAGAAGATGCAGAAGAATTTGTATTCCATGTCTCTGGGAACAAGCAAAGAACAATCCTCCCAAGTGTTTCCTGCTCCATCCCTATGTCTAATGATGGTCTTCTGATCTCTGACCTCTAATGGCTGATAGGGATGGAGCTTGGAAGGTGAGGAGGGTTTTCTCCCATCTTAGAAAGCCTCCCGTTGTGTGAGGTCCTTTCGAGGGAGGGACAGTCTTAATATTAAGACAATTTCTTTCACCAACACAAGCATTTTTGTCCCCTCCGATGGGGGAAGTACTTCTGTGTATGTTTATCTTATTGATTGTTTAATAAAGTTCTGTTTGGCCAATGAAACAGCAAATTAGACAGGACTAGGAGTCAAAGAGGATTCTGGGAAATGTAGTAGAGAAGTGGTGATCCAGGCCGGAAGTGACATAGCAAGGAGACTCATATTTAAGCGAAGGAAACAGGTGTCTCCCTTTTCCCCTTCCTCCTCTAGTGGCGCCATGTGAGCCACTGGCAAGAGAGGGTACCAGCGAAAGGCATCCTCTGTAAGATAAGTCTTATAAAATATATAGGTTATGATAATTGAGACTGAGCTAACAGATGAGAATCCTAGTCATTGGCCAAGCAGCATTTGAACCTAATATAAGTCTTTTGTGTATTACTTTGGGCCCTAACTCGGGTGGGCGGCTGGCATAAAGCGCACTTGTGGCGGTGGGGCTTGGTGGCTTTGGTGGAAAGATTTATGGTAACACCCTTCCATTATCTTCTTACTGTCTCCCTGACCTAGAAGGAACACCCAGGCCTTTCAACTGTGCTCACATTCTTTTTCTCCAAATGAGGAAAAACTCTGCACAGATGGTACCAGCAGTTCATAGCTCTGCTCCCAGCTCTGCTCCTGTCTCATGAGTGCCTTGCTCAGCTCTGACTTAATGGGATGGGAAGAGTGGGAGGAGAAGGTGCCTGGGAGCCCTGGTCTGTGTCAGGGTGAACCCTGTCACTGAGGATTTGATGGTGCTTTTCCCTTACTCTTCTCACGGTTTAAGATGTAAATGTCACCATTTGTGGTAGCACAAGCAGATAGGATGTGATAACAGCCAGCGGCAGGAGGATTGCCAGCCTGGGCTACACATTTTAAGAAAAAAAAATACCAACAAAAAGCAAATGTCTGCAGTGTGTGCTGGTACATGTCTTTATTGCCTGCACTAAGGAGGGAAAGGCAGGTGGCTAGTGTGAGTTTGAGGCCATCCTGGTCTACATAGCAACTTGTAGGCTAGCCAGGACTGTACAGTGAGTCTGTCTCAAAATGACTCCAGTATCAAGAATTAGAATTGTAGGCTATTATCAACACTGCCGCCGTTCAGTTCTCTGTGGTATTAATCCATATTCATGGGGCAGGAAATAAAATTTTTCAGGAAGAAAATCTTCAATTTAGGATTTCTTCCAGTCATTAGGTATGGCTTTAACACCTCTATGATTAGCTGGGCCATCTAACCCATGACCAATTATTTAATGAAAAAGAAACAGAGGGCTACTTTTAAATAAAGGGACCTGACTGTTCACACTCACAGAAAATGTGAAACAAGAATTTGCAAAAAAACAATGGGAAAATGCCCCCCCCCCCAATGAGATTTGTGGACACATGGGCTGAAGAGGCTCAGAGTGTGGAATCTACACACACACCCAGAGGCAAGGGTCACTGTGGGTGATCTGGTAGGAGGAAGATTCAGCTCTCTCCTTACAGACCATATCTTGAACCCAAACATGCCATCTTGCAAAGGTCCACTTCATCCTGTGAGGTGGCTGAGATGTCTGAGTGTGAAGGACTCTCAGATGGTCCCCTCCACTGTTTTCTCCACAGAGCCAGTGACTCCACCCTTCATCCAAGTCACCAACACCACAATCAAAGAGAAGGACCCTGTGTTCCTGACCTGCGTCTCAGAAGACACTGGGATCTCCATCCATTGGCTCTTCAATGGCAAGCGTCTGGAGCTCACAGACTCTTGACAGGATAAAGCTGCCAAAGAACAACAAACATCACCCTCAGCATAGAGTCTTTCAGGAAGGAGGATTCTGGGGATTATGAGTGTGAGGTCTCCAATCCAGTCAGTTCAAGAGGAGTGACTCCATTCAGCTGGATATAATGCGTGAGTGACCTCCCCTCCCTTACTACTCCATAGTGTTGGGGTGGGGAAATTTCTTTACCAACAGTGTACAAAATGGGTAAAAGAGGCTGGTGAAACCCACAGAATCAGCTGGCCTGAACAAGGGGGAGCACATGGACCCCAGACTACTACTGTCTGGGAGATCAGTACAGGACTGATCCAGACCCCTGAACATGGATGTCAATGAAGAGGCCTCCACACTCCAGGGGACCCCTGGTAGTGGATTAATATTTTTCCCTGGTGCAAGAAGGGACTTGAAGAGCCCATCCCACGTGAAGGGATGCACTCTTGCCCTGGACACATGGGGGAGGGCCTAGGGCCAGCCCAGGATCATGTGGTGGACTTTGGGGAGCCCCCTTGAGAGCCTTACCCTGCTTGGTGAGTGGATGGTGGATGGGGTGGAGGACAGCTGGAGATTGGGGGGAGGGCTTGGGGGAGGGGAGGGAAAGAGAGAAGGGATTGACATTCGAAGCAAGCTTGTTCCTTATTTGAACTAATAAAAACAATAAGAACAAAATGGACAAAAGTCATAAGGAGAAAAGCATGGCTTAAGATACAAATACAATCAGCTTGGTGACGGCTGCACGTTATTCTCATGACAGAACACCAAGCAAGCTGAGCATGTGCTGCATGCTTCTAACCCAGCACACCAGAGGCACAGACAGTTGTATCTCATTGAAGTCTCAAACATCTTGGTCTTGGGAACTTGGCCACTATTTCCAGAATACTGTCATTCAAACTCTGTGAAGATGACTCTCCAAGTAATAGTCAAACTGGGTCAGTAAGCAGCATCCTGGCATAGGACCCTGAAAGTCCATAAATAAATCCCAGGCTCTGGGACTCTGATTTGGTCATTGGTATCTGAGCCTGTTCCAGGCAGTGGGGTTTAAACCAAAATCAAGATCGTTCTCTTCACAAAGTCCTATTATGACTGGGCATGAAGACAGAGCAGCAAGGGCAGTTAGAAGGTGGCATCAATGGTGACAAGCACTTCAGAAGTAAAAGAGCAGGGAAAGAGTAGAAAATGAAGACACAGGTTCTGCAGTCGAGGACAGAGAAGACATGCCTTCACTGTCCCCAAACGTTCTGAGTGTGAGCTGTGATCTGAGGGAGTGAGGGGTGAGCTGGGCAGATACCCAGGAAGACGCTTTTACTCAGGGGTCAGATTCAGGGATTCTGAGGAATGAAGGTGATGCTGCTGACCTCCCTGCAACAGGACACACACACTAACACACACATGCACACACACACACACACACACACACACACACACACACACACACACACACACACACACACACCAAGACTGAAATTTGAGGACACCCACGCTTCAAATTTCTACCAAATGCAGAGGTCCTAATGTTGATAGATTTTTTCCCTCCCCTCTTAGCCTCACTTTTGATCTACTGGAACTCTCCTGCCACTGCCAAAGTCACTGTTGATGCATTTCCTCCCATGTTGTGGAAAGGAATGACGTCTACCTATTTGTCCACAATCTGCCAGCAGAGGTCCAGGACTTTTACTAGTACAAGGGAAAAATGTGATTGAGAGGAATAAAATTGCAGGATTTCTAAGATCCAAAAGAAGAAACGAAACAGGGCCTGCACACAGTGGCAGAGAGACAATGAACCCCAATGGGTCCCTGTTCTCCCAGAATGTCACTCAGAAAGATGCTGGAACCTACACACTAAGTATGATAATTGAAAACTATGAGGTTAGGGTACCCGTGGTGTTCTGTGTAGACCCCAGGTAATTCTGTTTACACTCTGTTGGTGGAAGCCATGCTGTCACCCTTGGGAAAGGCACATAAATGTCTTGCAAATGGAGTTCTTTAGAAGGTAGGATCATGTTGAGAATCCCATCCATTTGACAAGGACCTAGAGAAACTATGTTGGAGACCTTTGTGTTGATCCTAGGGAGCTCATGGTCTTCAGGCCTCTCTAACATTTGCTGTGCTTATTCTTCTGGTGATAGTTATGCTTTCTTAGGGTGATTATGCCTGAGTTCACTGGGAACAAAAGCTTCTTCAGAAAAATTAAATTGCTCTGATCTGTTACAGAAACTGGTTTCACTGGTGCCCCTGTCTGCCTTTGCAGTCACCCTGAGTAAGCAGGAGGAACTCACTAAGGTTAATGATTACTGCTTATTAAATTCCAAAATGAGATAAATATTCTCCAAAGAACTTGAGAACTTGGAAAATGGTTTCTTTAAAATGACATTAAAAACCTATAGGAACGTATGAAGAAAGATATGGGACATGAAACCTCAGACGTTTCTCTGGCACCAGGATGTGAACAATCTGATAATTTTCCAATGTCAAAATATCAATAAAGGAGGCTAAAACTCATAGTCCCTTAAAAGAAAAGTATATGCAGAACCTGGCAGGAAGAATAGAACTTTAGTCCCAGCAGTGAAAGCGTCAGGTATTAATACCTACTCTATTGAGAACTTATAAAGAGTGGCATTATAACTGCAAGCCACACAAAAGTGATCTACAGATTACTTAAAAACTGGCGTACACCTGAAATGATATCCTAGGCATGTCAATACACTCTGGTGTTCATAAAAATATGAATGCATCATATGGTTAAGAACTTGTATAAGATTTAAGTCTCTTAGTGTGTAACCCCAGATTTGCTCTCTGCAGGGACACAGTATGAATATTTGGCTTGCACTCTAATGATACGGGCGAAGATCAATGACATCTTGGGAATGGGACGATGATAAGCTAAAGTGAATAATAATCTCAATGATTCTTGGAAAATGATAAAAGGAAAACATTTGAAACTGCTCATGCTTGAATGCATTAGAACGTGCATGAATAAAGATGACCTGTGATAGTCGGGCCACCAGACTGAAAGACACCCAGGTGTCAGACTCTTCATTCCTCACCAACTTCAAAGGTCCATCCTGAGGCAGAGAGCCAAGTTTGAACTAGAATCCAGCAATAGGGTCGTGAGTGGAGGTAATCCTACTCCACACATAGCATTGTCAGTCCTGGATGACTCTGTGTTATGGACCCCCACATGGTGGATTAAACATTTAGAAAAGGACAGAGCCCAGAGAACCAGCAAGAAATCACAATATATCATTGCAACCTATGCTCGGAGAACAAGTGGTGAGGTTCTTGAGCCCAGGCATAACAGTCTCTGCCCAGGGTCTTCAATGTTCATCCTGAACACGGCCTTGAGAAACACCCTTCATGATTCAGACAGGGCCTTGTGGAGGAAACCATCAGATTCTCACAGAGAGATAAGCATTCCAAGCTTGGCTCTAGATCTCCTTCCCAGGCTGGACTAGGAATCCGGGGAAGCTTGTGCACTTGGTTGTAATTTGACCTCCCTTTGGAGCTGGGAGGGGACAGTGTTTAATGGTAGGTTGTTGGCCTGTGAACTGTCAGCCAACGAGAGCCATGTTGAGGTCAGCCCCCCTGACATGTCCTCCTAAGAATCAGTGTGCTCAGCATAGGTGGGGAGGTGTGAGAGGCACCCATTCAACTGTTTTGATGGTCTTCTGAGACCTCACAGGAAGGTCAAGAGCCCTAAAGAGATAGGAGAAAAACTATAAATGGAACTCCCTTAGCCTATGGGGGTCCAGCCCAGGAATTATTTCCTGCAGGCACATGATAGCAGATGCTGCTTGGTGGGAGGTCAGGTCATTGGTCATTTACTATGAGTGTCCTATCATAGGGAAACTGAGACAGGAACCACAGTCACCGAGCCAGGGTCACAAAGTCTATGGGTGGCACAAGCTATCTATCCCCAGACACATATCCACCTTCCCCACCATGGAGACCTTATTAGGAGCCCTTCAGTCTTCTTTCATGTCAATCAACATCAAACACCTGAGGAGAGTGTCCCACCTGTGGCCCCTCACAACCTGAATGCCAGGCAGATCCTGATCTGTGTGAGATCTCTGACAGGCTGTGAGGTTTCTCAGGGAAGCTCAACGGGAAGACTAATCATGACCTATGTGTAGGACAGCCCTGAGCAGCAAAGGCTTGGAGGACCTTGGTCTACATTGAGCAGTGGAGGTCACTGCAGCTGGAGAGATTCACACATTGTGTCTCAAGGCATTCAATGGGTCAGTGAGGACCAGGAGATAAAATGAGCGTTCTGATTTTAGGTACTAAGTCTGTCGGTTACCAAACACTGCAGCTCTATTCACTCATGAGAAAGCCCTTGCTTCTCCCACACACAACACAAACCTGCATGATTCTTTGATGATTGGGTAAACAGGGAGATAAGAGACTATATCTGGTTGGGAGAGACCCTCAGAAGAATCACAGTTACCAGACAGGGCAATCTTCTCTCTGTTATCTGCAGAGTACTGCTACCCATGCCCAAAATAACACGTGAGTATATAAATGCCTGGGAAGCTGAGTACTCACATAAATTAATGTGTGAGCCTAAGACTCTGAATACAACCTACAAGTGGAGGCTAAATGGCCCATCTCAGAAGATGACAGGAGGAATTTGTCTGAGGTCAACAGAACCCTACTTTACTCACTGTTGTGAGGACTGACACAGGAGCCTGTGAGTGTGAAACCCGGGAGCCAGTGAGCAACCCCTGAAGTCATCCATTCTATCTGGAAATTGCCCGTGAGTATTTTCTGTTTCATCCGGGCTACAAGGCCTAAATACAGATGACCAGAGAAAGACATTCTGTTCCCTCGGGTTCATGAAACAGAGCCTTTACACAGACACATAGGCTAGCCATGGCATCCTGGTCTAGCCCAAGCACATGCAGCCAGGCCCAGCATTGAGCTGAAATGGAATGGAGGAACTTCTGCCTAGACAGACTCAGGGTGATGGTGTAAGAGGATATCTGAGTCTCAGGCTCTGTGCACACTGGAGTGTACAATGGGGCAGTTTGTGTGTTGTGCTAAGGATGGGTCAGGGCTTGTGCATCCTGCATGCAGACTCATCTACTAATCTGCACCCAAGCTCTGGGTGGAACCTGCTCAACCAAGGTTATAGTACATCTCGAAGAGATACCATGGCCTTCTGCAGACCAGGATTTCCCATTCCCTCTGCTGACATCACATTTCTTCTCTTTGCTCCAGGTGGTCCAGATGACCCAATCATGTTCCCCTCAAATATTCAGGCTTCCTCCCAAGAGCTCTTTATCCCCAACAACACTACAAATAATAGTGGATCCTATACCTGCCTCATCTATAACTCTGTCACTGGCCACAGGAGGACCACAGTCAAGAACATTGCAGTCTTTCGTAAGTGGATCTCTGAAATATCAGCACCAGGTTTGGTGTGGAGTCCTTTGGCTTTCTAGGAAGATACAGAAGAATTTCTTTTCTATTCTGTGTCTAGGGGAACAAGCAAAACACAATCCTTCACAGTTTCCTTCTCCATCCCTCTGTGTGTTGGCCTCCTGATTCTCTGACCTCCACTGGCTGACAGGAATGGAACTTGGAATTTGAGGAGGAGGGTCTCCCAGCCTTGGAAAGCCTCAGGTTGTGTGATGGACTTCCTAGGGATGCATAGTCTCAAGTTCAAGAAACCTCCTGTCACTAACACAAGCATTCCAGTCCCCTCCATTTTCTTCTTACTGTCTCCATGACCTAGAATGAACACCCAAAGCTTTCCACTGCGCTCACATTCTTTTCCTCCAAATGGGATGGGAAAACTCCCCAAAGATGGGAACCAGCTGTGATCCTGTGATCCTGGATCATCTCTGACTCCATGGAATGGAAAGAGTGGGTGGGGAAGTTTCCTGGGAGACCTGCTGTGAGTCCAGGTGACCCATGTCACTCCCAATTTGATGATGTCCTTTCCCTTCCTTTGTCAAGGCTAAAAAAGCAAATCTCTCCAGTTTTGGTGTCATAAGTTCATGAGAGTTGCTGATGGACATGGAGATTGGAGAGCCACAAGTTTGAAGTCAGCCTGGGATACACATTTTAAGAAAACAACAACAACAATAAACTCATATTTGCAGAGTATGGTGGTCTATGACTTTGTTGCCTTCACCAAGGAGGGAAAGGCAGGGAGATAGTATGATCTTGAGGCCAACTTCCAGGATAGCCATAACTATACAATAAATTCCCTGCTTAAAAAAATCAGTATCCAGGATTAGAGTTGCAGGATCTCATCAACACTCTGGACATTCAGTTCTTCTCTGAGATATTAATCCATATTCACTGGGCAGGAAACAAAATTTTCAGACAGAAATTCTTCAGTTTAGGATTTATCCCAGTTGTGAGGTTTAGAGACATGGTAACCCCCATGGCAATTATTTAATGAAAAAGAAACAGAAGGCCACTTTATAATGGAGGGACCTGACTGTTCACACTCACAGGAAGTGTGAGACAAGAATTTGCACCAAAATCAATGGGAAAAACACCCCCTCCCCAATCAGATTTGTGGACACATGGGCTGAAGTGGCCTCTAGTCTGGAATCTCCACTCATACCCGGAATCAGGAGTCACTGTGGGTAATCAGAGTAGTAGGAAGATTCAGCTCTCTCCTTACAGACCATATCTTGAACCCAAACAGGCGACCTTGCATAGGGCCACTTCATGCTGTGAGCCCTGTGAGCTGTCTTGTACCTGTGATTTTTGCAAGGGTCTCTCCCAACAAGAGATAGTCTCTTATCTCATACTTTACCCAGATCATTAAAGAATCCTGCAAGAAGCAAATTATAGGCAGATGGAGTTGATGAGTGCTCAGAGATCCTGGGGCCGCCTGTGTTGTGTGTGGGAGAAGCAAGGGCTTTCTCATGAGTGAATTGAGCTGCAGTGTTTGGTGGCAGACAGACTTAGGACCTAAAATCATAGTCCTCTGTCCCGCGCTATGTTCTCGCCGGCAAGAAATCATACACGGGACACTTGGATCCTTCTGCAGACAAGCTTTAATGCATCTTGAGAGTGAAAGAGCATAAGCTTCCCAGAGCGGAGACCCCGAGCCAAGAATCCCGTCCCCTAATAAAGGCTGGCAACCGCCGCCTCGGACGTGTCACCCCATGATTGGCTGCAGCTCATCCGGCCATATGACGCCACGGAATAGGCAGAGATCAAGGAATGGAAAATTACCCAGCGCCTGCGCAATAATCTTGTTTACATTCGGTGCCTGCCGGATGCAGGCGCCATCTTGTAATGGAGAATGCAGGGACGGCTCCCTACAGTCCTCGTTTTATCTCCTGTTCCTCACGGACCCATTGCTTGCCTTGAGACACAATTTTCGAGTCCCTCCAGATGCACTGACCTCCACCCCTCAGTGTAGACCAAGTCCCTCCAAGCCTTTGCTGCTCAGGGCTGTCCTACACATAGGTCAAAATTAGTCTTCCCGTTGAGCTTCCCTGAGAAACCTCACAGCCTGTCAGAGATCTCACACGGATCAGGATCTGCCTGGCATTCAGGTTGTGAGGGCCACAGGTGGGCCATTCTCCTCAGGTGTTTGATGATGATTGACATGAAAGAAGACTGAAGGGCTCCTAATAAGGTCTCCATGGTGGGGAAGGTGGATGGATATGTGTCTGGGGACAGATAGCTTGTGCCACCCATAGACTTTGTGACCCTGGCTCGGTGACTGTGGTTCCTGTCTCAGTTTCCCTATGATAGGACACTCATGGGAAATGACCAATGCTATGTCTGAGAGTTAACCTGGAATGTCAACAATGACCTGACCTCCCACCAAGCAGCATCTGCTACCATGTGTCTGCAGGAAATAATTCTGGGGGCTGTACCCCAAAGTGAGTGCCATTTATACAGTTTTTCTACTATCTCTTTAGGGCTCTTGACCTTCCTGTGAGGTCTCAGAAGGCCTTCAGAACAGTTGAATGGGTGCCTCTCACACATCCCCACCTATGCTGAGCACACTGATTCTCTGGAGGACATGTCAGGGGGACCGACCTCAACATGGCTCTCACAGGCTGACAGCAGACAACCAGCCTATCAATAATCACTGTCCCCTCCCAGATCCAAAGGGAAGTCAAATTACAACCCAGTCCACATGTGTCCCTGGATTCCCATTCCAGTCTGGGATGGAGAGCTAGAGCAAAGCTTCCAATGCTCATCTCTCCGTGAGAACATGATGGTTTCCTCATCCAGGCCCTGCCCGAGTCCTGAAGGGTCTTTCTCAAGGCCATGTTCAGGATGAACATCCAAGACCCTGGTCAGAGTCTGTCATGCCTGGTTTCAGGAACCTCACCCCTTGTTTTCTAAGCCTGGATTCCAATGAGACATCCTGATTTCTGGCTGTTTCTCTGGGCTGTGCTTTTCTAAATGCTTAAACCATAATGTGGGGACCATAGCACAGAGTCATCCAGGACTGACAACCCCATGTGTAAAGTAGGATTACCTCCACCCACCACCCTATTGCTGGATTCTAGTTCAAGTGTGGTTCTTGGCCTCCGGATGGACCTTTCATGTTGGTGAGGAATGAAGAGTCTGACCACTGGTTCAGATGGCCCCAACAATCTCGGGTTAACTTTTATTTATGCACGTTCTAATGTATTCAAGCATGAGCAGGTTCAAATTATTTCTCTTTAATCATTTTCAAAGAAAAATTAACATTATTCATTTTAGTTTCTCTTTTTCCCACTCCATTGATGTCATTGATCTTTGCCCATATCATTGTAGTGCCAAATATTCAGACTGTGTCCCAGCTGGGAGCAAACCTGGGGTTACAAATTAAGAGATTTAAATCCTATACAAGTTCTTAACCAATGATACTTTCATATTTTTATAACCAGCAGAGTGCATTGTCATGCATAGGATATCATTTTCAGGTGTATGCCAGTTTCTAAGTAACCTGTATATCACTTTTGTGTGAATTGCAATTATAATTTTATTCTTCATAAGTTCTCAATAGAGTAGTGATTAATATCTAACTATAGCCTATAACGTCTGGGACTAATTTTTCTTCTTCCTGGAAGGTTCTGCATGCATTTTCTTTTAAGGGACTGGGAGTTTTTGATTCCTTTATTGACATTTTGACATTGGAAAATTATTAGAGTGTTCACATCCTGGTGCCAGAGAAATGTCTTTCCTTTCATGTCCCATATCTTTTCCTCATATGTTCACATACGTTATTAGTGTCATCTCAGATAAACCATTTTCAAAGTTCTTAAGTTCTTTGGAGAATATTGATCTCATTTTGGAATTGAATAAGCAGTAATCATTAACCTTAGTGAGTTCTCCTGCTTACTCAGAGTGACTGCAAAGGCAGACAGGGGGACCAGAGAAACCGAATTCTGTAACATATCAGTGTAATTTAATTTTTCTGTAGAGGCTTTTATTCCCATTAAACTCAGGCATAATCACTATTAACAAAGCAAAAACTAAGATTTACCACGAGAATAGGCATAGGGAAAGTTAGAGAGGCCTGAAGACCATGAGCTCACTAGGGTCAGCACAGAGGTCTGCACTATCGTTTCCCTAGGTCCTTTTCAAATGGATAGGATTCTCAAAATGGCCTTGCCTTTTAAAGAACTGCATTTGAAAAACATTTCTGTGCCTTTTACAAAGGTGACAGCATGGTTTCCACCAACAGAGGACAACAGAATTACCTAGTGTCTACACTGACTCCACCGGTACCCTAACATCAAAGTTTCCATGATCATATTTAGCTTGTAATTTCCGTCATCTTTCTGAGTGGTGTTATGGAAGAACAGAACTCACTGAGTTTTACTGTCTCCCTGCCGCTCTATGCAGGCCTTGTTTCATTTCTTCTTTGGGGTTTTAGAAATCCTTCATTTTCGTTCCTCTCAATCACATTTTTCCCCTTGTACCAGTAAAAGTCCCAGACTGTTGCTGGTAGATTGTGAACAGGTAGAAGAAAGCTGTCTTCAACAACATAGAGAGGAATTGCTTCAACGGTGCTGTTAGCTGTGGCAGGAGAGTTCCAGTAGACAAAAAGTGAGGCTAAGAGGGGAGACAGAAAATCTATTAACAATAGGACCTTTGCCTTTTGTAGAAATTTGAAACCTGAGTGTGTTCAACTCTCAACCTTGATGTGTGTGTGTGTCCTGTGGGGGGGGGGAGGTCAGCAGCTTCACCTCCATTCCTCAGAACCCCCTGACTCTGTCCCCTGAGTGAAAGTGTCTTCTCGGGTGTCTACACAGCTCACCCCTCACTCCCTGAGATTCCCTGCTCACACTCAGAATCTTCGGGGAGTTTAGGGATGTCTTCTTCGACCTCCTCTATACCCTCTGTGCCTTCATATTCTGCCCTTTCTCTGTTATGTGTCTTCTGAAGTACTTGACACCCCTGGGGACACCTTCTAGATGTCCTTGCTGCTCTGTCTTCCTACCTACTAGCACTAGTACTTTGTGGGGAGGACGAGCTTGATTTTTGTTTAAACCCAACTACCTGGAACATGCTTACACGCCTGTGAGCAAATCAGTGTCCCAGAGTCTGGCGTGTATTTATGGGTTTCTTAGGGTCCTATGTAATGTTGCTGTTTACTGGCCCCAGTTTGAGGTTTGCTTGGAGAGTCATCCTGACAGAGTTGTGAATGTCAGTCTTCAGGATTCAGTGGCCAGTCTGATAAACTTACAAGGGGGGAACAACTGAGTTTTCCTTTCTCACGTACCAATTTGCCTTCTCTTTGAGCTTCCTGTTTCTCTCAGGCTCCAAGCAGAAGCCAGGTGACCCTTCTCAGGCTCTTTCCCTCTCCCTGAAGACCCCATCCAGTCTCTGAGCTCCCCTGCTCTCCACCCCTGAGGAATGTCTCCTTACCTGCAAGCAAGAGTCCCCTCCAGGGCACCTGCTTTTTGTGGAGAGGCGCTGAGGTGAGCTCCATAGTATCTGCTGCCTGCTAGGCTCTTCCTCTGGAGAGGAGGTTTGCCTCTCAGGTTGCTGTGAGGTGTGGCTGTTCTGGTGTCTGGTCTTCTTTTTTTTCCCAGACCTGAGCCTCCTGCCAGAGGGCACCTTTTGCTTTCACATGGGACAGGGGTGGAGTCCATGTGCCTGTTCTGCCTCCAGTCCTTATATTTTTTTCTGGTTGAGTGTGTTAGAACACAGTTTGAGCCACAAGGCTGAAAAGTGTCCTGTGTCCTGAGAAAACAGCAACTCATGCCAGGGCTGCCCTCTGCTGTGTCCTGGCCTTGTCTTCTAGCACCAGAGGGAGTCCAGCACTTCTATATCCAAGAGTATATTTCCTTGTGACACAGAAACCCAGCTGAGCCCATTCTGGCCTGTGACCCAAATGCTCTGGGAAGTTGGGAGTTACTCTGGGCATGGAGTGGCAGTTAACTCTAGGTGTTTGAAAAGGTCTAGGTGAGTGATGACTGGGGAGGTCCCAGATCCATTGTCACTGTTGTCACCAGTCAGGTGTCTGAATCAGGCAAACAAGTTATCTCAGGGTTTGTGTATCCTGGTGTTCAGGAGTAGGTGATCTGTGTTTTTTAGAGAGAGGACTGTGTGCTCTGGCTTCCTATGGAGGGCACAAAGGAGACACCTCCCAGCCCCAACCCCAGTCTTCTGTGCAGTCTACATGTGATTCAGGTCTTCCCATGCCTTCCCTGACTTTTCTGGGATGCCTTTGTTCTACTTAGCAATTTCCCTTTGATCTCCCCATCTTTCCTCATGGATGATGAGAGAGGAGATGGGACTATCTATATAAGGTCTCCTTGCAGAGTGGGCTTCTCAGAGACCCAAGAAATGATTATGTGAGGGAGCTCCAGCTCTGTTGAACTGGGATGGAGACAATGCTTCACGGTAGCTTCCCTCTTCAGGGAGTGTTTTCCCTGTTGATATGTGGTTTATTGTTGCTCCCTAGTGTTCATGAGTATACCTGCAGCTCATGTCTGGGCTGCCAAGCTCCAAATGCTGTCAGGAGCTGAGCAGTAAGTTTCCCAGGAAAGGTCCCAGTGTGCAACTGTTTTTGAAGACCTAGTTAGATTTTTTGCTGACCTGAGATTATAGTGGTTGAGGTTTTATAACAACTGCCATTTTTATCTGCAGATCCACGAAGACTGGTGATGTTGAACCCCCTTTCCTGCATTTTATTAGATTTTAGTGTGTGTTGTTCATGGGGTAGGAATATCCAAGTCCATTGCTCACACTAAAATAATTTTATTCCGACGCTCAGATTTTGAAGAAAGTACATGCATTATTCACTAACAATAACACCTTTTAGAATTATAAAATGAAAACCAAACTAAACCCTATTAGCTTTCTCAGTGTTGAATTTCTGGTATGTTCATCTTTGAGATTCAGGGTCAGCAAGTCAGCATTCCCAGGAGTTGTCAAAAAATCCCATTTATGATGATTTAATCACACTCTGAAAGCCTTCACTGTATAATTTTTATAGGTGGAATTTCTTGTACAAAGAATAATGCTTCTCAAGTTTGTGGTACTTACAAGAACTGCAATGCACAGGGACATTAAACAACGAAAACCATGCCTTCACATTTGGGCCTCCCAGGGAGGTGCCAGCATAGAGCCACATGTGGAAATTGCTGGCTAAAAACCAGCATTTTGAAATTTTGCAATCCAAGAAAACCATTTTGCAAGTTGAGAGAGCATTCAGAGGACGCATGTATGTGAACTCATCAAGGAATATTTTGTCTCTTTAAAATTACCCTTTCATGTTCTCCTTTCTTACTCTTGTTCTGTACGTCTGCATATTTAATTACATATGTACATGCATACATTACAGGCTAGGATCCACATACAAGAAAGAACATGTGTTTTTCTCCCCCCTGGAGATTGGGTAATCACATTTAACATTATACATTCTAAATCTATACAATTTGCTGTAAATTTTGTGATTTCATTTTTCTCTAGAAATGCACAATATTTCATTTGGGGTCTATGCACTAGACAGGCATTATCCATTCATCTGTAGATGGACATCTAGATTGGTTCCATGTCTGTCGAGGCCATCTATATTAGTCCCATGTTGCGGGACCTTATGTCATGGATTGGTATTTGTGGGGCTGCAGTTGGGCCCAACCAATCAGCCTGGTTTTACTCCTGAGTGTGGGTGTGTGGCTGAGGGAAAGGCTAGCTATAGATGTTAAAGGAGAGATGGAGACATAGGATAGTGGTCAAGAAGGCATTCTCAGTGCCTACTGAATTTGCCTCTGTTTATTCATACATCATCTTGTGTAACTAACCAAAGATGGGGACAATGGCAAAAGACTTCTATTATCTTGTATAAAGGGCAAATAGCAATTACTTCCCTTAATCCTTTAAAAAAATTTTTTTTCTAGACAGTGTTTTTCTATGGCTTTTGGAGGCTGTCCTGGAACTAGCTCTGCAGACAAGGCTGGTCTCGAACTCACAGATCCTCCTGCCTCTGCCTCTCAAGTGCTGGGATTAAAGGCGTGCGCCACCACTGCCAGGCTCCTTAATTGTAAAGACACTCTGTAGCTGCATGTACTATGTGGCCTCCAGGCACTTCATAGTTTAATGTTTCACCTAGCCTTCAGGAGGAGTATAAACTTGCCTATGCCCAAATCTACTGTTATTTAGATAGGAGCTGTTCACCACGTAGGCCCAGGTGTCCTGTAGCCTTTAAGCTAATATCTTAAGGGCAATTGGAGTGAGTTGAGCTCTCTGAACTTGTGGCAGGACAGAATGGATTTCCATTACGGGTCCCCACTCATCTCTTTGCTATATTGAATAGAGCAGCACTAATCATGGAGATGCAAGTATCTCTTTGGTAGGGAACAGAATCTCTGGGCATATGCCCGGTGAAATAACTGTGTCATATGACATTTCTAATGTTTTGAGGGATTTCAGCAAGCTTTTTACAATGGCTGTATTAATTTGCCTGCCCAGCAGCAGTGAATAAGTGCTCCTTTTCTCCACATCCTCTGCAATATTTGTTGTCAGTTAATTTGATTATATTCATTGTAACTTGGATGAAGTGGTATCTCACAGTAGTTTTCATTTGTATTACCCTGATAGCTAGGGATCACTTTTTGCTGAGACATACCCTTTATTTATTCTTAACACAAAATCCATGCCATATATATGACTTACAAATATATATATATATATATATATATATATATTATTTACAAATATATTTTCTGTTCTGTAGATTTTCCTTTCAGTATGTAGTTTTTAACTAAACTTACTCTATTCGGTTGACTATCACTGTGATGAAACACATTACCAAAAGGAATTTGAGGGAGGAAAGGGTTTAATAGCTTACACTTCCATATCATTGTTCATCATTGAAAGAAGTCAGGATAGGATCTCAATCAGGGCAGGAACCTGGAGGCAGGAGCTGATGCAGATGCCCTAGTGGGGAGCTGCTTACTGGCTTCCTCATTTTGGCTTGATCCACCTGCTTTCTTATAGAACCCAGGACTATGAGCCCTGGGATGGTTCAACCCACAATGGGGTGGGCTTTCCCCATTTATCACTTATTAGGAAAATGAATTTCAGACTTACCTATTGCCCCGTTGCCCCATCTTTTTTTTATTTCTTTGAGACAGGGTTTCTCTGTGGCTTTGGAGGCTGTCCTGGAACTAGCTCTTGTAGACCTCACAGAGATCCGCCTGCCTCTGCCTCCCGAGTGCTGGGATTAAAGGCGTGCGCCACCAACGCCCGGCCCTATTGCCCCATCTTATGGGGGCATTTTCTCAATTGGCATCCTCAATGACTCTACCCTGTGTCAAGTTGATGTCAAAGTATCCAGTTAATTTGACTAAAGCATGAAGGTCAAAACTCATTCACAAAATCAACCGAAGTTTTTAAAAGTAAATTATTGTAGAATTTAAAAGCAAATTAATTTTTCACATTTGCAAATCTTTAAAAAATATTTTTATGTCCTTTGTATCATTTAAAATATCCTGTGTCCTTTTGCTTTTCAGAAAGCCTTTGGGAGGTAGACCAGTTCTCTGTTCTGTTACCTTCCTTTTCATGGTTGTAAAGGAAGGGCCAAGGGAGGCAATTTGTGTTCTAAGTATTTTTCCTTTTCTTCAGAGTGTGAAGAGAATTTGAGCCACTTGTTTTACAAAATATTTAAAATTCATTATTTGAAATTTCCATACAATACAGGTACTCTCACACATATAAAAGTATTTTGGTTACATACAGTCCTATTACTCTCTCATCCCTTCCCATTCCTTCTGAACCCTTCTAAAATGCTTCCCTACTATGTTTAATGTATGCATATATAGTGTATTATTATTGTTCTATGCATACGTGTGTGTGTGTGTGTGTGTGTGTGTGTGTGTGTGTGTGTGAACACCACCGTGTGCGGTGGTCAGATGATAACTTCAGGAGTCAGTTCTCTCCTTCCATCTTTACATGAATCCTGGAGAATAATCTCAGGTTATAATGAATTTGCAGCAAGTGATTTTACTAGGAAAGCCGTCTCACTGGGCCTCTACCTTTTGCTGTGTGTTCCACACTGGGTTTAATTAGGGTTTCTTACTCAATATGTTTTTGTTTGTTTGTTTGTTTTTGCAGATGTTTTTTATTTGAATTACAAACAAGATTGTTTTACATGTCAATCCCAGTTCCCTCTCCCTCCCCTCCTCCCCAACCCCCCCAACTAAAACCCTACCTATCACATATTCTTTTTGCTTCCCCAGGAAGGTGAGGCCTTTCATAAGATGTCATCAGAGTCTATCATATCTTTTGGGATAGGACCTAGGCCCACCCCCGTGTGTCTTGGCTCTGGTAGTATCCCTCTATGTGGAATGGGCTCCCAAAGTCCGCACCTAGGGCTGGAGAGATGGCTCAGCCATTAAAGGCTAGGCTCACAACCTTCCTTACCCCTTTAATCCCAGAACCCCTGAGATAAGGAAAGGAGGATCTTTGTGAAGGTCAACACAGCTTGATCTATACAAAGAGCTCCAGGACAGCCAGCACTATCTGTAGAGATACCTTGTCTCAAACAAACAAACAAACAAACAAACAAACAAACAAACAAACAAATAAGCTAGGCAGTGGTGACTCATATTTCAATCCCAGAACACTGTAGGCAGATGCAGTCAGAACTCTGACAAGTCAAACCAATTTACTTGTTTTACAAAATAGCCAATGCTACACACAGAAACTCTTTGCCTGTACTCCCACCTACAAATACATACTTAGCAACAAGATCAGTGCAAATTAGTACTATTTTGAGATTTTCTCCTACTTAGAGTGGTGAAGAATAATTAAACAAGACATCTTATGTTGGTGAAGAGGTGGGAAAAGAGGAACCCTTATGCACTGCTGATGGGAGTGTACACTTGAACAGCTACTATAGAATCAATGTGGCTATTCCTCAAAAGCTGACAAAGAGGGGGTTTTGGTTACAGGTCTGTTAATGCCAGCCTCTCATATGTGAACCGACCAAACTGCAATTAAGGGTACATTACTGAGACACTGTGTTGAAATAAAAATAGATGAGGAGAGTTGGCCACAGGAGGAAGCACTTCTACTAAAGGAGTCTGATACAAAGGCAGGTAGCCCGTGTTTTATTACAGAGTCTAAGACTTCAGAGCAAACTAAATCATTCAAGATTCTTTCTGATTTCTACATGCCTGTAGTCAGTCCTGAGTTTGTGTGCAGACACAGAAACCTATCTTCTAGAAGGAAAGTAGTATATACTTTTGTGGAGGGGTGTTTCATATCATTTATTGAGTGATATATGGCTTAATATTATATGAATATGTGTTGTGCTTGCATATTAAGTACACAGGCTTTATTCAGGTTCCCTAGAAATAAAGTTACCCATTAGAGCAAAGGGAAAATTGTATTCCAATTTACTCTGTGTGTTATGGGCTGTGACAGAGAATCCCACACATGATTTAACCCATTATTGCTGTATGGGACTAGAGAGAGAGCTCAGTGGTGAAGGGAAACTGCTGTTCTTATAGAGGACCTGAGTTCAGTTCCAAACACATACCTGTGCAATATCAACTGTGTGTAGTTTTCCTCCCAGGAAATCGTCAGTCATCTTCTGGCCTATCATGCCCTAGACACTGTACACAGGCATGCAGACACTCACATGTACAAGTATTTGCAAATAGGAAGTCATACAAAGACCTATTCTAGCAAGAACAAATTTTAAAAAGTGATTGCAGACAATACTTTCTAATTTTAAACATGTAAGATAATATCTAATAAATATTTTGTAATGAGCTTCTTTCCCTCTTTTGATTCATTTTAATTTGAAGTCTAATTTGTTAGATATTAGGATACATGCACCTTTTAAAGGTCCATTTGATTATAGAATATTTTCCCAATCCTTTGTTCTGTGGTAATGTCTGTCTTGGAAGTTGAGGTATGTTTCTTCTATGCAGTAGAAGGATGGTTTCTGTCTTTGTATACATTCTCTTATTATGTGTCTTTTTATAGGTGAATTGAGACCGTTAATATTAAGAGATATTTATGACTATTGATTGCCAATTCCTGTTACTTGTGGATTTGTTGTTGGCGGTGGTATTTTGTGCCTGTTTCCCTTTTTTAAGGTTTTGGTAATGTGGGATTATCTATGAAAATGTATCTACCTGAAACCCAGAAATTGCACCATTTGGCATATACTCAAAGGATGCGCACTCATACCACAAGGACATCTGTTCACCTATATTTATAAGAGCATAAATTGTAATAGCCAGAACCAGGAAGAAATGTAGATGTCCCTCAACCAAAGAATGGATAAATGAAATTAGGTACATTTACACAAAGGGGTATAATCAGCAGTAAAAAAAGAAATACATCATGAAATTCTCAGGCAAATGGATGGAACTTGAAAAAAAATCCTGAGTGAGGTAACCAACCCGACAGAAAGAAAAACATGATATAGACTCACTTATAAGTAGATATAAGACATAGAGCAAATGATAACAATCCTACAACCCAAAATCCCAGAGAAGCAAGGAAACAAGGATGACCCAAAGAGATATCTATGGACTCCTTGAGAACAGAAAAGGAACAAGATCTCTGGAGTAAATTGGTAGCATGGGAGAAGGGGAGGGAGGTAATAGAAAGAGCAGGGCAGAAAGGGGAGTAGGGAGAAGATGAGGGATCAGGAAGGTTGAGTTAGGGAAGGAAAGAGAAGGAGAGCAATGGAAGAGATACCTTAATAGAGGGAACCGTTATGGGGTTAACGAGAAACTTGGCACTAGGGAAATTTCCAGGAATCCACAAGGATGATTCCCAAATAAGAATCTAAGAAATAGTGAAGAGGCGACCTTAAATGTCCTTCCCCTATGATGACATTGATGACTACTTTAAATGCCATCATGGAGACGTCAGCCTGTAGCTGTTGGAAGCAGAAATAGAGATTCACATCTAAGCAATGAATTGAGCTCCTGGAATGCAGTTGCAGGGAGAGAGAAATGGTGGGTGTGCAAGGTATCAGACCACCATGCTGGGGAAACTCACAGCAGCAGCTGACCTGATCAAGTGGGAGATTTTGGACTCCAGACTGACAGCTGTTGAATCTGCATAAGGCAGAACCAAGCCCACTGATCTTGGGTCTCATTTGGGGGGCTTTGGCAATCTAAGGGTTCACTGGTAGTGGAACTAGTATTTATCCCAATTTCATGAATGGGCTTTGAGAGCCCATTTCTTATGGAGGGATACTTTCTTTGCCTAGATACATGGAAGAGGGCCTACTTCCTATCCCAAATTATGTGACAGACATTGAGGATCCCCCATGGGAGGCCTCAACCTGAGAGGACAGGAGGGAGAGTAAACTGGGATTGGTATGTAAAATATGTTTTTCATTCATTCAAATTAATGTAAAAAGTGCAGTATAGATCTAGAGAGAGAATTCTCCCCAGAGGAACCTAAAATGACTGAGAAACATGTAAAATGGTGTTGAGCATCCTTAGCAATCAGGAAAATGCAAACAAAAAGGACACCAGTATTCCACCTTACACTTGTCAGATTGCCTGAGATCAATAACACCAGTGCTAGCGAATGCTAGTGAGGATGTAGAGTAAGGAGACCAATCCTCCACTGCCAGTGGGAGTGTGAAAATATACAGCCATGTTGGAAATCAATATGACAGTTTTTCAGGAAATTGATTGGTGCTGACATATGTTGCCCTGGGCCCTGCTGTTGCCAGAGACCATGTTGATATCCATGACTTGTGCTTCATCCAGAGGCTATGTGGTTGTGTGTTGTTTGTGCTGACACAGGTTCCTGATTGGGTCAATGAGATAACTGTGGCTAAGTTGCACCTGATGTCCATGGTCCATGTTATCACCAAAGTCCATGTGTATTTTCATTATCTGTGCAGGCACTGGAATTCATGCTTATGTCTTTGGTCCACCCTATAACTAAAAACCATGTAGAACTCTATGGTTAGTGCTGATGCTGAATATGGAGGTCAAGGGAGCCTCTTTTGTTGTGGTATTGATGACTGCAGACTCAACGTTGGGAAAGAATACATTGAAAACTTCTGTGACAACCACTCTCCCTCATTACCACATAATCTACCCTCAAAAGAAAAATAGTATACAGAGGAAGACAGTGAAGGTAACTGCTTAAAAATTGTGGTGAGATTGCTGAAATGGAACAATTCAGAGTGGATGGCTTCTGGTATGATTGTCGAGAGGACAGACTCAGTCATTTTATTGAGTGGACCACTGGAAGTTTGACAATTCTGCAGTGATTGTATAGGCAACACAAATTGGGCTTGTCATTGTTTTGTTTTCTGATTCTCCTGGGAAAGGTAACAATTGTTATGGGAGTACCTGGGAGGACTAGGAAGTGAATGTGTTTGGGATGCATTATGTGACATTTCCAAATGATGAGCAAAATCATTAAGTTAAAGAAAAAGTCTACCAAACCACTATAATTTTATCAAAAGACACTTTATTTACATAAAAGGATAAAGGACACATTAGTTAAGAAAAGTAGTTCATAGACAAACACGCTCATAGTACACATATGGAATAATGGTACTCTGGAGGCAGAAGTGTGACCTAAACACAGGACCAACCTGGGCTACATATATAAACACTAGTTAATATACATAATAATTATATAAATATATTCCTATATCACAAAATGTGTGTCAATTAATTTGGAAAACAAAACTCCCTAAGGAATTTCTAATTGCTGTCCAAATTCCAGTCACCACATGGAATCCTAGCATTCAAGGAATAAAGGCAATCAAGCTTACAGAAAAGTTTGGGCCATTCTGGCAACAGATTTAGAATCACTGTCAAAAATGCAAACTGATTTGGGTGGGATGGTGGCTAGTGATTTGTAACCCCTACACTCTGGATCAGGGAGTGAGGAGTGACAGGAACCTCAGGACAGCCTTTATCATATAAGACAGACTAAATAAAGGTTCTGCCTGGGCATATTAACTTGGCAGTAGGACTAGCTCTATTGGTCCAGTGTGGTGCTGAAATCTGCGAACCCGTGCCAGGATAGGACTTGTGGTCCTTGGGAAATATGAGCAACCATTATCCCACTGCTATATATTAAGAAATTCCACAGATATTGTCTGATAGGCCACCTATTCTTTGCCATCCTAATTCTATGCCCTTGACCAAGGATTCTTAGTTTAAGTGTTACAGGGCTTGTGTGGACTCATGTTGTAATTGAATTTCACCCAGTCATCTATTGCATCAAATAAAGTCCTCAATGATTTGTTCGCAATGCTCCACAAGAGATGGACTTGAAGCTTTAGCATGCTCCGTTTCTTGGTTTCTAGGTGCCATGAGAAGTGGAAGTTCAGGTAAGGCTGCATCTCTGGTTAGTCCTGGGTCACTTGGTGCTTCATTTCCTTTGGGCAGATCAGGATAGGAAGCTGTATCTGGGGATTCAAAATGAAGCATGTTCACTTTGGGACTATACCTGGCACCCTCCTAGGCCTGATCACCATGGGGAGAAGCTTCTAAGCAGGGCTTAAGATTGGGAATGGAGCCCACACTGGATGTACCTGGAGACATGGATTCCCCATTGATTGGTAGAAGCAAGGACAGTGAAATGACCATGGTAACTGGTTGAACCAGACTCAGCTGTTGAGTTTCCACTTGTCTCTGGCACTCCTTCTTGCACATTATGGGGATACATCTTTTTGTTCTTCACTCGTCGGTTCTTGAACCAGACCTGGGAAAACAAAGGACACTTCAAAAGAATGCCTGGAAGTCAAAGCCTGGGGCACAAGGGGAAAATACTGCATGGAAAAATTGACTTTAAGAAAACCTGATACACACAGAAGGAAGTGTGAGCATCTAGAAGCAAAAACGACTTGGGATGGCTTTGACCTGATACCATGGGCCCATGGAAGATTTAGCTAGAAGGTTCAGATATTACTAGTATCCCTGATGTTTAGGTCCTGGAGAACCTGGGGGCTGATAATGTGGCTCCATGTTTGTGTCTTGGATGAGGCAGGATGCCAGGTCCAGTCCTGGGTACACATATGCCCAACTTCCAAAAATGTCCCAAGCTGCACCCACAATGTAGAACCTCCCAATGTGTGCCATCAGTGCCTGATGGGGGAGTGACTAACACAGCTCAGGGAGAGAGGGATGAGAGGGAATCAGACCTTGATCTGATGCTCTGTTACATCAATCATTTATGCCGGCTTCACACATTCATCCCGGCTTGGATGCATGTACTTTTGAAAATATTTTTCCAGTAGGAGCTTCTGTTCCTTGGAATATGAAATTCGTGTTTTCTTCTTGCTCTCTGGAGGAATGTCTCCATATGGATCTTTAGTCTCCAGATATTCTGGGGAATCCCTCACACTACAACTCCCTGAGGGATGTGAGGATAACAGGGGACTTTGACTGATTGGTTGGGCACCCTGTGGTGGGAGAGCTGGGAACATTAGGGCACTGGGGTACTGACAGGCATTTGTTTGAATTGATGGTCCTGGGGACACTTGGGGACATAGGTACCTCTCAGGGTCTGGGTTCCATGGAAAAGTTGATTGTGTTGAGATTGCTTCAGCACCTAGGGGCCTTTGAGACATTTGGAGATTATATGAATTGCAGGGATGACCCCAACTAAGAAGCCATGCAGTGGCAGAGAGGATACCATTGATGCCCTTACCCTATAATGAGATTGATGCCTACCTTGGTTACCATTCATAGTGCCTTCATCCAGTTGCTGTTCGAAGCAGAAACAGGCACCCACAGCTAAGCACTGAACCACACTACTGGAATCCAGTTGTGGAGAAGGAGGGATGAGCAAAGGAGCCGAGATGCGCAGAAACAGTGGACCTGACCTACTGATAGCATGGAGAGCCTAGTCATGAAGCTGGGGAGCCAGCACTGGACCGAACCAAGCCCTCTGAATGTGGCTACCAGCTAGGAGGCCAAGACAGTCTATGGACCTCTAACAGTGAAGCCAGTCTTTTTCCCTAAAGCACAAATGGACTTTGGGAGCCCATTCCTTATGGAGGGATACTATTGCAGCCCAGATACAGAAATGAGGGCCTAGGCCCTCCCCCAAATGATATGACAGACTTTGAAGGTCCCTGGTGGAGGGCCTCACTAGCCCTGGGGAGGATTTGGGGGATGGGTTGAGGGGATTGGCGGGGAACATGGTAGGAAGGGTGGGTGAAGGAATGGGGTGATGGATATGTAAATATGAGTAGTAATTAAAGAATTTAAATAAGAAAAGAAAAAAGTAGTGAAGGTAAAAAACCATGTAACACAAAGGGAGATCTATTCGAATTACTTACACTCGATTTCTTCATGGAATCCCTGAAAGCCAGTAGGTCTGGGATAGATGTCTCACAAACAAGAGACTATGGATCCCAGCCCAGACAACTATACATAGCAAAACTCTCAGTTACTATAGATGGAGAAAAGATATTGCATGACAAAACCAGATTTACATAATACATATCCACAAATCGAGCCCTATAGAGTTCTGGAAGGAAAACTCCAACCCAAGCAGGTTAACTACACTGACAGGAACATAGGCAATGGATATTCACACTTTACCAAAAGTCAGAAATAGGGGAAAAACTCACACACAATACCACCACCAAAAAAAAATATCCAAAAACAAGAATCAACAACCAATGTTCATTAATATCCCTCAATACCAAAGGTCTTAACTCACCCAAAAAAAGCCACAGGCTAACAGAATGGATTGGAAGACAGAATCATCCTTCTGCTGCATACAAGAAACTCACCTCACCTTCAAAAATAGAGGTTACCTCAGAGTTAAGGGTTGAGAATAGATTTTCCAAGCAAACAGCCCCAAGAAGCAAGCTGGTATAAGACTTCAAACTAAAGTTAAGAGATTAAGAAGGTCATTTCATATTCATCACAGGAAAAAAATCCATCAAGATGAAGTCTCAATTACCAGCATATATACACCCAATAAAAAGGTACTAACATTCATTAAAGAAACAATACTAAAACACAAATCACATATAAGAACTCACACAGTTGTACTGGGAGACTTCAACACCCCACTCTCACCACTGGGCAGGACTATCAGACAGAAATTTAACAAAGAAATTAACAAAAGTTGCGACCCAATTGCGTTTAACTGACCTACATAGAATATTCCATTCAAACACAAAGAATATACCTTCTTCGCAGTGCCACATGGAACCTATTCTAAAAGCAACTACATACTCAGCAATAAAGCAAACCTCAACAGATACAAAAAATGGAATAACCACCTGTATATTAGCGAACTACCACAGCTTAAAATTAGAATTCAGGAACACCACAAATTGCAGAAACCCTACAATTGAACAATGTGCAATTTTACCATTCCTGGGTCAAGGAAGAAATAAAGAAATTAAAGACTTCCCAGAATTCAATGAGAACGAAGACACAACATACCCAAAATTATGGGACACTTTGAAAGCAGCACTAGGAGGAAAATTCATAGCATTAAGTGCCCACATGAATAAACTGGAGAGAATAGTCACACTAGAGTATTAACAGCACAACTGAAAGCTCTAGAACAAAATGAAGTAAACTCACCCCGGATGGGTAGACATCGGGAAATAATCAAATTGAGGGCTGAAATCAACAAAGTAGATACAAAGAAAACAATGCAAAGAATCCATGGAACAAAGAGTTCTTCGAGAAAAATCAATACAATAGACAAACCTTTATCCAAACTAACCAAAAGGCAGAGAGTGAGCATGCTAATTAACAAAATCAGAAATGAAAAGGAGAACATAACAATGGACAATGAGGACATCCAGAGAATCATTAGGCAATACTTTGAAAACCTGTACTCCACAAAATGAGAAAATTTAAAGAAATGGACAATTTCATGGATAGACATCGCTTACCAAAGTTAAATCAAGAACAGATAAATAATTTAAATAGACATATAACCCCTAATGAAATAGAAGCAGTCATCAAAAGTCTCTCAACCAAAAAAAGCCAGGGCCAGATTGTTTCAGTGTAGAATTCCACCAGAAATTCAAAGATGAGCTAATACCAGCACTGCTCAAACTGTTCCACAAAATAGAAACAGAAGGGTCATTGCCAAACTCTTTTTAAAGGCTACAATTACCTTGGTACACAAGCCACACCAAGGAGAGTGAACTTGGATTGACATGTAAAACAATCTAAATTAAGGTCTTGTGTTAGGAGTTGAATTTCAATACCAATGGGCACCTGGGTTACATGGGTTGAACAAGCTGATATCAAGTGAGGTGGCTACAAAGGCTTCTGTATACATCATGAGGGTGTAGAGGGGCAGACTTTGATTTTGCCTGTGTCAGTGTCTCTTTATCACTTGTTTGGAAACAAGAAACGAGACATACATAAATGTACCTGGAAGTTGCAAACATTGCCTAAACTCCCTCCCCATTGCCAGGCTTTCTGTGCTGAAACTGTCTTAGTTGACACAGTAACTGTATGAATTTCAATGTTGATAACACAGGCATGGGAGACAAGAGAAGCAGGGAGAGAGAAAGGTTGAGGCTGTGGAATGATTCCTAATCCACAGAACATTGGAGAAATTGCTTCAAAGGCTTCATGCGTAAGGTATGGTGTCGGTCTGTGGAACTAGCTTACCCACTTCCAAACTTCCAGGTTCTCCAGGACGTGAGCTTTCTCCAGTAACATCACATTCCAGTATGATTCCATGTCTACCACTGTATAGATGGCTCCCAAAAGATCCAGCCACGTCAAAAAGACTCCATACTCCATATTCTGCCAGACCCTCTCATTCAGACCTTAATGTGCACTGAGGCGAATAGTATTTCATATGCCTCATGAACCTACAAAACTTAACTCTGCAAAGGTGTCAAAGTTCTCTATTTCCTCAAGGAAACACAATGTAACCTAGTCTCTAACCACTTCCAGATCCTGAAGGCAACCAGAACTAGCAATGAAACGATGTCTCCCAATGGATACAAGTCTCTCAACACAGAACACAAATAGTGCCCTGTAGTCACCAGATGCCCTCATGTTCTGGCTTTGAGGGTTTCCTAGGCCCTGTGACACCATCACATAAATATGGTGATCTGAAAGTTCACTAAATCTCCAAATAAGCAATGGAAGGGATGTTCCCTGTAGTCCAAGGAACAAAAGCTCCTCCTCCAAGAACATTGTGATCAGTTTAATTACCCAAGTTTTGATCAACTCCCGGAGTTGGCACTGATTATTGGTGTGACTGATTCTGTGAGTAAGGTCTATATTTTTGTTGTCTCTTTACTGCAGTCAGAAGAGCCATGGTCCCAGTGCAATCAGCAGAATTCCACACTTTCATTGATTCCTAAATGCTTGGGGTCATTTGGGATGGTTGCTTAAGGTATACATATGTGTACCCATAGATGGACCTGGTTATCATTCCATAGGTGTACTGGCAGGGACTCAGGTACCCAGACATCAGAGATCCTTGTAAAACCCCAGAAATTCTAGCTGGAGATTCCCTAGTCCTTTTGTTTCAGATCATAAACCTTTCTCCGTTGCTACCTTCTTTTAGATACCCAGAACTCTGGGTTTAAAAAGGTAGTTTCTAGACATAAATTTTCCATCCAGCATGTTCACCATAGCACAGAAGTCACCCACTGACAACTTGTTTTCCTTTCCAGATCTGGTTTAAGAACCAATGTGCTAAGTACAAAAGGATGAATCCCCAGAATGTTAAAGAAGGACTACAAGAGTCATCCGGACATGCTAAAGCTGTTTCTCCATCAAACAATTCCCATGGTAACTTATCTGCCCTTGCCTCTGCCAATCTAGAGTTCATGTCTCCAAAACTTCAACTGTGGGCTCCGCTCCCCACATCAACCCCAGCAGGGAAGCTTTATATATAGTTCATAGACTATTGTGTGCTGTGTGATTCCAATTTCCTGACTTCTTCAATTCTTCTTTGTTCCTTCACGTGCAGTTAAGGAACCAGAGGTCCAGATATTCTTGGGATCATCCCAAGAACATCTAGAAATGCATTGTTTCAAGGAGAAACCAGCTCAGTGCATCAGAACAAGTAGTCAATTTCATATCAATGGTCCAACCACTGGTGTTTCTGTGTGATCAGGCCTATCAGATGTCAGCTATATTCCTGAAGCCATCACCACTAATACCTCCCAGCACTTTTCCCATCTTGATAAGTCTTCTTGGAAATTTTGGGAATGGCACTGGTTGGATAAGCCCCAGCTACAGTAACTTCTGGATCATTTCCATCTAGAAAAGACACAGACCTAGTCTAAGCAGTAGGTTTCAAGACAAAACAGACTCAGCTGCAGTGATAAATCCAGTCCCAGCCAAATCTCTAGTACCCCTCATCCATTGTGGATTCAGCTGCAGCTCAAACTCCACCCAATGAGAAGCTTGCAGGCACGGCCCCAGTCCTACATGGAGATGGAGCTCAAAGCACACCCGAATTCCAAGAAATTTTCTGGGTTTATGGCCTCTACAAAACAAGACCTCACTAGATAATTGTTGTCTCCCAAGTTTGTTGTTTTCTGACTTAGCCAATGGTAAACATCTCTAGATTATTTTTAGGAAAAATTTGGTCCTTAGGAAGATACTAGTATACAGATAAGTGGTGCAATTGCAAAAAAAGGTGGTCCAGGATATTTATCTATAAGGAGTAATCGTGTGGTGTTGCCTCCTTAGCACTGAAGACACTCAGGTGATATCCTGGTTTTGGTTCATGTTTCTGAATGTAGCAGCTTCCAACTTGCTGCACATAATTATTGCCTTTTTTCATAAACCCAGAATCAGGCATTGTTAACAATAGGCCTTCAATGCTCCTCGTTATGTAGGCTAAGGGAGAAAGCTCTTGGATTTCAAGGACCAGCAGTTAAGTAGCTGGGATCAGGTGGTTCTTCTCCTGATCATATTGCCTTGAGTTCTACCTGGTCCTAAAGTGTGGTCATCCATATCGGTTAGTTTTGTGCCACTCAGAACTGGGGTTTTACAGCTTGTTTCAATGCTAAATCTTTTCCCGAGTGGCTCTTTTTGTGTATTGTATATTTTAGTTTTTGAATTTTATTAATCACAGACATGCGCAAATCAATTCAATTCTTTGTTTTATATATGTGTAAATACTCATTGAGCTGGACACTCCATGCCTTATTCAAAAAGGTTGAGGGGAAAAGACACACTTTCTTGTGTGTACAGATTTCAGATGAAGGGAGGCATTGTACTGCTTTAGTGAACTGGCTGCAATAGCTTCTTTTTGGGTCCAAGATATGTACCCAGGCATAAATTCCCTTATTGCTGAGACCTTATGACCAAATAGATGGTTGTTTGGTTGTCTTAAATTTTAAGAGTCAGAATTGTATCATGAGAGAAGACTTCTCATGATTTTTCTATGTGACACTCTTCCTGGGGAGATGTGAACAAATGTTTCCCCCCTGCAGGGAGGGAGAGATGACCACAGTGCAAATGTCACCAAAGCATAGCTTGATTTGGCAATGATTTCTCTTGAAATTACTTACAGAAACATGAGTGAATGGTTTTATTACAAACACTGACAACACAAGGTATAACATTGGCCACGACAGGAACACAGCTTCTGTGTGCTGACTCTTAGGAAAGTTCTACAAGCTTTCACCTCAATGATGCTGGTCTTTTCTTCATCACTCCTAATTTCTCAACCGCAGCTGACTATCATGGATCATCCTAGCAAAGCAAGTGTTTCGTGTTAGTGCTCTGCTGTTTCGTTAATCACAACTGGTGCTTCAGGATACTCTAATCAGAAAAACAGTATCTTCATTCCAAATAACACATAGTCCAAATCACATCTTTAAACTTCCCTCTTGAACTTCACAAACCATGCCTCCATCTTCCTCATTGCTCTCATCATCCTTACCCTCCCCGCGGTCACAAAACTGGTTATAGAAATCTCAACACTCAATGCATTTCTAATCCAAAGTTCCAAAATCCTTCCACAATCTTCTCCCTAACATGGTCATGTCGGTCATAGCAATGCCCACATTCCTGGTACCAACTTGTCTTGGTTAAAGTCTCTATAGCAAGGATTAAATTTAATGTCCAAAGCCATTTTGGGATGAGAGTGTTCATTTGGCTTATGTTTCCATATCACTGTTCACCCTCAAAGGAAGTCAGGGTAGGATTTCAAACAGGGTAGGAACAAGGAGGGAGGAGCTGATATAGAGACCACCAGTGGATGCTGCATATGGACTTTCTCCTCAAGGCTTGTTCAGCCTGCTTTTTTTTTCTTTCTTTACTTTTGTTTGGTATTTCAAGATAGTTTTGCCTGTGTGACCCTGGATATCCTAGAACTTTCTCTGTAGACCAAGCTGTCCTAAAACTCAGAGATCCTAATGCCTCAGACATTGTACCTTCTCAATACTAAGATTTAAAACATGGGCCAATTCTACCTGGTTCATCTTGCTTTCTTACAAAAAGTAGGACCGCCAGCCCAGGTGTGGTATAACTCAGAATGGGCTCAGCCCTCTCTCATCAATCACTAATTAAGAAAATGCCCTTCACCTTGTGTCAGCTTGATATGAAAGTATTCAGCACAGAGGATATAAAAGCTGGTGGATCAAAGGCAGAGCCAGGCGGATCTCTATGAATTTGTGGCCATCTGAGTGTGCAAAGCAAGTTCTAGGCCAGTCCAGAGCTGGTATAAAGAGAAACCCCATCTGGAACACCTTACAAAAGAAAGAGGGTCTACAAGGAACCTCGATGGAGAAGACACGTACCGGCCAGGCCCTTGGAATAAGACTTCAGTTTCCAGTAGTGTACTCGGCAAGTTGGGAGAACCTGCTGCTATCCAGAGTGAGTGGCCACTAAATCTCCTATGGAGATGGTGAGGGTGATGGGATAACATGGCCTTTCCTGCCTCAGGGGGCCTTCACTCCCTGGTTAGATATAGAGGGAACTAGGGGACCGAGAGAGGACCTGGGACTTGTAAATCCTGAGTTTGGTTCCTTCCCACAGCTAGCCTCCAGGTTTCCAAAGGCCTCAAGAGCCTGCAAGTAACCCAGACGCGACAGTACACCCAGAGACCCAATGTAATCACGCCTCCAGGTGCATCCAGGCCCTACAAGGAACCTATGTCGCTGGTGCACTCTGTCACACCAATGCAGCCAAATATTGGGATGCATCCAGTTCCCCGACAATGGCTTGATCTCCAATCATTGGGAACCAGTAAAATGGAAGCAGGTCTTCTTCCATCCTCAGGTCCTCAAGGGAGCCCGGCTGGCCATGGTTTCCCAGGTTCTCTATTTTCTTCAAACTCTCAGTGGCTGTATGTTTTCCCAAATTGCTCTGAAGTGCCTGCACAGGGAATGCTTCATATATGCACAAAGGATTTGGGAGCCTGGGTAGCAGATCATGTAGGTCTTTCTCTTGTCCCTCTCTTCCTAAGCGGGAATAGCCACTATTCCATCAGCTCCCAGTCTCTAAACCCTGCATAGTTAACCATAATCCGCACACCCAGTGCTGCTATGCTGCTTTGGGCAGCTAAGGACAGTTGTGCAGTTGTGAAATATTTGCATCCAAGGCTGGAGCTCACATTCTATTCAATTCAGGTACACCCTGGGTCTATTCCATGGGATCTCATGGGCAAAGTTAACAGTTCTCCCAGTGAATCCATATCTGAAAGTTAACAGTTCTCCCAGTGAATCCTACTGAATTTCTACTGAAGTTTTCTTGTTCCCAGGTATGTCAGCACACACTCATCCTCTCCTCATCTCTCCTCTTTGACATCAGGATTCCTAGCACTATCTGCATGTGTGTGTGTGAGCAGTGTCAGGCAAAGCCAGTCCTTCTATTCATCATCTAGACCTTGTAGGCTAGGCTGGGCATAAAAGTCTTTCTCTGACATCTTTTTCTCATTCTCCATCCAGGTCTGGTTCAGGAACAAATGGGCAAAACACAATCTGTAAAGTCCCCCAAAAGGTGCGGCCTGAAAAGCACAGATATCCTGGAGCTGGTGTTGGTTCTGACCAGACCTGAGACTACTTATCTATCACTGTGTCTGCTATGTTCTTTTGGGTTTTGGTGAAACATTGTATAGATGTCTGCTAAGCTTATTTATTGGAAAATCTTTTCCCAACTCTGAGGTGGTATCTGTCTTTAAGGTTGAAGTCTGTTTCTTGTATGCAGCAAAAGGATGGATCCTGTTCTGTAGAGAAAGAGGAACACTCCTCCATTGCTGTTGGGAGTGCAAACTTGTACAACCATGTTGAAAAACAGTATGATGGTTTCTTAGGAAAATCAGAATCAGTCTACCTCAAGATTCAGCAATTCCTCTCTTAGGCATATACCCAAAGAATGCACATTCATACAATAAGGACTTATGTCCAACCATGTTCATAGTAGCATTGTTTGTAAAAGGCAGAACATGGAATCAATCTATATGCCCCTCAGCTGAAGAATGCAATGAGAAAATGTGGTACATTTACACAATGGAGTACTACTCAGCATAAAAGCTCAATGAAATCTTGAAACTTGCAGGCAAAGGGATAGAACTAGTTGAAACAATCCTAAGTGAGGTAACCCAGTCACAGAAAGACAAACATGGTATGTATTCACTCTTATATGGATATTAGACATAGAGCAAAGGTTTAGCAAAGTACATTCCATACCACCAGAGAAGCAAGGAAACAAGGAGGACCATGAAAGTGTCACCCATGGTCCTGCAGGGAAGCTGAAAATACAAGAGTTCCTGAGCAAATTGGGACATGGGGAGAGTGGGTATGGAGGTAGGATAATGAATGAGGAGAGGGGAGGAGAGGGATGAGAACATGAGGGCTGAGGAAGATTGTGTGGGGAGAGGAATAGAGCAGAGCAAGGAGAGAGACATCAGTAGAGGAGCCACTGTAGGTTTAAAGAGAAATCTGGCACTAGGGAATTGTACAGAGATCCGCAAGAATGACCCCAACTAGGAACCTAATCAATAGGGGAGAGAATAACTTGAATGCCCTTTCCCTATCATGAGAATGATGACTGCTCTGAATGCCATGCTAGAACCTTCATCCATTAGCTGATGGAAGGAGAAGCAGAGATCCACAGGTAAGCACAGAGCCCAAGTCCTGGAATCCAGTTTCAGAGAGGGAGGAGTGACCAACTAAAGGGTCTAGATCATGCTGGGAAAACCCGCAGAAACATCTGACCTGAGAAAGTAGGAACCCATGCACCCCAGTCTGGGGAAACAACATAGGACCAAACCAGGCCCCCTGAACAGGAGTGTCAGCTAGGAGCACTGGGCAGTCTATGGGGCCTTTGGCAGTGAAAGCAGGATGTATCCCTATTGCACGAATGGATTTGGGAGCCCATTTCCCATGGAGCGATACTCTCTTAGCCTGGTAAACAGGGGACCACTAAGGTCCTGCCCCAAATGACTTGATAGATTTTGATGATCCCTCATCGAAGGCCTCACCCTCCCTGGGCAGTAAATGGGGAATGTGATTAGGGGGCTCCACAGGGAGCCTGGGAGGATAGAGAGAGTGATCTGGAATTGATATGTAAAATAAGATCATTTCTAATTTTTAAAATATTTTTATTGATTTGTTAAGTATTTTTTTATAGATTTATATATTATGTATACAACATTCTGCTTCCTTGTATATTATATCTGCATACCAGAAGGTACCAGATCTCATAAGGGACGGTTGTGAGCCACCATGTGGTTGCTGGGAATTGAACTCAAGACCTCTGGAAGAGTTGTCGGTGCTCTTGCTCAATGGCACAACACTTGTCTGTATTTTTTTCAAAGTGTAAATAATTTATTCAGAAAGGCCTCACTTGGCACCAGACTAAAAAAGGAGGTCCCTCCCCTGAGACTTAGATGCACCTCTAAGTCTTTGAGGGTTCAGCAGAGGACCCCATCCTTGACGACATCTCTGTGTCATCCCTGGGATTCCTGTGGTGTCAGGGTCAGGGTCCACCAGGCTCCCAGGGGCACCTTGCTCTGGCCCCACCTTGCTTTCTGGGTCTAATGGCCCATTCTCATCGTTTTGGGCTTCAGGGCTCTCTGAAGTCGTAGGAAGTGGGGCATGGGCCTGCAGGTCAGTGTGATAGTTACTGGCTCCTCAGTCACCCTCAGCCCTCTTCTCCATCTTTCTCCGTTTTCTTGTCTCATACGCCACACTGGTCCCATGGGTAACAGGGCAGGCCTGGTTAGCCTCCCTGGGTTTATGGCTGACAGAGCAGAGGGCACACCCCTCAAGGTTGAGGGCAGTTTTTTCTACATCTGACGCCCCTGGGACCTGCTCCTGCCTCTTCTCCTCTGCTCCCTCTTCTTGCTCTCTTTGGAGCTCAGTGACTCAGTCTCATTCCCCTGGGCCTCATCCAGAGCTCCTGATTCCTGGGGCTTCGTGCTCAGCAATGAGGGATCCTCAGCTTTTCCACTGCTCCCACTCAGGTCCCTTCCAGATTTTGTGTATGTATTCTGGACACACTTATTCTACCACCCGCATGAGGAAATAGGAGGGCAACATGTGCGTGTTTCCATTTCCCTTCTATCCTGGCTGGCCGGAAAACCCAGGTTAGGTTCCCGTGTTTGGAGGGTAATCCGTTGTAGCTATGTCATCACCCAGGACCAACATCTTCCAATTATTTTTGTATTCTCACAAAATTGGCCCCACCATTTTGTAGTATCTCAGAGGGTAGAATTTGACATGGGGTTTCTGTAGCTCAGACAGTTCTCAAACTCATTGTATGACTTCTGGTTACTATGAAATTCTGATCCACCTGCCTCTCACACACACTGAGTATTGAGACCTATAAACAGTGAGTTTGCCTTTAGCAAGGTCTTCAGCTGCTTCATTTGTCCAAATTGGATATGTATTCGCCTTCTGGTTTGAAAAGTGTGTATAAGGTGAAATTTTATCCTGATTCTTTGACACCACCACCCAGAGTACTCCTAGTATCTTAAAGCATTGATTTGCAATGCAAAGTAGTAAGATACACTTTAAATTTTACTCAAAGACCATTTTATTTAATGAAAAATGGTGAGTGGTAAAAAGTTAGGTGTGAAAATTCACAGTAACACAGGCATTTAACAAATCAAAAATCTCAGAGCCCAGGAAACAGGAAACATATTGGCAGAACATGGGTCACAGACAGGGACAAGTTAGAAAAACACTATATACCTATTTTGTATATTTCAAAAATTGAGCCAATTTAGTTGGAAAAAGAAATCCCTGAGCCAGGGAGCAATAGCACACACCTTTAATCCTTATGTGGAATTTCTTTCTCATTGTTGTTCAAACGTTACATGCTAGAATCACCACACTCAGGTGACAAAAGCAAGCTGTTCACAGAAAATTCCATGCTAGTCTTGGCAACAAAGGGCTCTCTGAAGTCGTAGGAAGTGGGGCATGGGCCTGCATGTCAGTGTGATAGTTACTGGCTACTCAATCACCCTCAGCCCTCTTCTCCATCTTCCTCTGTTTTCTTGTCTCATCAGCCACTCTGGCCCCATGGGTAACAGGGCAGGCCTGGTCAGCCTCCCTGGGTTTTTGGCTGACACAGCTGAGGGCACACACCTCAAGGTTGAGGGCAGTGTTTTTTACATCTGACGCCCCTGGGACCTGCTCCTGCCTCTTCTCCTCCTCTTCCTCTTCTTGCTCTCTTTGGAGCTCAGTGACTCAGTCTCATCCCCCTGGGCCTCATCCAGGGCTCCTGATTCCTGGGGCTTTGTGCTCAGCAATGAGGGATCCTCAGCTTTTCCACTGCTCCCACTCAGGTCCCTTCCAGATCCATAGGTCTGACCCTGGGTGCCAGCCTCTTGGAAGGGCTTCCCGGAGCCTTCATCCTTATCTGCCTGTCCTAGTACCATCAGTGGCCGTGGTTTACCATGAGGTCTGAACCTCTGCAGCTTGTCACGGGGCCCCCAGACAAACTGGCAGCGAGGTCTGAAGTGCTCCCATGCAAAGTACACAAGCTCCCGGCGCTGGTGTCTGCAACGAATGGCGAACATGAAGTAGTCCAGGACACTCTGACGCACGCTGGGCAGTTGGTGCTGTACCAGTGTCTCCTCCAGGAAGAAGCGGACCAGCGGTGCCTGGTAGTGCTCTAAGCCCAGCTCTCCCAGCGACTTGAGGATGCGTGTAATGCGCAGGTTGTTGTGCCTGTGACTGTTGAGGTTCTGGAAGCGTGGCTGGAAGTTCTGTGCACGGCAGACAGCACCGGTGTCCCGGTCCTCAAGTTGGATCCCATAGAAGCCCAGCATGAGTTCATAGGCCCGGACCAGACGCTCTTTGACCTCCTGGGAGCTTTTAAATGCCTCCACCTCCTTGAGTGTGAGGGGCTTGGCATGCTGGTTCACTCCTGGTTCCCTCAGAGGAAACAGCCACTGGATATAGGAGTGATTCTCTTCAAGGACGAAATAGTTGTCTTTCCAGTTGTGAAGAATTTCCTCAATGTAGAGACCATTTGGCTGGAAGCAGATCTCATTTTTGTAGAAGCGCAGGTTAGTCATGTCGCCGTTGCAGTCTTGATCTGCCAGATCCGGGTAGTGGTGCCGATACCTTCGCATGTCCTGCATAGCTCGCCAGTTTCGGTACCAGGTCTTCCTGGACTGGAACACACCTGGCCGTGGCTCCTTTGCATTGCTGTGCTTGCTGCCCTTGTCCTCATGGCCTTTTTCATCTGCCTGGCCGTCTTCACAGCCTTCCTTGCTCTCGTCCTCCCAGGTGGAATCGTAGTCCGGGTCATCCATTCTCAAGAGGCAGGACCGGCTTTCCATGGAAAGGAAAGGGGAAGAGGAGTACTTGTCTGTAAAAATGGAAAACACGTTGAAAGCCTGTTAGTAACATGTCTACACTGTGTATGCATTTGGACAGTACCTTCCAAAAGACATTTGTGGAAGTAAGAAAACAAATGTGTGGACCATGGAAATTAATTAAACTCAGTTTCTCAGGCTTAGTGAAAAAGGCTTTGACTCTGCCATCTCCTAATCTTCAGAGCCCTTGATTCTAAGGGTTCTGTCTGGAGGAAGAGCAGAGACTGACACCAGGTTTCTGTATCATCAGCCGGTCTCAAACTCATTGAATGACTAAGGATAACCATGAATTTCTGATCCCCTATCTCACACATCCTGACGTAAGAGACCCAGATCCCTTGAGTGTACATTTTTCATCCCTTTCAGAAGTAAATGAGTACCTCTTGTTGACATTGTGTCTTAAAAGGATAATTATGTTGCATTCTTTCTGGCCATTTTATCCCCCTTCTTCCACCACTTGGAAGACCCTAGTCCTATGTCTGCTCTTCTTATAATCCTGGGACAGGAGAGTAACTCTGTTTTGAAGTTGTGCCCAATTGTTTCTCTATTGAAATCTTTGTAAGCCACATTGGTAATCAGTGTTGCAGTTTCTCAGGAAAATGAGAATCAATGTATCTCAAGAGGCAACAATTACACTCTTAAGCACAAACTCAAAGGATGCACCACAAGGACATCTGTTCACCTATGTTCATAGCAGCATTGTTTGCAATAGCCAGAGCCTGGAAGCAACCTAGATGCCCCCAAATGAAGAACTGATAAGGAAAATGAGGGACGTTTACACAAGGGAGCCCTACTTCATTTTAGAAAACAGTGACGCTGTGAAATTCACAGGCACATGGATGGAACTGGAAGAAACCATACTGAGCCAGGCAACCCAGACACAGAAAGACAAACTGCTATGTACTCACTCATAAGTGGATATTACATTTAAGCCAAATGGTAACCAGCACTCAGCCCTTAACCCCAGAGTAGCCAGAAAACAAGGAAGACCCTAAGAGAGACATACAGGGATTGCTTGGCAACCAGAAAAGAACAAGATATCCTAAGTAAATTGGGAACATAGGGGGAGAAGGAGGGAGGAGGAGGTGGAGAAGGAGAACAGAGGGATCAGGAAGGTCAAGTTAGAATTACAACAGAGAAGGAGAGCAAGGAAAGAGATACCTTAAGAGAGGGAGTCATTATGGGCTTAACAAGAAACCTGGAACTAGGGAAATTTGCAGGAATCCACAAGGATGACCTCAACTAAGAATCTAAGCAACTGTGGAGAGGCTATCCTAAATGCCCTCCCCCTATACTGAGATTGATGACTACCTCAATGCCACCATAGAGACTTCATCCAGTAGCTGATGAAAGCAGAATCAGATATCTACATCCATGCACTGAGCCTCACTCCTGGATCCCACTTGTAGAGAGAGAGGTATGATGAGCAAAGGGGTAAAGATCTTGCTCGGGAAACCCACACAAACAGCCATCCTGATGAAGTGGTTCCTCACAAACACCAGACTCACAGTTGACAAACTTGCATAAGACAGGACAAGGCCCCCTTAACATGAGTGTCAGTTGGGGAGCTTGGGCATTCCATAGCACCACTGGCATTTTAGCCAGTATTAATCCCTATTGCATGAATGGGATTTTGGAGCCTATTCCCTGTGGAGGGATACTCTCTCAGCCTACATGCATTAGGGAGGGCCTTGGTCCTGTCTAAAATAATGTGACTGACTTTTATGATCCTACAAGTGAGGCCTCACCCTCTATGAGGATTGGATGAGGTGTAGGATTGGGTGATATTCAGGATAATGGGGAAAACAGAGGAAAGGTAACTGGGTTCTGTAGGTAAAGTAAGATTTTAAATTAAATATAATACAGAATATAGAACAAATATAGAATAAAAATACAATATAAAAGAAGGCCACTTATAAAATAATGAGTGTTACAGACTAGCCAAGACTACTCGGAGAAACCCTGTCTCATAAAACAGACAATAAAAGTAAATAAGTTTTAACTGGCTGGGTGTGTTGCTACATGCCTTCAATCCCAGCAATCAGGAGGCAGAGGCAGGCAGAGATCTAGAAGGTCATGCACAACTGATGGGGAATGTACTGTGTATGTTTATCTTAGTGATTGTTAAATAAAATACTATTTGGCCAATGAGACAGGAAGTTAGACAGGACTAGGAGTCAAAGAGGATTCTGGGAAATGTAGTAGAGAAGTGATCCAGGCAGGAAGTGACATAGCAAGGAGACTCATATTTAGGAAGGAAACAGGAAGTGTTCGCCCTTTTTCCTGTTTGCCTGCTCCAGCTGCACAATGTGATCCACCCACAAGGAGGGACGCCAATAAGGCATCTGATAAGATAAGTCTTATAAAATATATAGATGTATGATAATTGAGACTGAGCTATCAGATGAGAATCCTAGTCATTGGCCAAGCAGCATTCAACCTAAACAAGTTTCTGTGTATTAGGCGGGCGGCTGGCCTAAACCTCACACATGGCGATGGGGCCCAGGCAGCTTTTGGCAGAAAGATTTATCCTAACACACAACCTAAATTACATAGTACCAGTACACCCAGGACTATATAGAGTGTCCTGTCCTCAAAAAACCAAACAAGCAAAATGCAACAACTTTAGCCATCAGATCAATGAGAATTAAAATTACCTAGAGATATTTTTCTTACTCAGAAATGCCAACATAAATAAAACCAACAACAGATCATGTTGCTGAAGGTGTTGGGGGGAAAAGTGTTTGAGAGAAAAAATGGTACAGCCATCTCACCCACACAGTCTAACCAGAAGCCGGAGTCACCAACTTACCCTGGATATCAGCAGGCTCTCCCGTCTTGTCCAGAACACTGCTGGTACTGGAATATCTGTTCCCAGGACCCGGCCTTAAATTCTTTTCATTCCAGGTCCCTCCCACATCCTCCACCCTTTATTCCATCTCCTCCTACAGATCCTCCCACTGTAGGGTCCCACACACTCTACTGCCCCACCCTAGGAAGGATTAGCATAATTGAACAACAACAGCTCATAGTGGTGAAGATATATGGGAGGAATGGATCAACTTTTACACTGATTTGGGAGTTCAAAGTGGTAGAGCCATGCCACCACTGCAATCTACCCAGAAGCCTTACAGGCAACTTACCCTGGCTATCAGCAGGCCCTATCGTCTTCTCCAGATCACTGCTGCTGTTTGTAGCTCCAGTCCAAGTGCCTGGCCTTAAATATATTTTCTATCCAGGCCCCTCCCAGTCCTCCACCTTTTTCCCATAATTCCAAGAGACCCTCCCACTAAATCCTTAACTGGCCTTGAACTTTCTTTGTATGTGATGATGACCTATATCAGTTGGAATTCACAAGGAGCCGAATGGCCCACCACACAAGCAATTAGATGCTGAGGAGATCCCAAACTATCCAATTAACAATACCTCAGCCATTTGAATTTTGTTGTTTGCTAAGGCAAATTATCAATTTATAGCTCACACAGTGCCATGGTTTGCAGATGTTTTGATGAGCCTCTGACAAGATAACATTAAAACAATGAGTCTGTGTTTTTTTTTTGTTAGTTTTCAATTTTTTTTTGCATTGAGTTTTCTTCTTCATATGTAATCTCGTTGAATGCAAACTTGAAGCAATGTCACCTCCACGTGCTAAGAAGTGACTCTTCCCCAGGATGCATTTTAGCAGCTTTGCTATGAATTAATATATATTGGAAAAGTTATGAAGGTTTTCAAACTGGGTTTGGTGGCACACACCTTTAATCGCAGACTTTGGAGGCCAAGGCAGGTGGATCTCTGAGAGATTGAGGCAAGCCTGGTGTTCAAAGAGAGTCCCAGAATAGTCATGGACGTTACACAGAGAAAGCCTGTGTGAAGAAACCAAAACAAAATTAGGAACTGAGCTGGGCATTGGTGGCACACGCCTTTAATCCCAGCACTCAGTAGGCAGAGGCAGGCAGAGGTCTGTGATTTCCAGGCCAGCTTGGTCTCCAGAGAGAGTGCCAGGGTAGGCTCCAAAGCTACACAGAGAAACCCTGTCTCGAAAAACCAAAAAAAAAATAATTAGGAATTGATCTAATCATCCATGGTAATGCAAGAATTTCACTGACTCACATAACCATCTCTCTGCCCCAAAGAATGCAATCTTAGAGACTGCAAAATCTACGCCCAGTATTTGTTTGTTTTTCATGACAATGTTTTTCTGTTTAGCTTTGGAGCTTGTCCTGGTACTCACTCTGTAGACCTGTTAGGCCTTGAACTCATTTAGATCCATATCCCTCTTTGATCTAAGTTCTAGGGTTAAAGGTGTGTCCCACCACCACCCAGCCTACTCCCAACATTTCAAAGTGTTGATGTTGTGCAATTCAAAGTAGTAAGATACAGTTTAAATTTTACTCAAAGACCATTTTATTCAATGAAAAATGATGAGTGGTGAAAAGCTAGTTATGAACACTTCACCATTACACAGGCATTTAGCAATTCTGCAATCTCAGAGCTCAGGAAGCTGGAAACACATTGCCAGAAATTGGGGCAAAGCCAGGGCTGCATTAGAAAAACACTGTATAATTATTTTGTGTATGTCAAAATTTGACCCAGGTTAGTTGGAAAAAGAAAATCCTGAGCCATGCTGCAATAGCATACACCTTTTATCCCAGCACTCAGGAGGCAGAGGCAGGGAGATCTCAGTCAGTTCAAAGCCACCCTAGTCTACCTAGAGTGTTCATCAATAGAGAAACCCTTTCCAAACTACAAAAAGAAAAATGAAAGTAAGTGAAAGCAAAGAGAAAGGAAAATACCATGATGCATCTTTTCTTTTTAATTTTTTCTCTCAAGTGCATCCTCACTGCAGGGCACCTCCCTTTTCTCCTCCTTTTACCTTCTCCCCACCTCACCTCAATGCCTGAGTAATTCCTCATCTACCTACCTGCAGAAAATACCTGGCTTGCCATGATAACAACCAAACCATGAGGGTGTTGGTGGTGCACACCTTTAATCCCAGCACTCAGGAGGCAGAGGCAGGCCGATCTCTCTGAGTACAAGACCAGCCTGGTCTTCAAGAGCTAGTTCCAGGACAGTCTCCAAAGCCTCAGAGAAACCCTGCCTCAAAAAAAAAACAACCCCCCCAAACCAATCAAACCATGCATTACAAAATTCAATGAGATTAGCCACAAACCCTCTTATCAAGGCAGGATATGTTGGGCACAGAAGTGGGGTCCATCTTTGGGAGATGCACCTCACAGTGCCACTCACAGGATGCAAGTTTGATGCAAAAGCAAAAGGATTTCATTCCAAGGCTTTGGGGTCTTTCTCTGAGAATAGATCGACCCCCTGGTTTTTTTTTTAAACTAGCTCATTTAAATTTATTTTCTGTGCATTGGTCTGAAGGTGTTAGATCTCCTGGAACTGGAGTCATAGACAGTTGTAAGCTGCCATGTGGGTGCTGGGAATTGAACCTGGGTCCTCTGGAAGAACAGCCAGTGCTATTAAGCACTGAGCCATCTCTCCAGCCCCTGTTTTTAAGGCAAGCAGTTTTTATATTTTCCTGGCTGCTAGGCAAGAGTATGACAGCATATTGATTGGTTATAACATACAGGAACCATTTACTGATTGGTTGGGAATTGAACTTACAATTTTGCCCATGAGGTTTTGGAGTGTTATTTTTGGTTTTTCCATCTGCAAGGCCATGGAACAGCCAGTGGTTTTCGAGGAACAGAGTGAGCCAAAATTATTAATATGTTTTAAAAACATGGGTGGTTATGACTCTCTGGAAAATGGTCACTCACAAAAATTTTTAGAAGCCAGACAGTTATTACAGTTATTGGGAATAACAACACTCCTTAGAGACTAAGTGGTTGAGAAACCAGTCATCATGACCAAATAATTCATATGTTCCCTTTTCCAGAAGTATGTGTTTGGACAGGGTGATTTCAATTTCATATTGGTGGATACCATGCCGGGTTTAAGTTGGAGGGTCCCTCATTCCCCTCTTTTCCTTATGGCATATGACTTAATCTTAATATTATTGTGAGGATTAGCTAACCACAGGTTGGTCCTGGTGTTTTAACATCATTATCTGTCCTGTACTGATTCGATCTCTTATAGTGTCCAGAAGGCGATTCAAAATGCGAGGTCCAAAAGTAAGCAAGAGCATAAGAATACTTATGGTTCCAAGAATAATAGAGATTCAAGTGAAAGACTTTAGTCCACAAAGACAAAAAGTCCCCACAGGCCTTGGCAAACTACAAGGAAGTTGGCCCCAACCCTGGGCACATTCTATGGTTTAGACAGGGGCAATCCCCAAGGCCCTCTTTGGGTCACACCTGGCTGGCCAACAGACAATCAAGGACTTTCCAGAGTACATTCTGTGGTTTTTCCTTTGAGAAGACCAGGTCAAACCTGGGTGACCTCGTTAATATAAAATCATACTTTGTAAACAATCACTTTGTAATCAATCACTTTGTACCCCATGCATGTATGCTGATTTGGGTATAAAATCCCTATAAAAAGAGCGTATAACCCTCACTAGGTGTGCAGCTTTCCCAGTATTGCTGACACCTGAATGCACATTCGTTCTCTTACTTTTGCAGCTCTTGGTCTGGTGTCTGAGTCTCAGGGGATCCTTGGGATCCTGTGCCCCTTAGGGGTCTGTCATCTTTCAATTGATGGAAAAGGGCTGTTTAAGTCTCTGACCTGTCTGTCTATGACTCTTTTCATTCATGATACCACCAACACCCAGATCCAATTCATGGGCAACAACCTTGGGCCTCCCTCTGTTCCCCCAGGTTACTGGATGTGCTGAGATCCAATTTGCCAGGAATTCTCTGTCAGAATTTCTCATCAACGCACAGTCCTGATGTTATCTACTCTGCTTGCACATGGTCCATTCAATGCATGGGTATAAGTCCACAGCAAGTGATATATTTTTGAGAGAGAATGAACTGCTCTCAGTCTACACCTGTGACCCCCCAGCTTTCTTCCCACAGGTTTATCCACTTCCACCTGCAATGATATGGAAGTTACCAATGACCTTTGAATTGTTCTAGAAATCTGTGTGAGGTCAGACCTCAGTTTAGTGGGTCAACTCCCAGGAAATTTTCTTGCTTTCAGAGAGTAATAAGATTAATGACAATCACTGCCTGAAAGTCTGAGGCACACACCTTTAATCCCAGCAATCCGAAGGCACAGGCAGGCAGATCTCTGTGAGTATGAGGCCAGCCTGGTCTAAGAGAGCTAGTTCAAGGACAGGGTCCAAAGCTACACAGATAATCCCTGTCTAAAGAAATCAAAATTTATTGACAATCTCTTCTTGGCCTTTTGGTAAAGATCAAGTGTAGTATGGGTTCTTATCAGTTTGAAAATAACTACAGTAATGAATTATTGAAAAATTAACAAAGAGGTGCTTAGTGAGGTAGTGACATAACTCTTTTCCTTTTTTTGGGAAATCCTGGCATAAATCCCCAATGCTAGGTGAAATATAAACAGAGGGTAAAATACACTAATTCACAATATTTTATCACAATCAATACATTAAAAAAGAAGCATTCATGGTGGGGTGGCACATACATTTGGTCCCAGGATGGGGGAGGCAGAGGCAAATGTATCTCTGTGAGTGTGAGGCCATCAAGGACTACAGAGTAATTCCAGGATGGCCACGACTACACAGAAACTCTGTGTGTGTTTACATATTTTTATTTTGTGTTCGTGTTCTGGACACACTTATTCTACCACCCACATGGGGAAATAGGAGGGTAACATGTGCGTGTTTCCATTTCCCTTCTATCCTGGCTAGCCGGAAAACACAGGTTAGGTTCCCATGTTTGGACGGTAATCCTGTAGTAGCTATGTCATCACCCAGAACCAACATCTTCCAATGATTTTTGTATTCTCACAAAATTTGCCCCACCATTTTGTAGTATCTCAGAGGGTAGAATTTGACATGGGGTTTCTGTAGCTCAGACAGTTCTCACACTCATTGTATGACTTCTGGTTACTATGAAATTCTGATGCACCTGCCTCACACACCCACTGAGTATTGAGACCTATAAACATTGAGTTTGCCTTCACCAAGGTCTTCAGCTGCTTCATTTGTCCAAATTGGATATGTGTTCGCCTTCTGGTTTGAAAAGTGTGTACAAGGTGAAATTTTATCCTGATTCTTTGGCATTAGCAAATGCACTAGTCATGCACCTGCTCTTGATATAAGCTTGGGAGAAAGGACTGCAATATTGTTGTGAAAGATATGATCAATCTTCTAATTATATTTTTCACTTCCTTTTTGTTCCAAAAAGAGTTTCTCTTAGTAGCCACAGCTATCCTGTGACTCATTTTGTAGACCAAACTGAACTATGAGATGTTCTTGTATCTGCCTACCAAGTGCTGGGATTGAAGGCATGTCCCACAATTGCTCCATAGGTTTTTTTTAGCGTGGGGTCTCAGGTATGCTTAACTGCCCTTGAACTTTCTTTTAATCTGATGATGATCTGGAGGACTGGGAATCACCACGAGCAAGGTCCACCACACAAGGGATTTGATGCTAAGGAGATCTCAATCTGCCAACTGGATTAAACCTCATCTATCTGATATTTGTTGTTTGCTAAGGCAAATTATCAGTTTATAGCTCACACAGTGCTGTGATTCACAGTTGTTTTGATGAGTATCTGACAAGCTAACATTCAAACTGTGAGCCTGGATTTGTTATGTTTCTATTTTTCTGCATCAAGTTTTTTCTTCCTATGGAATCTCATTGAATGCAGACCTGAAGTAAATGTGACCTCCAGGCACTGAGAAGTGAGTGTTTCCCATGATGCAGCATTTTAGGGGCTTTCCTGTGAATCATTGTATATTAGGAATGTTATAAAAGTATTCAAACTGGGTTTGGTGGCCCACGGCTTTAATCCCAGCACCATGGAGGCAAATGTAGGTGAATCTCTGAGAGTTTGAAGCAAGCCTGGTGTTCTAAGTGAGTCTCAGAATAGCCCAGGCTATTACACAGAGAAAGCCCTAGTCAAGAAAACAATAAAAAAAGTTAGGAATTGAACTTCCCTTCCATGGCAAAGCAAGAATTTCACTGACTCACTGAACCATGTTTCCTGAGCACAGAATGCTATCTTAGAGACTGCAATCTCTACTCCCAATATTTTTATTTTATTTTGTTTTGTTTTTCATGACAGGGTTTCTCTGTTTAGGTGTGGAACTGAAAGACCCCAGACCCCTAAGGACCTCAGGATCCCGAGGAGCCCCCAAGACTCAGAAACCAGACCAAGAGCTGCAAAAGCAAGAGGGTTTATTGAACGAATTTGCATTCGGGTGTCAGCAATATCAGGGAAGCTGCACAACCCAGCAAGGGTTACAGGCTCCTTATAAAGGAAAAAACTGCAGATCAGCATACAGGCAAGGGGCATAAGTGATTACAAAGTATGATCTCATGTTAGAGTGGTCACCCAGGAGGGACCTGCTTTTCTACAAAGGAAAAACCTTAGAAAGTACCCTGTAAAGTCCTTGATTGTCTGTTGGCCAGCCAGGTGTGACCCAAAGAGGATTGTCTTGGCAATTGTTCCCGTCTAAACCATAGGATGTGCCCGGGGTTGGGGTCACTTCCTTGTAATGGCCAAGGCCTGTGGGAACCTTTTCTCTCTGTGAATTAAAACCTTTTAAAATTCTCTCAGCAAACTGAAATATTTCCGAACTTGTCCTGGCACTACTCTTAGACCAGATAGGATTTGAACTCTTATAGATCCACTTCCCTCTGCCTTACAAGTTCTGGGATTAAAGGTGTGTGCCACCACCACCCAGAGTACTCCTAGTATCCTAAAGCGTTGATGATTTGCAATGCAAAGTAGTAAGATGCACTTTAAATTTTACTCAAAGACCATTTTATTTAATGAAAAATGGTAAGTGGTAAAAAGTTAGGTATGAAGACTTCACAGTAACACAGGCATTTAACAAATCTGAAATCTCAGAGCCCAGGAAGCAGGAAACATATTGCCAGAACTTGGGTCACAGACAGGGATACGTTAGAAAAACACTGTATACCTATTTTGTATATTTCAAAAATTGACCCAATTTAGGTGGAATAAGAAATCCCTGAGCCAGGGAGCAATAGCACACACCTTTAATCCTTATGTGGAATTTCTTGCTAATTGTTGTTCAAACTCTGTTACAAGCTAGAATCACCACACTCACTTGACAAAAGCAAGCTGCTCACAGAAAATTCCATGCTAGTCTTGGCAACAAAGATTTAGTCCCAATGTCAAAAACTATAGTTTATGTGAGTGCCCTGGTGGTATGTGCCTATAACCTCTATATTCTGGGAGGAGGAGGAAGAGTGTTAGGAGTTTGATACAGCCCCACTATCTAAAAGATATAATAAATCTTCAGGCATGACACACTTAAATTGGAAGGTGCGCAAACTCTAAAGTTTGACTGAGCATCTGAATTCATAAACCAGCACCAGGATGTGACTGAAGGGGCCAGACCCTCACTCAGCCGCCTGCTTTAACAGCCATGGCAGGCTACAGAAAAGACATGTAAGCCTCTGTCTCAGGACATAAAGAAACTCCAGATTCCCTGGCCTCCTTGAGCCTAGGGACAATCCTGAACACAAAGAAACTCCAGACCCTGTCTCGGCCTCCTAGATACTGGGTTCCTAGGAACAGTTTGGCCATAAAAGAAACTGCAGGGGAGATCAAAACCTCCCCTGTAGTCTCCAGGATACATTTCTGAAAACTATTGGTGTCTACGAACCACAGACCACCTGTGAGTAATAAGAAAAAGCCCTAAAAATCATAGAATGGACTCTTCCTTCCCCCTCGTCCCCCCTGACCTGTCATGAGCCCTACTCCTGGCTAAGGTCCCCATCACCCCAGGATCTCTCTGGGCCTTTACCTCCTAGAGTGGACCCTCCCAGGCAGGAAGGACCTCTCCATCACCACCTCTCTTAACACTACCCCCAACTACAACCCTACCTATCACATATCCTTTCTGCTCCCCAGGAAGGATGTGGCCTTCATATGGGGTCATCAGAGTCTATCATATCCTTTGGGATAGGGCCTAGGCCCACCCCCATGTGTCTTTGCTCAAGAAGTATCCCTCTATGTGGAATAGGCTCCCCAAATCCACTC